>NC_091937.1:13527732-13855857 GCF_041260155.1 Ptychodera flava
GAAAAATGTCGCAACTTCCGGTTTGATGCATCATGGGATAAGAAAAGGCACCAAACTTGAACACCAAGTGTTAAGAAGTAGAACGCCTCTTGCACGCCGATGTTAAAATTAAAACGTTCATGGTGGTATTTTGATTTTCTTTTCAAAATTTCAAAATTTCAACCCGTAATAAACGTGTAAAATTATTTTTTATACTTCCTTTTTTAGAAAAAACATGCTTTCAGCAATTGTAGACAGGAAATATTTTCCACTTATTGTGTAATTCGTTACACCGAAATCCGTGTACGTATGCCGGACAGCGAGGCAGTAGTAAAGTTAATATAGCCATTGTAAAGTAAAAAACACAAAAGATTGTTAATTGTTTCACAGTATTGTAAAATTTCTGTGATGCTGAGTTTTTGAACACTTGAAGGAGATAGTTGTTAACACTACGTGTTCAGGTTTAGAACATCATTGTTAATAATATGAACACTAGTGTTAACAATATGAACACTAACCGTTCAAATTTGAACACCGACATGTACATTTTGAACGCGTAAAGACGCGTCTGCGTCCGATATTTTACAGTGCATGTGATAGTGTATGTGTAGGCAAAGCTAAGATGTCAAGGTGTACGGCCCGATCGAAGAATCTGTGCCCAGTGATTAACGGCTTCGGCAGGAAGACAGCTGTAAAATTTTTATCTGCCCTGTTAATAAGCCTTGCAATCCACCGCATCCAACAAATCTCGATTTCTACCATACATTGTGATCGTCTCTGTCATTGATAAATGTGACAGGTGTCTGAGAAAAAGAACATCTTCATCTCATCAGAAGTCTGGCTTCTTCCCTCGGAGGAACAGATTCAATATCTAGTCACGGAGGCATGGCGGGACTGCCGGTCCTGCCAAAGACAAGGTTTCACAGGCTGCTTCATGGCAAATCAGGAGGTCTTGCTGTCGTTTGTCGCACATTCACGCCATTCTCAACAGCTTAATTTGAGTGACAATCCCAAATATAATAAAGACAACCAACCGAGGGACCAAAGTTTATTGCTTGATTAAAGAATTATATCAACTCTGCGGTATCTTGTGTAATATACAACTTTGAGAAGTCCACGTGGTGTTTGCACTGTACTTCCTCAATGTTCCCAGGTGATGTAAAATTGCTATTTCTGTCACACACTTTGCCCTTTCTGTTTGTGACGTGCGGCCTGACTAATCCTTCGGCGAGAGTTTAACGCTCTTTGAAATAGAAGAAAACGCCCTAGAGACTGACAGAGTAGCCTGAGGTGCGCCCTCCAGTTTGATCTTTCCATTTTGTCAGGGAACGAACGTTATTTTAATATCGGGAGTGGACATCCGTGTCATGAACCGGCTTTCACTTTATTCCTTAAGGACAAGGTATAATGCACACCTTAATAAATAAAACTAGTATCCAGTGTTTCTGAAGTGTATTGGCTGGACCTACATTTTTAAATCTGGGAAGAGCATTGTTGTGAGAAATAAAATGAAAATCTGAAGAGTCAACATGTTATCTTCCTCGGCTTCGCATGTTTAGAAGCGTTCACAACCGTTAAACTAGAACAGATTCCGAAATTGTGTAGTTTTGGGTGAAATATACATACTCTTTGTACTGCTAAATGCTGATTGCTAAGGGGAGAAATGCATATAATCTTTCTGACTACCCCAAACATTTAATGGGACATCCCAAAGTAAGTAAATGGCTTATATCAAATTAGAACAAATCAATGGGTATAAAAGTCAGTGGAATTTCTTCCACCCATCGAATAAGTAATCCAACTGATGCATTCGTTCGTTCCTGGAACTCTCCAAAGATTTTGAAAGGCCGTAACAACAATCTGTAGTGTCTGTAAATGGCAGCGCTAGTACTCGTGTAACTGTTCTGTTAAACCGTTCACTTTGTGCAGTGAGCCAATTTAGCATTCGTCACGTACTGACATTTTAAGCGCAATTATGTCCGCAGTTGTACTTACCAAGTAGGCTTGTTTTGTCGCTGAGAGAGATCTTCGGTAAACTCATGTTAAAATGATGCACGCGATATTAATATATCAAGAGAAACAAAGTAAATTGTGCTAATAATGATAGAGAGATTTTCGCTGCCAAATAAGAACGAACCCTTGATAAAACAGGTAATGTCGCCAATACTAAGAATTACTCATAGATGACAAACATCTTAGAAGGTATGTTGTAATTTCATCATTTGCTGACTAAAATCTCTGGGACAATGTTAGACAAAATATATCGTTCCGACTACCATAATGCTCCGGGATATTTGCTTGCAAGATGGCGGCTGTCTTGTATGTCCGTGTTATTTTAGCATATTTTAAACTCTCACTCGGGGCAGCATAAAGTTTGCCTGATTGCCTCGTGGGCGACCAATTACGGGTAAGAACAATATGTCTCGGGTCATCATCGTCAACGGTGATTGTTTTCGTCCCCTCATCAGGCCGACAAATTATTTAATCAGAGAATTCTGATGTCTGGTCGACGCTAATTCTCGGCGCTTCGGATAGACGGTAAATTTTCCAAGCCGGTTGGCGCTCATCGTTACTGCAAGTTCGCAAACGTCATGACGGATTCACGTGGAGATGTTTGGATTTACCGGTCACGCTCGTTTAACATCTGATTCGCAATGCGTGGGCCCGTAAATCCATCATGTAGCCCGTTAGTTGGTATACTGTAGTTTGTTTAACTATCTCGCTTGACTTCGCCTTTACAGTTAAACCTCGTCTTCATGAAAACGGATCATTATCGAACTAATATGTATGTGAATGTAAGAAGATAAATTGCATTATTTTACACACCATCTGTATATCAAATCACAAATGAAGTCAATTTGAACGTTTTCCTTTATTTTCAAGAAGCCTGAAAACAGTTTTGCGGTACAGAGTGAGTGTGTGTTCACATTTTTCTTGTACACGCGCCTTGACACTTGAGAAATATCATTATCAGAGTAAATCTTGACTTTTGATATTTGACGTTTCACGCTGAAATTCGGTTGTTGAATAAGATATTGAATAAGCAATGAAAAGCGTCTTCTGCATGGCCCCTTGACACTGTCGCGACATTTCCCATCGCTCATTACCTCAATTTGCACGTTCATCTTTTCCCCAACAATTGAGGAGACACAGATTTGTCCTGATGCATCGAATAAGCTAAGCTTCTTCGCCGCGGAGATTACTCCCGAGACGTTTCATCTCGATGAAATAACACACCGCAACTCACTGATCCGGCGATGGATAAATTACCGAACGCGCGATTAAATCATTGGTAATTGCGTTGCTTTGACTTGCGTGACTTCAACGTCAGCGTCATTGTTATGGGCAATAGATCAGGAAAGCTCCTCACTGAATCATTAACTCGAATTGTTTTTGCTTTATGTAATCTCGGACTGATTTTCTCTGACCTAGGTATGAAGCAAATGCAGGAAACGCGTCTTGTGAATCCTCGTAACCAAAGACACCACTTATTACCAATTGAGATTCAAATTACATGATCTTTCACCTTTGCTCAGAACGTAACGACTCTGAATCTAAAATAGCATTTACCACTTCATGGATTTTGTATTACGTTATTAGCAACATCAATTCACGTCACACAAGCTTGATGAACGCCCTGATCAAACAAATCGTCTGTAGTAATTTCTGCTAACAAACTGATTGTCAATATTTTGTATTGGATATTATATAGTTCATTGTTTACTTAATATTAAGCAAAATTCGAAGAATTTTAATTGTTCAATTATTGTTTCTCAACCTGACAATAAATTACAAACTGTTTCCCATTAAGGCTCCTATTTTTCAGCCACAAAATCTCAAAAGATTTTAACCGCTGTAAATGGGTCTTTTTATCCAGTACATTCCACCTAGATAACTCGATTTAATCACAAGGACGTTTTGATCATTAAAGGGGCTATAACTGAACATTTGGTTATACTTTCATTATTTCTGTTGTTTGAATCACAGAGGAACATAGACAGAGTGGCAACACTTGCATGCCTTTTGTTCCATGGTCGTCTCGGTAGACTATTGGCTTTTCACATTAAAATGAGCTTCAAAGGTGTTAAACTTTTTGGAAGCTTTGTTTGTGGTTGATAAATACACGAGATTATGCGAAAAATACGACGAGATGGCATCGTACCGCCAGTCGCCTAGCAACCATAGTTACTTTGTGAGCTCTCAGGCCAGAAACACTGCTTCAGGCCAATCAAAACATAACACGTCAGCAGTTTCATAAACATGTCCTTCCTTGACGCATGTGTAAAAGACGGCATGACTGACCGTAAACCATTGAGTAAAACCAGAGAGTATCGATAAAAGACTTTCAAATTTGGTTCAATCATACTCAATATGTATTCATAAAAATATGAGAGGAATTTTAAAACGGTAAAACTCACTTTCCTGAAGCTCAAAACACTCCCGTTTTCGCCAGCACGTCAAATCCGCTCAGCACCACACAACAACAACAACACAAACTTTGCCGAACATACTTTTGCTTAACCGTTGGCGAAAATCCGAAAATTAACGGAGGATTCATGGTCGGCATTCTTCGGAAAAGAGAGGCGAGAGCAACCTGAGGCGAGGCGAACATGGATGGGTTACGTAACCGCTTCACGCCTTAAACAATACCCGTTGCCACTCTATCAATGTTTCTCTATGTTTGAAATAAGTATCTTTTCTTGATTACTCTCTGAAGTGTGGTGAACTACAAAGTATTAGTTTTGTAAACACAATACATTGTGTTGAAACATGAAGTATTAGTCTTGTAAGCATAACGCATTGTCTACAATATACAAAGGATTGTGATGAGTAGTTCTACTTCGGACTAGACTGGAATTCAATTCGCAACAATATCATTGGATATCACACACATACACGCTGTGCTGATGGTTTAATGATAAGCATGTTTACACGATTTAACATAGGACAAAATTGTTTAAAAAACGAAATAAAATTGATTAAAACAATCTTAAGGTAAAGCTATATAAGCTGTAACTATAAAGTTGCCCACGAAGAGACCGGTATAATATCTGAAACCCCTCAGCAAGGCAAAATGCAATTTTCAAAAAATTATTAATCCCCTCGTCAAAACATATTCGAAATTTCATGACAGAAATGATTGTTGTACATGGATATTTAATAGTAAAGTGTTCGATGGGACTGACCCACGGCACAGTAGTAATTTGATGGCGACTGTTTTAAGCGTACAGTTATTGACAGTTCTTGTGGTTGGTGGCCTACACGCAGTGGTATAGGTAATATGTTAGGGTATGGTCGCTGGCATTCAGTTTCAAAAGTCGATGAACACGTCTACGAGTGACAGTATACTGACTCTAGCGTAAGTTGTGCTTCAGACTGATAGCAAATGTAATGTAAATAGAGTTTCCGTCCCTGCCTTACTTAAACAAATTGATCGTATACGTAAAAGTGGTTGCTTCCATTTCTTTGGCACGAAAGTTTTGTTTCTGTTCGATTTAGTGAGAAAGTTAGCATTGCACGAGAACTAGACTTGAGAAAAATCACCATGAAACAAACATATACTTTCCAGGTATGTGCGTGTATGACGGGATGATGGGTGTCTCTCTGTCACTCTCAGTGTGTCTGTCCTCGCTTACAGATAATCGTATCATCCAATAGCTGAAAATATATGTTCTCTGGTAATGACCTTCGCCAAATAAAGTAGAGCATGCCGCCAACTACCCATGCATATTATTCCCAATAGATTTTTGATTATCTGTTTCACATCTGAATAATCGTTTCTACCTCCACAAGGTCGAACCGTTTATAACAAATTGTCTTGGGTGTCGTTGACTAAGTATTTATTCTGTCTTCGCACATGCAGGCAATGCCACAATTATAAATCAGGTTTAAAAGGCATGATCAGTATTTGAAAGGGATAATTACACAGAGACATCGAACAGTGTCATCTTAGCTAATGACATAAATGCAGAAAATCATGCATGAAATATCGTCCTTTTTACAAATTTTACACCTGCTCATACATCTATTTAATGATATAAGCATTTAATTTCTAATGAGTCAGTTTCATTTAATGTTCGGTTCCTTTTCCAAGGGTACATGTACTTAAGCAAGGGGCAGGTATACCCACATAGCAACATTTTCACTTTATTTTGTCAAATTTTGACTATAGTGACTAATAAGCGAAAGCGAAAATTGATGCGCGGGTGATAAAGTAAAAAAGTACAGGAAGGGGAAATATGAGTCCATTCAAAGTAGTAAAGAGTAACTTGACTTCAATGCATTATTATCAGCCGAATCGATTGGGATATCTATTCTCTGTAATAGAAACCAGGAAAAGGATAATTCACTGTACTACTTTCCCGAAGTGCAACATTCTCCTTTGCCTGACAGTTTACTGCAGGCTGATCGAACGTCTTTCCGTGCTTTAAAAGCACAAATTCGGCTTATGGAAATACCGGGAGCTTTCAGACGTCTATCTGAACAAGCAATTATTCCAATCTAATTCTGAATTTTCCGCTGTTGAACACAGTGAATCACACGACATATACGACGACATTATTTCTATTTTCAAGTAATAAATGGTTTCAAAGCTAAACGATACGAATACAAAAGATGTATGTGTGTCTGCATCAATTATGGTAGAAAAACACCTCGGAGACAGATTTTCTGATGGGATTTTGGGACAAAGGTTTACGATGCTTTGCTGGTCTTCTGCATGTATGGGCTTATTTAAATTCTGTGGAGTTAATTGAGTTTTTCACCGTCTTGTTTAGGGAAAACCGTTTCTCCAAAGAGATATCACAGGGTATAGCGGCCATTTTGGACTTTAAAAATTCGGGGTACGCGTTTCTCCAATCTAACACTTTTGCACTTCGGTCCTTATTCTTGCCCTTGAAAATAAATGGTTTAAAGTTTACTTTGTGAAAGTTTAGGTATATCTAGAAAACTCTTTGTGCCATGGGGCGTATTACCCCATGCACATGTCTGCGATTTATATTCCCCTTCCCGTTTTATTTTCTGCAGACATGGAACTATATTTTAGACCAAAGCATACTTTTTACTGCACTAAGTCATGACCTGACGTCGGTGATGGCAAATGAATGAAAGGATGATGGAAGTGGAAAAGGACGAAGAGAAGGAGGCAAAATCACTGTGAGAGAGACATATCATCCCCAGATAGTGTGAAAAGGAGAGAGAGAGAGAGAGAGAGAGAGAGAGAGAGAGAGAGAGAGAGAGAGAGAGAGAGAGAGAGAGAAGAGAGAGAGAGAGAGAGAGAGAGACAGAGAGGGGGAGGGACAGACAGACAGACAGAACAGACAGAGAATAGACAGACAGAACAGACAGAGACAGAGACAGAGAGAGAGACAGAGACAGTCAGACAGACACACAGAGAGGAGATAGACAGACAGACAGACAGACAGACAGTCAGACGTTTCATTTAATTGTAACTCAGCCAAAGAACAAATCGAGGGAAACATTCAAGATATCTGACTGTACTGAGGTATCAAATCGACTTACCTTTCATTTGAAATGCTTGAACGGTGACGCGCCAAAGCAGAACGGTAATAAATTATATATAAACTTTAAATGAGGAAAACCGAACATGTGACAGAAAAAATTGTGATAACCTCAGCAATGACACATTCTAATGAAAGGAAATGCAGGCTGACACGAACATTTAAATATTAAAAGGGGAACTTAGGTTTTGATATATACATAAATCGGTATAGAGGACCACTGACATTCTTGATGGCCGAAAATTCACTTTGATATGATGGGTCTGCGACTCAGAGCGAAGGACTCACTCTAACAAACATGCATTTACTACAGTGTTCAGAATAAACAGTCACGCATTCCTAGTGATCCTTGATGCGTTCAAAACAGAATGCCAAGTTCATTCTTCCGTCTCAACCAGGCAAGCGTCGTTCGCAGACATAGGTACTCAAAAATGCATAAACGATTCAAAACAGGTGAGCTACTGCAGTCTCACCTTGTTCCTGTTAATTTATTCATGGTTTTTTTGAGGCGCTGTCACAGAATGTTCGATTCTAGGTGCGTATTAGGATGATCCAGGATTGGATTTCACGTCACGCAACGGTTCGCTCCCGTGTCTCAGTTTTATTATGGGATAATGTAGTGGATGTACGGGTAAATCAAAAATGAACCCGTATCGGTTTCCTTCCTTCCTGAGTATGTCCTGATTTACATATGTTATACTGTGTTGATTATCACTCGAAGGTATAAATATATCGTATTTTGTACGGTGTAATTGTTTTCCAAATCCAAAAATATACTAAGAGGATGTTCATATTTTTCGAGTGTAAATAGTTTATCTACAAATTAGACAAATTGAAGCTATGACACATGCCATGAAATGATAGCGCCGTGGTTTGATGTTGGTGTTGGGGATCAGAAGAAACAGAAGAAGTGGTCTGGGCATATTTGCATGGGAGCCAACAGACGATCACAACATCTTGACTCCAAGGTGTTTGGAAGGGCAGAAACGAGCAAGACGATAAAGGACGACGGGGAAATCCAAGACACTACACACATACACACTGACATACAAACATAGACTGACAGACAAGGGAAAATGGCAAAGTTTAGACAAACAAAATCGTCATCCATGACACCGACGAAGCCAGCTTTAAAACTCCGTGCCGAACCAACGTTGCCATATCACTGCCCTGAAAAATTCGTCATGACTGTGCTCAAGCATATTATATTACAGCCTAGCGCGGAATTACGCTGTTGTATGCTGAAAAATAATAATACTAACGGCTCTCTGGCTTAATACCGGTTTCTGTTTAAGAAAGTATTAGCAGATCCATCGCTGATCTCATGGCTGTGCTGAAATCACTCACGTTTTGTCACTGGAGTATCGCCGACAATCGCTATAATGTTTTACTTTCCTGTCAAGTGTGACGTTAAAAGTTATGACTGCTGTGAAAACGGACGTCCACTATATATACGCTGGAAGATATCACTCACCAACTCTAATCGTAGAACAAATTGCAACATTGCCGAGCAGTACAAACGGTGCCGTCGCCCTACTCACATGTTTTAGTTTGTGTTTTGATTGGATGTTTCAGAAGTATATGGTCGTTGTGCGCAGATGGATAACGTGCTTCGGCGCGGCTACCTGTGTCTTTCCATACAATATCATTTCAACATATCACCATCGGGTTCCTATCTCCAACCGTGTAAGACGTTTCATTTTGTTCTTGCGAGATCGTTTTCTCCTAGTGACGCGTCAAAATCGTTCACCCTGAATAGCCACCTGAAATACGCTAAGTTAAACTTCCACCATCTTCGCTTGCAAAGGTCTATTGTCCGGGCAGCTGGCTGGATGCTCCCTGAAAATTAGTGGGAAGTAATGGACCCGTGCAAGCGGACGATAAACTCGCAATAGCTGTAACTATCGATATACAGTACCGCTATTTTTCAGCTGGTGCAATGACGTGTCTTGTGCTACTTCCAAGATCAAGTCGAAATACACTGAGTTAAAACTGTTAACTCAGCTTGTATTGTATGTTTGCGATGTAAGACGTTATCGTTATATTTATGACGTCATTAGGTCCGGACTAGATTTACTCGTCGACAATAACATTACCCGTTTTACTCCATTGACATATCAAAAACTACAAAATATCGTGGACAGTGTCACACATTTTAACAGTTATTCACGTTGCATCATATAACGGCTCTCTCTCTCTCTCTCTCTCTCTCTCTCTCTCTCTCTCTCTCTCTCTCTCTCTCTCTCTCTCTCTCTCTCTCTCTCTCTCTCGTTTAACGCCAGAAACCCGAGATGGCAAGTTACCTAAAGACTTTTAAGAGCCACCGTGGCACATGTGCATTTCCTTTACGATTTACTAATTTAAAGATAAATGAACTTATTTTTATACCATGTAGGTATTTTCTACTAACATTTAATGAGAGAACGTTCAGCGTTGGCAGACACTGAAACTGGTAAACAGATGTCGGTTTACTACTTACACGATGGGTGGTCAGCAATTCCAATTCAACGGGACAGGGCAGGGTATGGTACGTCACCTTACACCGACCACAGTCAGGGATTAAGCCCCGATGACTGACGGTAGTGCGTGGCTAATCTAGTAAAACATCAGCCATTACAGTGCCTATATCATTTTCAAAAGTGAATTGGTAGGACATAAAATGAATACTTCAAATTTTAAATGGTTCATTTTGCAGGAAGATACGATTCTCTGATATGCTTACATCTGTCGATTTATCGCTGGCTTCGATCCATCTTTGGTCTTGGAACTTGAATACACGTATTCTAATGCGTGGATTCATCCTTTATGTAGGCTAGAATATTAGTGATGAGGATATAAATTAAATGCTGAAATTTTTGACAAAGCACAAGGTAAAAGAGGAGAATGACATTCGTATATAAACCATGTGCTGGATAGTTAAAAAGGGATATTGATACATATTAAGTGTGTAGTTGTGTGATTTAGGGAAGTGTCCTGAAATTGTCCTTGATTCCACGCTTGACAACAAACGGCCAGAAGTCACGTAAAACACAGTTTACCATGATGATTTCTTCTAAACTTTCGTGGCAGACAATTTGATCTCTATATTAAGAATGACACAATCCAATCCCCTGCTTTTAGCTGGCTCATTTACATACCGTATTGTGTTGTCAGTGTCAATAAAGGCCATTAATCACTAATTATGAATTATTGGTTTTAAAAATCCAACATCAATTTCTCATCGAGAATGTCACTATTTATTCCGTGAGGAAGGTCCGATTATAATGAAAGTTTCACTCTTTATCTTATTTATATCCTATAAATTTATTAAAGACTCCCACAGCGAAGAGCAACTTTCGGTCAAAAAACATTTCTTGATCATGCAAAGCGATGTGATGCCGGGGAGATTGTTGCAAAATGGGCGCTGAGACGTGATTTGCATACAAATAGCACATTTCTGATTGGCCAATTTGATAAGTGTTTCATTTTGCACACCGTTGTAAACAACAAAGATTATGTATCCATATACGTAGTGCTTACAAATTATTTGAGGACAGAGACTACTGTCTCTACTGTAATGCTGAGTAATAGTCGCGCCAGCGGCTTACTGACTACGCATGCGCTTATTTATAATATCTATGCGAGTAACCGGAAGTGTACCCTTCTTTCATGGGCGCCGCCATGTTTTTGTTTTTTTTGAGTACTCGTAAATAAACAAATACGAAACAAATTACCATGATATAACATGCCTTTTATAAAATATACCTCTTTTATTAGCCAGTAAATGTTATTATACACCTTGTCGCTGATACAAAGTATCGTTGATATAGATAAACGGAGAAAACTGTCGTGCATATGAACGGGGGCATACGCAAAGAATGCTGGGATTGAATTATAGAGAGCGCCCCCTGTGTCAATAATTAGATTCAAAAATTGCAAGTTTTTTAGACGGAACGCTATAGTTTTCAGCTTGCAAGTGGAAGGTGGGCAGTGCGGTTACCATTGCAATGATAATTATTGCATAATACGTCCCTTGTTTAACGCAATAGGCTGTTATCATTGTAAAAGTTGCCAATTTTTGTCCAAAATTTTTACACGCTACAGAAAATCTATACCTGCCCTGCTGCAGGGTTTGACGTCGTGTAAGTACGTGAACTGCTTTCATCAGAGGGAAACTAGGCATAGTTGTCATTAGCTGTGATAAACGTTTATGAAGTAACAATTACAGTTTATCGTGAATCAATACAAATAACATTGCCAATCTTAACCCTGGCGCGACACCAAGGGCTGAGCCCTATATAACATTAGGGTTTTTCTTTAAATGGACAGTAATGTGAAAATGTCCCAGGTATCTTAAACTCCCTTCTCATTTCGAATCTTCGACATTCTAGCTCTTGATGGCGATATTTTTGGAGATATCTGTCTTCTTCTGACAAACATTTCACTCACTGGCAGAGATAGGCCACGAGCTCTTTGGGGGTTGTCAAATATTGGGAAAGATCTTCAGACCAAAATTATCATACGATGTTTTTCAACCTTGCCGGTGTCGCAAAAAATAACGTGACTGTTAATTAAAAAAAGAGAGGAATTCTGGGTAATACAACATGCAATGTCATGCAAAATCTAGAGAAATTGTCAATTCACCGCCCTTCGGAAAATCTCATGGTTCATCCCTAAATCTATATAATATTGAGTGGCTGGCTCAATTATTTCTAGGAGACACACTTGCCTGTGTAGAAAATAGCTTAAAATATTACTCTACTTTAATGTTTGTGTAACTTATTCCGGCGTTTGATTACTCTGTTTCCGGCTGTTGTCAAGCTTATTCAAATTGTATGACCCTCAGTTCATCATTTAAGGTTGCTCGCATTGTTCAGCACTATTGACCTATTTTAACTTTGTTTATTACTCAGCATATTTCTACTTTCTGAATAAGAAATGTACACTGAATCAAACACGTCTCAAGTCTGCTACCGAGAGCTCGTTCGTAAAAAGCTCAGGCTTCGTCATGGCGAGGAAGCCTGCAGATGCACGGCCTTGCCATAGTTGACTTTGGGATTTCTGTCCAGACTTAATTTCCATTGTCAAGAATAACCATGCATTTTCACACATGTGCTGTCTGTTGATTTTATATACCAAAATTGAATATTCGTTGGTTCGGCATGCTTTACGGAGCAATGCAAGAAATTGTGGTTTATAGTACTACACAGAAGTGACCAAAAATCTGAAAAATGTATATGTATGTATTTTCGCACACACCAGAAGTTTGAGACATTTTGTTTTACCTCTTGTACTAATTTGATAAGTCCTGTGACTGTTGATGTTTACACAGTGTTATTTCATAAAGTTTGTTTTCCAGAATAGAGTGTCAATCATGAAGCCGTGTAAATATGTCTGTCTGATATTCATTTGCTCTCTTTCTTTCCGCCCTGAGTAAAATATTGCTTTTATAAAAGAAATGGTATGGTCAAAGGTCCACAGTTTTGTTAAGGGTGTAAATATAACGCTGTGTGTCTTTTAAAATGTGTGCATGGTATTTATACCATGTGTTTGTACCTGCCCAACCAGACTTATTGATCAATTTATTTGCATTCCACTGCAATGGAAAGGAATGGAATCAACTGAATGTTAAATAAATTGCACTAGGAAATACGAAAATGTTAAATAACAATAACGATCCGAAATAAAATATAATAATGCAATACAACTGTGATATAAACATCATGCTACCCTCAATTTATCCATGCTTCAAACGGATGTAAAATTCAAAATATGAAACATAAAAATCGGTCGTAACATTTTAAGCTTTAACTTCAATCAAACTGACCAGTTTGTGAGTCTCCCAAGTACCTGCCACTCTGATGGAATAAACCGCGCTCGCGGACGGAAACTTGAAAAGCTCTCTGCCGCACACATGAACACGTGACCTTCAAAGCGGTTCTACTTTCTCCAAATCATGGTACAGTGAAATCACCGCAAATTACTGACACTCAGTATTTTGTTCAATAACGTTAATACTTACATTTGTATGCTAGAGTCTTCGACTGAATCATGCAATGTCGGAAGTGGGTGACCTTTTGGCCTTTGGGGGATTATGGGTCCACTTCATATGCATTTTTCCACTGCTTTTATCTCACAGAGCGTAGTACTTAGAGACTATACGGCTATTAAAGTGCCGGGTGAATAGTCAGTATATTCTATACCTACGATAATCAGTATTTTTCAAGTGGTTATTGAAAGAAAGTGCAACTCGTCTTTGCCTCGGCTTGAAGCGGATCGGGATTACATATTGCATCTCGAGAATACCTTAGCAGTAGCGTTGAAACACGGTTGTGCTATGCCCCTCATATTTATTCCTTTTCCAAACACATTGGTATTGTTCGCAGGTTACCTATCACCAGTGGACTCATCGATCGTATCTTTCTCCCCTAGAGTAAATCTTGACCGATAAAAGTACATTGCAATTACATTTGCTAATTTAGTAACGCAGGAAACACACGTGTATTCACGTGCGTTGGACACCATACAATGAAAAGTAATGCCAACTGGCGCGGCCGAAATTATTTCTTCAGAACTGTGGCTGCAGAGGTGCCGTAAAATAATTGTAAAGAAGTTGATTTAGTAATCATACATTAATACTGAGATCATGTACGTCGGACACTATTATGTGCTCCGCTATTGTTCGTTGCATAAAGAAGAGTGCGCTATAGGATTTTCGAAAGTGATGGATGAAAAAAGTGAACAAGACTTAAAGTAGGTCTCTGATGACAGAGAAAAAAAACACCGAAGTGCGATCAATTTCCTTCACACATCTTTCAGATAGCCAACCTTCAGATAACTTCGCTCATTTGTTCTCAACTCTCGTCGATTTCCTGCGAAAAGCGTCCCTTATTGATTATTCATTTCTGTCCAATCTCCAGGGAAACCACTTATGCGCAAATGATTTCAAGTTCAAGATGTCCTCGCACAGAGATGTCGTTCCAGTCGCCTATGTAGTCGCCATTGAAATTGTGTGCAAAAGGAGGATAAGATTTAGCCTCCGGACCATTTTTGTGTCATTTTTATCCAAACAGCTTAATGGTGATTCTCTCCTTTTGAACCACAACTAGGGCTTGTGAGGGCGTCCATCAACAGCTCAAATCTCGTTACGAAAGTTTTCATGAAAATATTCATGTTAGGATCTCAGTGGCAACACATACTGAAAGCAAATAGTATTTCAGTAAAGCATTGTTTTTAATTCTTAACGTAACCCTTTCCTTGATATGCTTAGATCATTACAGATCCATTTAAACTGCCAAATATTAAAGTTGACAGATTCCGCCTTAAAAGCACTAAGCTCCTCAGTATGAATAGGTTGTGTTGCGAACAAGCATGATACATAGAACATCTAAAATACTTGATTTTACGTTAGGTGGAGGTCATAAAACGTAATACATTTATCTGTCTAACGCAAAAGCAACGAGGAAATAAAAAACCGCGCGCCTTTTCAGAAAAGAAATATGCCGATGCAGATGAGCAAAGCGGTGCAACAGGAAATGTTTGATGGTGATGTAATGATGACCCAAATTCGACTTTTACACATAACAGCAAAAGGTTTGATTATAACTGGTAAGTATGAAATTTAAATTTACGTATACGTATACATAAATATTTACCTATCTATCTATCTATCTATCTATCTATCTATCTATCTATCTATCTATCTATCTATCTATCTATCTATCTATCTATCTATCTATCTATCTATCTATCTATCTATCTATCTATCTATCTATCTATCTATAACTCTGCCAGTCTGTTTGTCAGTTAATTATTATATACAAACTCACGATCGATATAACATTGCAACCAAAATTAATCAATGTGGATGAAATTAGAACATTTCTAAAGCAATGGATCCTACAAATAAACCAACTGTACTCGGCATGGTTTGATCTACATTCAAATTAAATAATTAATTCGGGTTTGACTTAAACTTAAAATAGGATGAGAAACAAGCTATATATTTCCATTTCTTGTAGTGGTGCCCATAGAGTTACCCTCATTAGATACCTCGTCAATTTTTATCGGAAACGGAAAGCCCCTGTGCTCCCGCTGCCGTTGAGTACCGATGTGTGGTCGCTCTTCATGACAATTCCATATAGCTGCATGAGCGTATTCTCGCAGGCTAAATTGATGGGTCAGTGGATTCCGTGATAAGGTGATAGTTGTTAGCGAGTTGATCAATAATTTTGCATTTTGATCGCTTATCTGTGACCTGACAAACCTTCGAAATTGTCACGTGATTAACGGGGTGCTCCTGCTCTACTCAAACGCTGCTTTGCCCTGACCTTTCCCCGAGGATGTTAACTGCATTACTATATTTACAAGCGGTATCGTTTTTTGTGCCCCGCCAAGCAGTAATTTTAGTGTTATCAAATCATCAAGTTAGACATAGAAGAAAGCGAATGGAATCCGAGAGGCGCAGAGTATGGCTTACGGTTGGAAACGTTAATAAGTCAAACTATGGATGCGAATACGAAATCCTCAATGATACTCAAGATATTGGACGCATTACCATCTTATCGCATCTCTGAGATACAAAAATATACCTTGTATTATCATGGTCATAGGGCAGGACAAAGACAACCCAACGCGTAGTTTGGAGGGTCCCTGATATGATAGTTTTGTGTTCACCAGTTCCTTCAGGCGACACTGATAACATGGTGCCGACTGCCTGTAAAGAAAAAGATTCATCCGCAAATGGTGCTCGCTCTCTATCTATGTTTATGTCTGTCTGAATGTCTGTCTGTCTGTCCGTTTGTTTTTTGTATGTCTGTCTGTATGTGTCATCTCGCATGTGCCTATGTGATTGTGATCGTAGTTTCATTTCCTATTCATGTGTAAATTGCCTGTGAAGATTTCGACCTACATATAGATATGGTTTTCTATCTGAGGTAAAATCCCATGAAAATATCCCAAATCCCAAATCTTGATATCATGATTTATGACCCTGGTTTCATTTCGCGACTCAGTTTTCTGAAGAAACATAACATTTCTCTCGAGAATTGTGTTCACAATGCCAAATGCAGGCAAATCGTGAGCGTCATCTCGGCAAAACATATTTTACGGACTTTCACACTGTCAACAATTGGCAGGGGACTCTGTACATAAAAGTTGTCATTTTAGCAAGGTCAGGACCTTAAAGAAATCAATTACTATCCCGTGGGCTTCAATGAAACATTGCAAACAGGAAAAATACGGCGAGATAACTCTGCGACAGTAATGATAACATGTGTCATCGGAACTCGCTTGAGACCCCAATTGACAAGTAAAAAGGCTCGAACGAGAGCCTCCATGGATTTCTTTTATTGTACACTCAATAATTTTAAAGGAATTAGCTTTCAGTGTGAAGCCAGTGCTTTCTTTTCCGTTTGCCGGCTGAAATTACGCGAGGAATTCGGCGACAGCACGAGCCGGGCATAATTTTGTCTAGCGAGCAGCTCGCAGGGGGAAATCGTGAAAACAACCAGCGGTATGGAAAGAGTATTCCGGTGATTATAGCCAAGCAAGGGCGTATGTATACGTGAAGGAATTATAAACGCAGATATTTCGTATTGCCCGCAGGTGAAAAATAATTGGCCAGTCTTTTGGTGTTTACATTCTCACATGAGAGCACCTAGCGGGCTCAACATCCACAATCCTAAATTGAATGATACAAACGAACCATCATTATCTCAAATAATCACTTTGGACAACAGAAGCTCGTTCCCCGAAGGGCTCTTGCCCACAATATATACCTCCCGAGTGGCTGTTAAACAAGCCCCAATGTGAAGATGAAATTTTGAACACAACGATTCATCTGATCATTTCTTGGTGTTCTAGCCAAGCCGGTTGTGACGCCGGGAATAGGAGGTATATCAGTCACCTCAAAAGGTCATTTCCATTGGGTGGTAAAAAACGAGATTGATTACATGCCAGTGTCCCTTTCTGAATTCTGTTTCTGATTCCTTAAACCGGATAGACAATAAAAAGTGTCCTCTCAAAATTGTACGTCTCGCTGAGGATCTAGGAGCAATAAGGTCGTCTGATGGCAAATCGACTATTAGGATGTAATTGTATTTAACAACGTAAGCGTAGTTTCTTGAGGTTGCAGCATTGCGTTCTTGTTCCCTCGACGTTTCTTAACTATTTTAGAAACAGAATACAAAATACTGTCTCATCCTTCATGAGTCAGATTTTTACAATATTGATTGATCTAAAATTCACTTTGCACCCTCATCGAGCTTCGCTAATTTCCTTTTTGTAATGATTGCTCGGTACTACTAGATTTGATGTATGAGACTTGCATTCTGTGATCTAAACGCGATGACAGGCAACGCTGTGAGAAACGAGCAGCTGAATAAGTGTTGCTTCAGAAAAGTGTTGACGAAGTGATTGCATGATGAATAGAAAGCAAAACTATATAAAGATACATTCTGCACACTAAAATGGTAGGTAGGCTTCATACATGAACGCAATAAAAGAAATATGATATGAAGCATATAACGATATGTTACATATTTTTTTATATAATCATTTGGCATGATAATTATGGCGTTACATGACACATGATATCATATCAAAACATGACATGACACGATATGATACGACATGATATAATATGATATGATAAGATATGACATGATCAGAATATAATCCACTTATCAAGCAAATTCACATGAAAAGATTAGTCAATACACCGAAAACTGGTGATCTTGTCATCACACCTGGCAAGAGGTGAGTGACTATAAGCTTATTAAAACTCATCGTGTGATAGGTTGAGAAAATATTCACATGTCCTAACACATGTTCATATAAACAATTTCGGCGCCTGTTTTACAGCTTGTGTACGAATTGTGAAAAGGTCGGTTACACCTCTTCGCCTTACTCTAGGGATTGACCATTAATTCTTCGGAGGTGTAGTAAAACTTGAAAAAAAATGTGATGAAAATATTCACATAAAGTGAATGTATATTGAAAATAGTATACTTGCTATGCAGATAGTCCGAAAAGAATAATTGGTGAGTTTTTGAAATGCGAAAAACGTGTCTGATGGTATCTTGACCACCTCCCCTTAAAGATCTAACAGTCAATACCTCAATAAGTTAATCTTTCGATTGTGTATCTGTATTGTTGCAAACATTTCTTCGGCTTTAGACTGCACAGCAAATGTGCTACTTGCAGGTCAGGCTTATCCTTACATAAGTAGGTATATTGGACCATTTACCATAACGATATAAACCGATATGCGCATCTATGCAATCTGCAATGCAAGAAGGAAAAGTGCATTATCACAAGCGACAGTTCCACCAATATGATCAGACTTCTTTTAGCGCCTTTGTAGGACTAAGCAATTGTTGAAACGTTGCATCAAGAGGATGGGTAGACTTTTGCATTGCCTTGTGTTCATTCAGGTGAAAGTTCATTACACTTTTGAGTTAAGCGATAACACCTGGGGTATTTGCAGACGAAGTAACTGAAAGAAATATTGGCTACCGAAACCAACGTTCTTTTTTTCTATTTGCAAATTGTCTGGGTTTTGACATCAGGAAAATCATAACCACGTTTTTGTGAGCATTCTGTCGGTCAAAATCCACTTAGGTAACTAACTCGATAATACGACATGCTGGAAATTGCATTGAAAGATGATTTTCGAAGATTCCATTGCCCCCGAGGTGAATAAGGTATAGTCCCTCATGTCCTTCTTATGATGTCTTCATTAATAGAGAATTATTGAATCAAATAGGCTGGGCTTCTCATGACATCATCAGAGATTAGATAACTGTCATACAAACCATAGTATGTTAAGAGAGCAAAACCTTGAAAATCTCGACATACTTGTGGGCCAAGCATCAATGCCACACTAAACATTATACACTCGGCACGCTCAATTACAGATAGGAGCCACGCGATCAGAAAATAACAAGATCACGTAAGTCAGCACTCGTTTGTTAACAGTCACGCCAATCGGCCGACTTAATTCGTGTCCTGTCAATCCCTTGGGTCAATTTGTATTTATACACGCCGTACAGAGGATCAGCTATCGCCAGCTTTAATAGCTAAAGTGAATTAAAAACCACAGAATGTGACCTTTCCATTTTCATGAAGAATTCAGTCTACAATTCAATAACCATCAGGACAGGAAGACGATGGTAGGCAGGGTCGACGGAAAGACACCGTAACTGAAGAAAGAAAGAAAGATCAAATCATGCCAGAGTCGTAACAAGCTGACATGTTCCATTTATAAAATACTAATGGTACAACTAGGTCTCGTATTACGTGAAGCCGCCAGGTTTCCTACATAGAGTCTCAGCTCGACATACACGCCTTTATGAAGTACGATAACAATATTTGAAATCATTTGAATCATTTAAGGGGGAGACCCACATTCGTAGACACTTATCTTTAACCTGATTTTTCACCATTAAAATGAATCTTTAACCCGACATGTAGTATATGTTTGGGTAGCTTGATAACTGAAGATTATAAAAATTGTAAAAATATTTCAAAATCTGTTTGCGTGTGTTTGTTTTGCTCAAAATGTGTGTTTTTGAGTTTTTTCACTTAAAAAAGTACAAGTACGAGAGGGTGATGGCAATTGGTGAGCCGTTTACTGCAATCGATAGCAGGGTAAGGTGTGTAAAAAACCGTGTCTTGGATTTTTGATACTCCGCTTTGTTTTTGCACAATTAGCCTTGAAAGTGAGAAGTGGTGGATTCTGAATAAATTAATGGCTTTTGTCCACGTTTGTCATGATATCTTTTGTTTCTGGAACATTATCGGAATTCTGAGACACGGTTTTGTAGAAACAGTCACTAACTACAACCTGTGCAAAGATGAGGCTAATCCGTCAACGTGGCGCCAAGTTACACTCTCCAGAAGTTGCGATACATTGCCAAAAACGGAACGGAGTAAATCGCAGAAATGTGTATGCGACCCTTGGAGTCGCACAAAGTCAGCTAAAATTCCGGTTCGCTCGCATTTTCGGTGGAAATTCCCAGCCCATAATGAAGTACAGGACTTTTTACACATTTGTCTGAATTTGTGGTATGAATGAAATTATACATGACGTGAAAATTGGAAGAAAATGAACACTGAAACGGCCAGTTCGCGGCGTAAGCGTTACGCTTTATTTACACAACTGTCATTCCGAGCTAAATCTGGGGATAATCTTCTTGCTAAATACAAACTAGCGTATTAACTGTGCACTGTAGTGTACCAGTTTAATTTGATTATCAAGCGAAGAAATGGCTGGCTGCGTATATACTGCGTAAAAATTATGTGATTTTGCATGCCAAGTCCGATGACATTGTTTTCCTCTCTTTTAGTTGCGCAATCGTCACCGCGTTTTCAGCTTCCTGCCCGGAGAGAGACACGTGACAATGAATTTACAATGTGGTACATACCGACAAAGACGAAGTTCATTCAGACGCCGTGTTGTGTACGTTAGCTTTTACGTTCCGTACTGCATGTTGAAGTACGACCACAGTCCGCCTTGAACAATATGGCATGGAGCTAAAAACGGACAGCTACATGAACGCGGTTTCCGGCCTCAGAAGCACCAGTGCCGGGCTAACTTTGTGTTGTGCCAGGTTAACCCATCGTTAGGCTAAACTAAATATAACACCTGACAATATCTGGTATCTAAAACGATTTCCTAATGGCAAGATAAAAAGTTGGCGAAGAACTCAAATAAATCGATTCTGACACGAAACTTGAACAATTCTAAAAGCGACTTGTTTTGGCTTCGCGAGTACCATGGAGGCGAGTACCTAAAACAGATGTGAATCTGTGACCACGCTGATATTAAACTGAATGCGTCATTCTAAAATCGCGACGGTCGAATTTCGTACAAGTAATGAAATGCGTGAAACTTCAGTCAAACAGTTGAATATCGCGTTGGCTGATATGTGGAAACGAGCATTCGTCGTTCTCCGGTGGCGACTGTACGTTGAACTACTATAATAACGACGATAGACAGACCAGCAGCACGCTGTTTTTCAGCGTGATTGAGTTTATTCACAGCATGTTCACAGGAAAAGTATTGCTGATTCGAACAAAGCACGTTCATGGTTGTTAAATTTTTTCAAGTTCATGGAAATTATTCTATCATTTTCAATTTTGGTTTCTTTAACTTTACCGCATAAGTTTATAATTACCTAATAACAATTCAATCGCAATGATTTTAAAGCTATACTGACATGAATTTGTGCTGTGAAATATCGCATACTTTTCAATCGAGATTGATTTCGACCCTGGACTTCGACTCACTGCATGAG
Organism: Ptychodera flava; assembly: GCF_041260155.1. NCBI lineage: Eukaryota > Metazoa > Hemichordata > Enteropneusta > Ptychoderidae > Ptychodera > Ptychodera flava. The sequence goes on from NC_091937.1 coordinate 13,549,511, forward strand.
CAGTCCGCCAAATGAAAGTTCAGTTGATCGAAACAAATTATGTCAGCTGTATGATTAGCTCCGGTACAAATTTAAAAAAAACAAATGCTAGGTCCACATTGTGTTTACATTGTAAATCACGGCATCATTCTAATGTAATATAGCAAAACTGTACGTGCGTTATCCGCATCACGTTCCCTCTGTGCCCGCATAGAATTTACAAAACGATTGGCTTACGTTTCCAAACCGGGCAGAGCAGACACCGGCGCGATTTTCTCGTTATAAAATTTCGAACTATTGCCATATTTCTAATTTCTACTGAGAGGAATGTTGCTCGCCCAACTGTCGAGACAAAAAGACGTCGCAACCATTTTCACAAAAAATATAGAAAATTGTGGGACGTACAGGAACGTAATCTTCATTGCATGCTTTACGTGTAAACCGTAACGTAAGCGGGGCCGGTAACAGTTTTAGTTGCCGGAATTCGCTGGGCATTTTCAGACGTAAAAAATCATCTGACATTTTTATCATCAGTCGCAATTAGTTCGGAGCGGGATCAATTTTGAATGTCGGACTTCATTAGGTGCAGACAAACATGTAAACTGTTATCAGAAAAAGACGTAATTTTTGGATTTCGGAGTAGCCTAGTTTGATTTGGGCGGGGTCAGTTTTGAATGTCAGACTATACTTTGCATTGAGTCCACGTCATTTGTTAGCGGACACAAATGTACGTTTTGGTTTGGCGGCGATTAATTTTGACTAGTGCTGGACTTTATTTGGCAAACATGTAAAGACAAGGACCTACTACTTGGATTTTCGGCCGTTATTTGTTTTATACGGGAACAGTTTTATTAAATACGTGTCATAGGAAAACGAGGTAAAAATAATTAAAACTACAACGAGCAGCCTCTCTGTTGTGCGTAAGATGTATTACAAGTTTTTATTCGAAGCTCAGTTTAGTCATAGACCCTCTCGAAAAACGGGACAGCCAACTTGTTGAATGAGTAAGCGTTTTGCGTTACATGCAGTCCTCGCTTGCGACCATTTCCAGTTTACACCTTTTCAACGCATCGCAAACTGGAGTTTTAAGCCTGACTGTTACTCTGACAATTTTAACTGTTCTCTCATTCCTGGCATATGCTTGATATTTCACTTTTGAGGATCATGCTTTTGCAATCGACGGCTACCTTCAGCATGTTCAGTAGCCGCGACCATGGATGCCGCAACATACTTCCTGCCGGCAGCTGGGAAGAAGACTGACGCATGCGCACTCCTCCGGACGGAATTAACGTAATCTACTTACGCTCTTGTAATAGCGTTGACTAATCTTGAAACCGTTAAGACATAAGAAAAACACGGCACGCGAACTGGCCTACAATGTTAATTTTTGTTAAAATCTAACTCATTTCCGAGTGTGTTAGGGTTTCAAACTTATCATCCACTCAAAGGCCATATTAGACAGATTCAAAATCTACCATAAACAAAAAATGACCAAAATCACTCAAGGAAGGTGGGTCTACCCCAGATCGACACCAAAGATTGTCAGTATGGACGACAGCAGAGAAGAATTTGCGAATAATGATACACTTCAAATACATACGTCAGAATTCCGATAATGATTTCTAATTGTCATTACATTGTTTGCAGTTAGTGAAATTCCCTTGTCTTAATTATGATTTCGACTTTGTGAAAGCAATATTTGCAAATATATCTACTGTTCGCTAAACTATTACAGTGTCAGTGAAACATTGCTCGTTTGCACATTATGTTATTGTCATACAGCGTTATGATTGTCTTAAGTTTAAGATAGAGGAGGCTGCATGGTTGCTTTATGGCTTTGATGAACGAGATGAAAATTGGTCAAATAAAAGAAAATTATTGAATGAAATAGTTCGCGCTTACGATCAAAATCATATTTTTGTCATATGTTTATGTCCACTTCCTCCTATAAATAAATTGTTATATTAATATCTTGAATTTAGCAAGTCTACAAAGGTTTTGAAGCGTTCAGAATGTGAAGAATTAGGTGTTGTAAAAAGATGTTAGATATCGAAATATAATGCTTTGTTGAATCACAACGCTTTCATTGAATACAAGTAAACTGATACTAATATTTCATTATGGTCCATTACACAAGCCTACTATGCATAATTATTGATATATAGTATGTTGTGAGTTCGAACCGATTGAAAACTAGCCGTATATATAGCTTCGATGAACATAAAACGTGACTAAGGTCACGAATTCTCCCGTTCTTCATGACCTCACTGTAGTAAGAACACGATGTAATAGCATCATTCCTGACAAAATATCAAAAGAAATCCCAGTTGGCCGTAAACCTTGAAGTAAGAATACCTACTCTAACTCATCCACGGGGTACTTATCATGCATCAATGAATATTCGTCAACTTTAAATGCCATCGAAAATCCACCTCTGTATTACACGCTTTTAGCATAATGACTACATTTCCCCATCGAATCACAGTAAGCCTCTTAAGTTGCCCTCTTTGATAATTTCAAAGAGTTTGTTATGTTCCCTGATATTAGTATCATGAAAACGTTCGTAATCCAGTATGTATTACATATCTTTTTGGGTTTATTAAATATCGACTTTCATTTTGCCGGCAGGAGTCGTCCCTCAATAGATTCGCTGTCGATACACTAGATAATTATCGTTTCTCGATAGAATAGAAAAAACCCGAGGGTGTTTTTGGGTACTCCCGATAATCTTTACCGCCATTGATGGTTTTGAACCACTTCAGGGGCATAAACATGGGTAAACAAAAGCGATTTTTTAAGTTGTGCTGTTCAGTCTCTAGGGTAGCAACTGAAATACGATGTACTTTAATATCAGGCCATTATTGGCATCTGTGAGGCTCAATACTTTACGTTTCTGCCTTTTTTCAGCTTTCTGTTGGGAAGTCGTCGGTGACGGAATCCCTAAGGTACCTTCGTAGCCAGAACGATTAGACATTCAACTCGCATATTCGAGTCATCTGACGCCATGCAGGTTCACAAGGTCCTTCAAATCCATTTGGCAGTACATTCACTGCGGTAAATGGGTGCATACTACGAAAACTTTCTGTTGGATTATTACGGAGGGTTCACTTTTTTATTCCTTAATTGGTTCGACGTTGAGTAAAACTCTATAGAATTAAGACTCTGGCGGATGGAGACAACCGTAAGTAAAGTGCAAAGAGATTTTTAAATCAGTATCTGACCCGCATATCATTCAACACAATCCGAAATGAATGAGCGTGCTACTGTTATACGGTAACCTTTGCACTTGAGGCTATGGGAAACATTAACTTGGAGAATTGTTAAATAAATTGATCCAAAAGTTTTGGATGCGAATTTACAAATATTTTGAACTTAAAAATTAACTTAGTTTATACTTACTGATTGTATGCCATTGGCTAAATATCTACAACTAAGTTAGGAGGTAAGTTATCACTACTTTTATGCGAGAATGTGACCCGAATTAAAGGTGATATTTAGTTAGAGTCAGGATTCACATCCGAGATAATAAATAAATATGCAAGTGCGAATGTAATCAGATCTATGGGACACTCACTCTTTGGAAAGGCGAGAAAGTCAATATAAGTAAGGTAAACAACGTTGAGGCGTGTCACATCTCATTGGAGAAATCTATCGCAAATGAATAAATAAATAGAAATCTACTCACTGGTTTATTCGTCATCGCTGTTGTTGCATCGATATCCCAGCAGTCATATTTTTCTGTTCATTCGATTAGGAATCCCTCTATTTAAGCGATAAGTAATCTCAAGGGAAGGCGTTGTGCTCCGAATTACAAGCAGCTGAATTGGGCGATAGTTAGCTGGCTATTCGTTTGAAATAAGGGAATTAAATTAAATAAATAATTAAGGGATGTGAGGAAAATAGTCATCCATATCTGAAAAGATAAAACGTATTTCCGTAAAAATGTTTAAGTTTCAGCAAGACAAAACAAACAAATGGTTCCTCTGATTAGCCTCTTTAAATTTAGCGATAAATATATATATATATATATATATATATATATATATATATATATATATATATATATATATATATATATATATATATACGAAAAGATGTGTAGAACGGCAGGTTGTTCTAAGATTGACCTTACTTCCAATCCCAAGGTAAATTTTGATGAGGAACGTTTCGATGTGGCTAGCACAACTTCATCAGGCTCTATTACTAAAACAAAAACATTGTGCGCATGTCCAGATCAGACAATGCGGGAATATTCACGTGACACAAAAGGAGACCAATAGCATGAAAGCAACTAATTTTGAATTCCCGTAGGCTAGTAATCATTAAAACCCTGAGGATACATCGTTTCCGCTTTGTTAATCCATAAACTTTCTAGCTGTTTCATAAGTTGTGAGTTAGGATCTGGTAATCGGCAGAGGATTACGGCTGTCAAAGCATTATCTGACAATGAATGACCAGGCAGCCTAAAACGAGGCACTTCATAAGGAGACCTGTCCTTACGATTTGTTTCGATATTAGAACTATGACCATTCATTCTTTTATGGACAGGTTGTGTTATCTGCCCTATATATTGAATATTACATGTACGACAGGTTAAGGCGTTTATAACGTTGTTTGTCACGTCATCTTTAATTTGGAAGGATTTACCAGATACTGTAGATATGAAATACTTTGTGTCCTGTATAATAGAACAGCAAGCACATCGTTCTCTGTTACAAGGTTTGCACCCCAGGTAACACGTTCAGATCTAGCATGTTTAAGTTTATTTTGACGTAGAATGTTACCGATCGTCGCTGGTTTGCGGTACGCGATAATTGGTGGCAATGGCATCACTTGTCTCATGCGAGATGATGATTGGAGGATGATCTGGTTTTTATCGCTGATTTCCTTCAGATGAGGTTGTCGTGGATCATACGTTGTAGCCCAAGGCACTCTATCTGTGCGTGTAAGTGATTTACATTTGTATTGAAGTAAATCGGACCGAGTTTGGTTGATGCACGAGCGATCTGTATATCAATGGATTTTCCCGAGTAGCCACATTTTCTGAGGTGAAAGCGAAATTCTTTGATTCGTTGATATATATATATATATATATATATATATAATATATATATATATATATATATATATATATATATATATATATATATATATATATATATATATATATATAAAACAAAGCAGGTCAAGACGCACCAACTCAGGACACCAAGCTCTTCATTTATAAATTTATTACACCGACGTTTCGTGGGAGTAATCCCACTTTATCAAGGTTAAAACGATCTGAAATAAAATAACAACGACAAACTTAAAGTAAAATACACATGCTAAAATAGATTGAATCATACAGAGACTGGAAAACGTGTAAAAGTTAAAAATAAAAATTGGCGCCAACTTACAAAAAAGGCGAGCAGGAAACTGCCCAGCTTTCCTTCGAACCCAGAAGTCGAAAGGTCAAAGTGTGGTATTCTTTCAAAACAACGTCAAGGCTTATTTATACTTGAAAGACATTTGCATATTAAAGTGTAGGAAAGGTGGCAGTGCAAACCATACAGAAATGACGTACTAAAAATATCTGACTCTAAAAATACAGCTCAAACAGGTGAAATTCAGAACCGTGGACAATAACGTACATCCAAGGACACTTATGTAACAACTGAAGTTCTACAATACATCAAACTAGAACAGTTACAAAAGAAAACTAAAAATGAATACAGCTGAAAGAGTGATGCATACTAAAAATCCTCAAAATGACATGAAGAAAGAGCTCTAAAATCTGCTTACACATCTAGAATTTTTGTGGTGTCTCTCTGTTCAAATGATACACAGTCGTTGCACTGCAGTATATATATATATATATATATATATATATATATATATATATATATATATATATATATATATATATATATATATATATATATATATATATATCTTCCCAAGCAACAAGGAATTCAGTAATGATGTTGTTGTACGATAAACTGAGACTGACATGAGTGCAACGAAGAAAACTAACTGCAGTGCAACGACTGTGTATCATTTGGAACTTGCTGTTTCTATAAAGTGCAAGGAAGTCTCCTGAGATCGTTTGTAAAATATGTCGGGCACCAATAGAGAGGCCACACCATGGAGTCAAAGTAAAATGAAATAATCCAAACATTAGTAAAAAACTAAAAAACTTGTAAAAGCGGTGATCTTAACTTTTTACTGCAGACAAGTGTGTAGACTCGCGATAATATTGGTCACAGTGACGCATTTAAGTCATTTCTGTTCTTCAAGTTAGATATCATCTTAATAGCTGAAACGGTTCACAGAACCCGCGTTGCTCTAAAGCGGCCAATTTAAAATAGCTGCCACTTTACGGCAGGCAATGCTCCTTAACTAGGAATAAAACTTTTAGTTGATTATATTATAAACTGTAAGTTGTTTCACGACATTTCACAGCGACAGTTATCTGTTTTACTTGGTAATATGCTTTTTTTAACAATCTCAGTCACCGCTTCCTTTGCGACATCTCACGTCACATCAGGTATATTTCTTGTCAACAGAACGTTTACCATGACCTTAGGCTTGCCTAGCTTCCATGTCCCTCTTCCCCTTTCACTTTCTCAAAGGAAATCAATGATCAGAGTTTGATTCTTATTTGTACTCGACCTGCGTAAAACTGTTTCTTGAATAATTTCATCATCGTTTACGACTCGGCTCTTGCACTTAAGGGGTCAGTTTGCTTTCGTTTCCCTCTGTCTGTTTCTGTGAAACCTTGGTCGATCTAGAATTTAAAATCACCCATTGCCGCCCTACAACTATTTTTCTATAAACCTGAATTTAATTAAATGCATTCATTCATTTATTCATTAATATATTCTGTCAAATGTCCTCTCCATACATTTTTATACTAGAGGCTCAGCTTGTTGTTTTTAACGCACCGACAATTAATATGATAGATAATTAACTGAGTGAACTAAGTAAACGTGGTCACAACACCATAAAAATACGGAGAGTTAAGTCAGTTACTAACAATTAGGGCAGTGAGATTTGTACTTCTGTCATTAGTTTTAATTATTGAGATACAAAATTGTTTTTATATTTAATTTGATGTGTAACATGATATTCCCACATTATCTATTAATCAATATAACTTATTTATTTATTTATTTGTTTATCTATTTATTTATTTATTCTGTGATAGGCATTATTGACATTCCCATGTGCTGCACCAAGATTATTACTAATCATTCGCTCATCTGTTGTCCTGAAAATAGTTCTTCGGGAGAATTTATACGTTTTAATGGTAAACGTCTACGTGTTCATATCATCGCACTACCTATGACAGAACGAGGAAACCTTTAAAACAAACAAGTCACAAGCAATATATGGGAACATTGCCGTTAAAGGTGTCGACGATGGAGGCTAGCGCTCTCGACTAAAAGCGAGCACTGCGGAGTGATAAATGTCCCTCAGAAGGTGATGCGTTAGCTTTAAATTGGAAGGTGAAGAAACACGACAACCAGGATGAGAGAAGTTTCCTATTGATATTTGGACGGTGCATCACATCCGAGTTACCCCGACAAAAAATATTCACAAAGAATAGCAATTTTCAGCGGTATACAGAGTTGCCCTCGTTTCCTGATCTGATAATCTCAGCTTCCAGGGAATGATCGATCTTGAAGTATCGTGTGAGCCAAGGAATGCTCTCTAACGATATGCACTGTCAGTCCTCCGCACGAAAGATTATCCCTGCATTTTCCTGATAAATAATGAATCATTGACGTATTTCCCCATTCTTCGGGGCTCCTCCTGTGTTGACATTGTAACTTTAGAGCAAACACCATGCGTCTGATTTCTTTACACGACGTTATACTCGCCTGGGAGCAGTCCCTGGGAAATTCGATTACATAGTCTACGAAGGATAAGGATAAGCACAGGTGTTATTTTCGAATTCGAATTCACAGAATGTACTGACCTTCATTTTCATCTATGGATTGACGTTGGCATTCTCTTTTTCAAATTCCCACAGGTCGCAATCAAGATACTGTCGAACACCTAGAAACGAATGAGACGTTTATAGTGATCCATCGACCACGTAAGTTGATTGTTCTCAGAAAACTTCAGGGCGTGTATACGTGAACAGATTTCAAGGGTAACACTGACGCCTTCTCATTTAGAGAAGTCATGTTGGAAGGTCAGATTGTCACTTTGGGACATCTTGTCAGTTCTATGCCTTACAGGTCATAGTGGATGAAATGAAAGGTGACAAAGACAAACTAAGGCTGGAAAATTGCACAATTGCGTGCGTCCATAGTATCAAACTCAATTCGTTTGTTTCTATTCGTTTCTAATGGTCCAAGGCAAAACTGTCCATATTTGACAGATCTTGTGAGTTGATCAACATTATGTCTGCGATTGGTTTGACGTGTCTGACCCGCAGAGAAAACAGTAAAGCGTAGAATCGTGTCCACTTTGCTTCTTCAGGTCAATGATCTTGATATTCCTCCCGCAAAGGAAAGAGTTCGACAAACTCTCGGTTGTCTTTTAAAATCTCGGCTTCCTACATAAGCCAAATCACTGTACATAAATATTTATGAAGTGAGTTACTGAGGGCTGTTCTTCAATTAGCGTTAAGTGGGCGTTCAATGTCATTATGTATGGTGTGATAGGTTAGCGACAGCTTACAATTAATGCAATATTCTGGACAGGTTTAATCTGTAACTTTCTTCTGATAGTGTAGCGATGAGATACAAAGAGCCTCTACTAACAATGTTGAGTCTAAGCACCGCAAGTCGATGAATACATCTTTTTACCAATTTCCTGGCTTACTCTTTAAAGAACGGCTTAAAGTTACAGAAGCTGGGCTGAATGAAATGGGATTAAGAATTTCGGAATAAAACATTCTCGATACACATCTGACAGAGAAAAAGGTATAGCTGGCCTATTTGAAGGCATAAATCTGGTTTATATATAAACAAACAGTTGCTTGATACATAGATGGATAAATAGATAGATAGCTGGACAGGCAGATCGATATATGGATAGAGAGAGATAGACGGACAGAACATACATAATACTATATAGATACATACATATATAGATACATACATAGATACACAGATAAATAGATACACAGATACATGCATGACAAATGCATAGATCCATCAAATAATTTTACGGCGGTGAAGAAGGTCAAGTGTTGCTTCGACTATTCGTATCTGTACATCTTTCCTTTTTTCGTATCCTCAACGTTGAATCATGGATTCGACTGAAACGAACTCCCAAGTCTATCTAAATGCAAAATCAGAGTAAGTCAGTTGGGATGGCGAAGCGGGAAAAAAGATGCTACGATAAGTACGTCACGCATCCTGAATCTGAAATAAAATAACACATTTATTTCAGTACACTCAGGGTCTGCACAACAAATGCGTCTTCCAAAGTTTATATGGCATGCCCATGCTTGTGTGTACGTTCGTCATACAGAGCTTGCCACCTACGTTATGTTTCTCCAGTTTATTGTGTCTGATGGCGTTTGTCTATTTATCTGTCTGTCTGTCTGTCTGTCTGTCTGTCTGTCTGTCTGTCTGTCTGTCTGTCTGTCGGTGTCTGATTGTGTCTCCGTACTTGCTTTATCCCCCAACCGTCCAACCGAGACCAATAACCGAGAAAGATTCCTGTTCTTAAAATCGTCGCTATTGGTTTTGAAATGCAAATGTGTTATAAGTATGTTAAAAGCTGATGAAAGACAAGTAGGTCAAAGGGTTAATCGAATTACAATAAGGATATATGAATCGATCCTGATGTATTTCCTGACAACCGAGGCAACGGAGAGAAAGCCTACAGACGGTAAAAGCATTACTAGAATTCTCGGAGTTGACATTTTATTTTACTAACCAGGGCACGATCAACAGCATACACATGTGATAGTGTATGTGTAGGCAAAGCTAAGATGTCAAGGTGTACGGCCCGATCGAAGAATCTGTGCCCTGTGATTAACGGCTTTGGCAGGAAGACAGCTGTAAAATTTTTATCTGCCCTGTTAATAAGCCTTGCAATCCACCGCATCCAACAAATCTCGATTTCTACCATACATTGTGATCGTCTCTGTCATTGATAAATGTGACAGGTGTCTGAGAAAAAGAACATCTTCATCTCATCAGAAGTCTGGCTTCTTCCCTCGAAGGAACAGATTCAATATCTAGTAACGGAGGCATGGTGGGACTGCCGGTCCTGACAAAGACAAGGTTTTACAGGCTGCTTCATGGCAAATGAGGTCTTACTGTCGTTTGTCGCACATTCACGCCATTTTCATCTAGACCTAACCTTAACAAGCAGTGAAAAACAGCTAAATTTGAGTGACTATCCCAAATATAATAAAGACAACCAACCGAGGGACCGAAGTTTATTGCTTGATTCAAGAATTATATCAACTCTGCGGTATCTTGTGTAATATACAACTTTGAGAAGTCCACGTGGTGTTTGCACTGTACTTCCTCAATGTTCCCAGGGGATGTAAAATTGCTATTTCTGTCACACACTTTCCCCTTTCTGTTTGTGACGTGCGGCCTGACTAATCCTTCGGCGAGAGTTTAACGCTCTTTGAAATAGAAGAAAACGCCCTAGAGACTGACAGAGTAGCCTGAGGTGCGCCCTCCAGTTTGATCTTTCCATTTTGTCAGGGAACGAACGTTATTTTAATATCGGGAGTGGACATCCGTGTCATGAACCGGCTTTCACTTTATTCCTTAAGGACAAGGTATAATGCAAACCTTAAGTAATTAAACTAGTATCCAGTGTTTCTGAAGTGTATTGGCTGCAACCTACATTTTTAAATCGGGAAAGAGCATTGTTGTGACAAATGATATGAAAATCTGAAGATTCAACATGTTATCTTCCTTGGTTTCTCATGTTTATAAGAGTTCACAACCGTTAAACTAGAACAGATTCCGAAATTATGTAGTTTTGGGTGAAATATACATACTCTGTGTACTGCTAAATGCTGATTGCTAAGGGGGGAATGCATATAATCTTTCTGACTACCCCTAACATTTAATGGAACATCCCATAGTGAGTAAATGGCTTATCAAATTAGAACAAATCAATGGGCATAAAAGGCAGTGGAATTTCTTCCACCCATCGAATAAGTAACCCACTTGATGCATTCATTCGTTCCTGGAAGATTCAAAGTTTTTGAAAGGCCATAACAACAATCTGTAGTGTCTGTAAATGGCAGTGCTACAGCTCGTGTAACTGTCCTGTTAAACCGTTCACTTTGTGCAGCGAGAAAATTTAACATTCGTCACGCACTGATATTTTAAGCGCAATTATGTCCGCAGTTGTACTTACCAAAGTAGACTTGTTTTGTCGCTGAGAGAGATCCTCGGTAAACTCATGTTACAATGATGCACGCGATAGAAATAGATCAAGAGAAACACAGCAAATTGTGCTAATAATGACAGAGAGATTTTCACTGCCAAATAAGAACAACCCCTTGATAAAACAACTAAAGCCGTCAATCCTAAGAATTACTCATAGATGACAAACATTTTAGAAGGTATGTTGTAATATCATCATTTGCTGGCTAAAATCTTTCCAGGACACTCTTAGACAAAACGTATCGTTCTGACTCCAACAATGCTCCAGGAGATTTTCTTGCAAGATGGCAGCTGACTTGTATCTCTATCTTCTTTTAACATAACTCACTGGGCAGCATTAAGTTTCCCTGATTGCCTCATGGGGGACCAATCACGGGTAAGAACAATATGTCTTGAGTCATCATCGTCAACGGCGATTGTTTTCATCCCCTCATCAGGCCGACAAATTATTTAATCAGAGAATTCTGATGTCTGGTCGACGCTAATTCTCTGCGCTTCGGATAGACGATAAATTTTCCAACGCTGGTTGGCGCTCATTCGTACTGCACGTTCGCAAACGTCATGACGGATTCCCGCGAAGAATTTTGGATTTAGCGGTCACGCTCGTTTAACATCTGATTCGCAATGCGTGGGCCCGTAAATCCATCACCGAGCCCGTAAGTTAGTATACGGTAGTTTGTTTAACTATCTCGCTTGAATTCGCCTTTACAGTTAAACTCCCCCTCATGATAAATGATCATTATCGAACTAATATGAATGTGAATATAAGAAAATTAATTGCACTACCCTTTGTATATCACTTTACAAACGAAGTCAATTTGAACGTTTTCCTTTATTTTCAAGAAGCCTGAAAACAGTTTTGCGGTACAGAGTGAGTGAGTGTTCACATTTCTCTTGCATACGCGTCTTGACACTTGAGAAATATCATTATCAGAGTAAATCGTGACTTTTGATATTCGACTTTTCACTCTGAAATTCGGTTACTAAATAAGATATTGAATCAGTAATGAAAGCGTCTTCTGCATGGCCCCTTGACACCGTCGCGACATTTCCCGTCGCTCATTACCTCAATTTGCACGTTCATCTTTTCCCAACAATTGAGGAGACAACGATTTGTCCTGATCCATCGAATCAGCTTCTTCGCCTCGGAGATTACTCCGGAGACGTTTAATCTCGATGAAATACAAACGGCAACTCGCTGATCCGGCGATGGACAAATAGCCGGGTGCGCGGTTAAATCATTGGTAATTGCGTTGCTTTGACTTGCGTGACGTCAACGTCAGCGTCAGTGTTATTGGCAACAGATCAGGAAAGCTACTCACGGAATCATTAACTCGAATTGTTTTGCTTTATGTAATCTCTGACTGATTTTCTCTGACCTAGAAATGAAGCAAATGCAGGGAACACGTCTTGTGAATTCTCGTAAGCAAGGACACTACTCATTATCAATCGAGATTCATATTACACGATCTTTCACCTTTGCTCAGAACGTAACGACTCTGAAACTAAAATAGCATTTACCACCTCATGGGTTTTATATTACTTATCAGCAACATCGCACTGATCAAACACAATTGTCTGTAATAATTTGTGTTAATACACTGATTTTCAATATTTAAGATTGGATATAATAGAGTTTATTGTTTACTGAACATTAAGCGGAATTCGCAGAATTTTTATCGTTCAATTATTTTTCTCAAGTTCACAATAAATTGCAAACCGTTTCCAATTAAGGCCATTATATTTTTCAACCACAAACCCTCCAAAGATTTTCAACCGCTTAAATAGGTCTTTTCTATCCAGTACATTCCATCTAGATCACTCGATTTAATTACAAGGACATCGTGATCATTAAAGGGGCTATAACTGAACCTTTGGGTGTACGTTCATTATTTCTATTGTTTGAATCAAGTATCTTTTCTTGATGTCTCTCTGAAGTGTATTGAACTACAAAGTATTAGTCTTGTTAACAAAATGCATTGTGTTGAAATATTAAGTATTAGCTTTGTAAACACATTATATTGTCTACAATTACAAAGTAATTGTAACGTGTAGTTCTACTCCGGACTACACTGTAATTTAATTCGCATAATATCATCGGATATCACACACATACACGCTGTGCTGACGGTTTAATGCTAAGCGTGTCAACACGATTTAAAGTAGGATAAAAATTGTTTAAAAAACGAAATAAAATCGATTAAAACAATCTTAAAGGTAAAATCAAGGTAAAGCTATAAGAACTGTAACTATACCTTTCTATTTACGATGAGTGCAATTAATAAACCATCTTTACCTCAGGCAAGGACATGCCGTTCACTAGATATGGAATTTTGGGCAAATAAATAATGCATGTGTTTCTTGTAACATGCCTTCGAAAATTAGGGTAGGTAGGTGGGAGGAATTTTTGAATTGTTTTCTTCCTGTTAGCTGAGACCCATAAAATAGGTAACCTTCAGAGGATTTACTCGTTTCTTGAAAATGCGACTAGGGTCGGCAGGCTTTTCTAAGGCTTTTCGGGCTACCTGAAACTCATGTCTATTAATTTTTTTTATTTGTTTTGATCTTTTAATCTTTAAATTTGTTGAGTCATACTGTCAAAGAATAGACACGAGACGCAGGTCTTGAAGTGACGGGTGCGATGACCTGAAAGAGCCAATTTCTTGACGGCCTTCGCATGTTAAATAAACCGATAGGACAATGTTATGAGAGAGTGCTTCCAAAAAGTCATGTCAGTTTACCAATATACTAAACCAAAACATACCGGTAGTGACCCACGCTATAGATGCAAGATCTGGAGCGCCGACCTTCACCGGCGATGTTATTTTAAACATACATCACCGAGTGTACTAAAGACAGCGCCACAAAGAAGGAAAGGTCGCAGTGGGCACTCTAAAATTACTCGTCGTGTTTTTAAACTGGTACTCACTCTCACTGTCTGTGTGGCAAAGGAATGTAGAAGTTGACAACATCTTTTTACGAATACTGTACTTGTAAAGTTTGGGTTGAATCGAACCAGGGGAGAGGGAAGTTTACGTAAGCCGATATGTTATTGCTAAAAATATTTATTGAATGATATAAGAAAATTAAAACAATTTGTAAAATGTTTTCAAACTTTCCATGTCTGTATTCACCGACCTATAGGGTTTAGGCAAAATAATGTTTGCCGAGAGGGGATTCAACCGTTTGTCAATTTTATTTGGACTATGCGCCATCAATGTGGTGTAGATACCACCAGGTTACATCTGAGTGTCCTTTTTCAGGGGAAGTTCAAATCCAAGTCCGATCATCACTTGACTAACTTTACCATTCCACGCATGCCAATAAACCTGACTCATTATATATGCATATATTCCAAGTTTCTAAATGAAATCATATACAAAAATTACAAAAGAACAAAAAGTCTTGTGGTCAATAATATTTAGCTGTTTATTAAAAAAACTTTGTGAGTTATTTTGTCTTGCAAGAAAACAAGTCTGTAAAATATAAGTTCAAAAATAAGAGATTTGCCTTACCAATGCAAAAAAATAACAAATCACTTCACAATATTAATATATAGATACACCGAAGAGTTTTATTTTACGAACCAAACCGACGTATTAGAGTAGGTAACCATATCAAGAATAAGATGGTCTCGTCCCAAACACAATAAACTGTCTGGATACGCCAGAACACATTAAAGGGGAGCATGTGCGATTTTCTTGTTTACAAACAATGTATTTCATGCACTATATATAGATGCATCATACCAATATAGTGTCCGCATTTAAATTTAACGATGTACATTATGGCAAACATGGTTTAACTTTCATCAATCGCCAACGTACCTTGGACACAGTGTTTACATCGGTCGTAGGGTTCCCTAGCGATCTTTAAGCGCAGTTCCTTTAAAGGGACAATTTCTTGTAATAATATGTAATGAACATCGATCTCGAGAAATTGAAATCTGAAAAATGAAGTCTATTGACTGACTGTGAGTATCACAAGATATGGAGTGTATACTATAACTGTGCTCTGATCATTTGAAAACCATGGCTCTATATTAATGACAGCCAGCATAATTTATACGGAATACACGTATGGCTGTACACCATACTCTATTATTATTATTCCCCAATGCCAAGACGTAAATTTTCATCATATAATCGCCAAGTCATTTATTTATTCACTGTCTGGCTTTCAAATATTCTGTGCACTATAAAGTTGCCCACGAAGAGACTGGTATAATATCGGAAACCCCTCAGCAAGGCAAAATGCAATTTGCAAAAGTTATTAATCGGCTAGCCAAAACATATTCGAAATTCCATGACAGAAATGATTGTTATAAATGGATATTTAATAGCAAAGTGTTCGATGGGACTGACCCATGACACCGTAGTAATTTTAAGGCTACCGTTTTAAGCGTACAGTTACTGACAGGCAGTTCTTGTGGTTGGTGGCCTACACGCAGTGGTAGGTAATATGGTACGGTATGGTCGCTGGCATTCAGTTTCAAAGGTCTATCAACACGTGCACGAGTTGACAGTCGACTAACGTAAGTTGTGCTTCAGACTGATAACAAGTACAATATATTTAATACTTCTATCCGCGCCATACTTTAACAATTTGATGGTAAAAGTGGTTGCTTCCATCTCCTTTTGGCACGAAAGTCTTGTTTCTGTTCGATTCAGTGAGAAAGTTAACTTTGCACGACAATTAGACTTGAGCAAACACCACCAAACAAACAGAAACTTCCGATATGTGTGCGTGTATTGCGGGGTAATTGGTGCCTCTCCGTCACTGTACTTGAGTCTGTCCTCACTTACAGATTTGCAAGTTTAATTGTATCATCCAATGGCTGAAGAAATTGTTCTCAGGCAATGACCTTCGCCATATAAAGTAGAGCATGTCGCCAAGTACCCATGCATTTTTTGCCCTATAGACTTTTGATTACCTGTTTTCACATGTGAATAATCGTTTCTACCCCACAAGACCGCACCGTTTATAACAAATTGTCTTGGGCGTCGTTGACTAAGTATTTATTCTGTCTTCGCACATGCAGGCAATACCACAATTATAAATCAGGTTTAAAAGGCATGATCAGTATTTGAAAGGGATAATTACACAGAGACATCGCACGATGTTATCTTAGCTAATGACACTAAATGCAGAAAAATCAAACATGAAATATCGTCCTTTTTACAAATTTTACACCTGCCCATACATCTATTTAGGGATATAAACATTTAATTTGTAATGAATCAGTTTCATTTAATGTTCTATTCCTTTTCATTTGTAATGAATCAGTTTCATTTAATGTTCTATTCCTTTTCAAGGGTACATGTACTTCAGCAAGTTGAAGGTATACCCGCACAGCGACATTTCTTCTTCATTTAATCAAATTTTGACTGTGATGATTAATAAGAGAAAGCGAAAATTGATGCGCCGGTGATAAAGTATAAAAGGTACAGAAAGGAGAAATACGATTCCATTCAAAGTAGTAAAGAGTAACTTGACTTCCACGCATTATTTTCAGCCGAATCGATTGAGATATCTATTCTCTGTAATAGATACCATGAAATGGATAATTCACTGTACTACTTTCCCAGAGTACAAAATTATCCTTTGCCTGGTAATTTACTGCTGGCTGTGTGAGAATGTCTTTCCGTGCTTTGAAAGCACGGATTAGGCTTATGGAAACACCGCGAGCTTTCAGACGACTTTCTGAACAAGAAAGTAATTATTTTAATCCAATTCTGAATTTTCCGCTGTTGAACAAAGTGAATCAGAGGATATATGTGAAGACATTATTTCTACTTTCAATTAATAAATGGGTCCAAAGCTGAACGGTACGAATGCAAAAGATGTATGTGAGTCTGCATCACTTACGGTAGAACGCACCTCGGAGACAGATTTCCTGACACGGATTTTGGGACAAAGGTTTGCGATGCTTTCCTGGTCTTCTGCTTGTATGGGCTCATTTTAAAGTCTGTGGAGTAAATTGAGTTTTCCCCGTCTTGTAGAAAAAACGCTTCTCCAAAGAGATATCACAGGGTATAGCGGCCATTTTCACTTAAACAAAATTCAGGGTGCGCATTTCTCTAATCTCATACTTTTGCACTTCGGCCTTTATTCTTTCCCTTGAAAGAGAATGATACTGACACAGACAAACAGACAGATAGACAGGTACTACGTACTATGTATGTATGTATGTATGTATGTATGTATGTATGTATGTATGTATGTATGTATGTATGTATGTATGTATGTATGTATGTATGTATGTATGTATGTATGTATGTATGCATGCATGCATGCATGCATGCATGCATGCATGCATTTATGTATGTATGTATGTATGTATGTATGTATGTATGTATGTATGTATGTATGTATGTATGTATGTATGTATGTATGTATGTATGTATGTATGTATGTATGTATGTATGTATGTATGTCTTCTATTTTCTCACAATACAAACAAGCTGTATTTCCAGAAGTTTCCTTTAATTGTAACTCTGCCACAGAACAAATCGGGTGAAACATTAAAGATATCTCACTGTACTTAGGTATCAAATCGGCTTACCTTTCATTTGAAAGCAGAACGGTAATAAATTATATATAAATTTTAAATGAGGAAAACCGAACATGTGACAGAAAAAATAGTAATAACCTCAGCAATGAGACACTCTAATGAAAGGAAATGCAGGCCGACACGTACAATTAAATATTAAAAGCGGAACTTAGGTTTTGATATATACATAAATCGGTAGAGGGCCTCTGACATTCTTAATGGTCGAAAATGCACTATGATATGATGGGTCTGTGACTCAGAGAGAAGGACTCGCTCTGACAAACATGCATTGACTACAGTGTTCAGAATAAACAGACACACATTCCTAGTGATCCTTAATGCGTTCAAAACACAATGTCAAGTTCATTTTTCTGTCTCAACCTGGCAAGCGTCGTTTGTAGACATAGGTACTCTAAAATGCATAAACGATTCAGAATAGGTGAACTTCTGTGGTCCAACCATTCCCCTGTTAATCTATTCATGGGTTTGTGGAGGCGCTGTCACAGAATGTTCGATTCTGGCTGCGTATTATGATGATCCGGGGTTGGATATCACGTCACGCATAGGTTCACTCCCAGTGTCTCAGTTTTATTATGGGATTATGTAGTGGATGTACGGGTACATAAAAATGGACCCGTATCGGTTTCCTTCCTTCCGGAGTGAATATGTCCTGATCTTATGCTATGTTGATTATCGCTCGAAGCTGTAGGTTTATCGTATTTTGTACGGCGTAGTGGTTTTCCAAATCCAAAATGTAGTTCAAGACTGTTCATAGTTTTCGAGTGCGAACAGTTTATCTGCACATAGCGGCTATGACACATGCCGTTAGATAATAGCGCCGTGGTTTAAAGTTGGCGTGGGGAGATCAGAAGCAACAGAAGAAGTGGCGCAGGCATATTTGCATGGGAGCCAACAGACCTTGACAACATCTTGACAACAAGGGTATTTAAAACGGCAGAATCGAGCAAGGAGCAATGGACGACGAGGAAATCAAGACACTGCACACATACGGACACGGACATACAAACAGAGACTGACAGACAGGGAGAAAAAAGTGGCAAAGTTTAGACAAAGAAAATCGTCGTCAATGACACAAAGCCAACTTTAAAGCTCCGAGCCGAAGCAACGTTGCCATCACTGGCTCTGAAAACTTCGTCACGACTGTGCTCGAGCATATTAAATATATTACAGCGTTAGGCGGAAATAGGCTGTGGTATGCTGAAAATAGTTGTACTAACTGTCCTCTCGCTTGAGGCCGGTTTCTGTTTTAGAAAGTATTAATAGATCCATCGCTGATCTCATGGCGGTGCTGAAACCACTCACGTGATGTCACTGGAGTATCGCCGACCAGCACTATAATGTTTTACTTTCCTGTCAAGTGTGGCGTTAAAAGTTATGACTGCTGTGAAACGGACGTCCACTATATATACGCTGGAAGATATCACTCACCAAGTCTAATCGTAGAACAAATTGCACAATTGCCGAGCAGTACAAACGATGCCGTCGCCCTACTCACATGTTTGAATTTGTGTTTCGATTGGATGTTTCAGAAGTTTATGGTCGTTGTGCGCAGATGGATAACGTGCTTCAGCAAACACGGCTACCTGTGTCTTTCCATACCCTATTATTTCAACATATCACCATCGGGTTCCTATCTCCAACCGTGTAAGACGTTTAACGACCGCGTATGTTCATATGGTTGTGCATAAAATATCTTATAATTCAACATAGTGTCCATGAAATATCTTACAATTAAATTCAATAAATATAAAAGTGACTAAATGCTATTTTACAAAGTCTGAATACACATAAGTACCTTGTGCATTTCAAATGCCAAGAGGGGTATGCATATTGTATGCTGTATGCAGCTTCTCCCTTGTGTGGTTTATCAGTGATCGCTGTAATACTTGTCCTGCCCGTGAATTCGTACCTATACACGGCATTTCTAAGTTGACGATAAAAGTGAACTCACGGTTGCCCAGGCGATAGACACAATTATTCCCTTAGAGTGTGAGAAAGCACAACCATGCATATTGGGGCTAATATATTAACATAGACATGTCCAAGAATTTAATTCATAACTGCATACAAAAACGAATTGAATCTTGGGAAAAATCTTGTCGACAGTCATTTTATGTGACATGATTTTTGGGACCATATTTGTATTCAACAGCGATTGCACAGTTCTTGTTAAAATTTACGATGACGAACGAACATGCTGTTGCGATTATTCAAATTGGTTGCTCCCATGTAAATAAGTTTAGACCTAAACAGAAAGCATTACGACACTAACATATGGGCTATGAAATTTACCAGAAATTAAAAAAAAATGAGATTTCAATCTTTAGAAGTTCACCGAATAAATTAAATCTGTAATCACATGAATGATGTCTGAAGATGTTTTTCTGTTTATTCTGGGTTTTTTTTAACCGGGAAACTGCGCATCGGTACATTAAAGTACTCTTAAGCCAGTTGGGCACTCTACTCGGTACCTTTGTTTCGTGGCGGAAAATCTCTCGGGCCGCCGGAGTTATTTTTGTCAAATAGCAGCTACAGTGCCCCATGCCCTTGTTGAATACCAACAGAGGGAAGTAATTAATTACTGTCCTCTTCATTTGAATAATAGGGCTATCGGAATGGAAGTTCAAAGGTTAACATTGAATTCAGTCGTTTAAAAGAGTGTAGGTTTTAAAGGAGGGTGAAAAATCCTACGACCCGCATGGTGGCATTTTTTGCTTTTAATGAATGTCTACAAAGATTCATTGCAGCGGGGTTATGGGAGCTATTTTAATCTATACAGCGTCGGTTGGTCCGACACAAGCACTATCTACGATGATCTGTCACGTCATTTGCACTTGGGAGAGTCTTTCATTTTGTTCTTGCGAGATCATTTTCTCCTAGTCACGCGTCAAAACCGTTCACCCTGAACAGCCACCTGAAATACGCTAAGTTAGACTTCAATCGTCTTCGCTTGCAAAGGTCTATTGTCCGGGCAGCTGGCTGGATGCTCCCTGAAAATTAGTGGGAAGTAACGGACCCGTGCGAGCGGACGATGAACTCCCAATAGCTGTAACTATCGATATACAGTACCGCTATTTTTTCAGCTGGTGCAATGACGTGTCTTGTGCTACTTCCAAGATCAAGTCGAAATACACTGAGTGGAAACTGTCAACTCAGTTTGTATTGTATGTTTGCGATGTAAGACGTTATCGTTATCGTTATATTTATGACGTCATTTGGTCCGGACTAGATTTACTCGTCGACAATAACATTACCCGTTTTACTCCATTGACATAGCAAAAACTACAAAATATCGTAGACAGTGTCACACATTTTAACAGTTATTCACGTTGCATCATATAACGGCTCTCTCTCTCTCTCTCTCTCTCTCTCTCTCTCTCTCTCTCTCTCTCTCTCTCTCTCTCTCTCTCTCTCGTTAAAGGTTAGAAACCCGAGATGACAAGTTACCTAAAGACTTTTAAGAGCCAGCTTGGCACATGTGCATTTCCCTTACGATTTACTAATTTAAAGATAAATGAACTTATTTTTATACCATGTAGGTATTTTCTACTGACATCAAATCATTTAATGAGAGAACGTTCAGCGTACACTGAAACTGGTAGACAGATGTCGATTTACTACTTACACGATGGATGGTCAGCAATTCCAATTCAACGGGACAGGGCAGGGTATGGTACGTCACCTTACACCGACCACAGTCAGGGATTAAGCCCCGATGACTGACGGTAGTGCGTGGCTAATCTAATAAAACATCAGCCATTACAGTGCCTATATCATTTTCTAAAGTGAATTGGTAGGGCATAAAATGAATACTTCAAATTTTAAATGGTTCATTTTGCAGGAAGATACGATTCTCTGATATACTTACATCTGTCGATTTATCGCTGGCTTCGATCCATCTTTGGTCTTGGAATTTGAATGCACGTATTCTAATGTGTGGATTCATCCTTAATGTACGCTAGAATATTAGTGATGAGGATATAAATTAAATGCTGAAATTTTTGACGAAGCACAAGGTAAAAGAGGAGAATGACATTCGTATATAAACCATGTGCTGGATAGTTAAAAAGGGATATTGATACATATTAAGTGTGTAGTTGTGTGATTTAGGGAAGTGTCCTGAAATTGTCCTTGATTCCACGCTTGACAACAAACGGCCAGAAGTCATGTAAAACACAGCTTACCATTATGATTTCTTCTCAACTTTCGTGGCAGACAATTTGATCTCTATATTAACAATGACACAATCCAATCCCCTGCTTTTAGCTGGCTCATTTACATACCGTATTGTGTTGTCAGTGTCAATAAAGGCCATTAATCACTAATTATGAATTATTGGTTTTAAAAATCCAACATCAATTTCTCATCAAGAATGTCACTATTTATTCCGTAGGGAAGATCCAATTATAATGAAAGTTTCACTCTTAATCTTATTTATATCCTATAAATTTTTAAAGATCCTACAGCGAATAGCAGCTTTCGGTCAAAAACAACTTAATTTCTTGATCATGCAAAGCGATGTGATGCCGGGGAGATTGTTGCAAAATGGGCGCTGAGACGTGATTTGCATACAAATAGCACATTTCTGATTGGCCAATTTGATAAGTGTTTCATTTTGCACACCGTTGTAAACAACAAAGATTATGTATCCATATACGTAGTGCTTACAAATTATTTGAGGACAGAGACTACTGTCTCTACTGTAATGCTGAGTAATAGGGTTTTTTCTTTAAATGGACAGTAATGTGAAAATGTCCCAGGTATCTTAAACTCCCTTCTCATTTCGAATCTTCGACATTCTAGCTCTTGATGGCGATATTTTTGGAGATATCTGTCTTCTTCTGACAAACATTTCACTCACTGGCAGAGATAGGCCACCAGATCTTTGGGGGTTGTCAAATATTGAGAAAGATCTTCAGACCAAAATTATCATACGATGTTTTTCAACCTTGCCGGTGTCGCAAAAAATAACGTGACTGTCAATTAAAAAGAGAGGAATTCTGGGTAATACAACATGCAATGTCATGCAAAATCTAGAGAAATTGTCAATTCACCGCCCTTCGGAAAATCTCATGGTTCATCCCTAAATCTATATAATATTGAGTGGCTGGCTCAATTATTTCTAGGAGACACACTTGCCTGTGTAGAAAATAGCTTAAAATATTACTCGAATTTAAAGTTGGTGTAACTTATTCCGGCGTTTGATTACTCTGTTTCCGGCTGCTGTCAAGCTAATCCAAATTGTATGACCCTAGGTAAATCATTTAAGGTTGCTCGCATTGTTCAGCACTATTGACCTATTTTAACTTTGTTTAGTACTCAGCATATTTCTACTTTCTGAATAAGAAATGTACACTGAATCAAACACGTCTCAAGTCTGCTACCGAGAGCTCGTTCGTAAAAAGCTCAGGCTTCGTCATGGCGAGACAGCCTGTAGATGCACGGCCTTGCCATTGTTGACTTTGGGATTTCTGTCCAGACTTAATTTCCACTGTCAACAATAACCATGCATTTTCACACATGTGCTGTCTGTTGATTTGGTATACCCAAATTGAATATTCGTTGGTTCGGCATGCTTTATGGAGCAATTCAAGAAATTGTGGTTTATAGTACTACACAGAAGTGACCAAAAATCTGAAAAATGTATGTATTTTCACACACACCAGAAGTTTGAGACATTTGGCAGAATTTTGTTTTACCTCTTGTACTAATTTGAGAAGTCCTGTGACTGTTGATGTTTACACAGTGTTATTTCATAAAGTTTGTTTTCCAGAATAGAGTGTCAATCATGAAGCCGTGTAAATATGTCTGTCTGATATTCATTTGCTCTCTTTCTTTCCGTCCTGGAATACATAGAACATCTGGTATACTTGATTTAACGTTTGGTGGAGGTCGTAAAACGCAAGACATTTATCTGTAATACGCAATAGCAACGAAGAAATAAAAAAAAACCGCACGCCTTTTCAGAAAATAAATTTGCCGATGCAGATGAGCAAAGCGGTACAAACAGGAAATGTTTGATGGTGATGTAATGATGTCCAGAATTCGACTTTCACACATAACAGCAAAAGGTTTGATTATAACTGGTATGTATGAAATTTAAATTTACGTATACGTATACATATCTATCTATCTATCTATCTATCTATCTATCTATCTATCTATCTATCTATCTATCTATCTATCTATCTATCTATCTATCTATCTATCTATAACTCTGCCAGTCTGTATGTTAGTTTGTTATTCTATACAGACTCAGGATCGATATAACATTGCAACCAAAATTGATCAATGTGGATGAAATCAGAACATTTCTAAAGCAATGGATCCTACAATGAAACCAACTGTAATCGGCATGGTTTGATCTGCATTCAAGTTAAACAATTGTTTCCAGTTTGACTTAAAATTAAAAGAGGATGAGAAATAAGCTATATATTTCTATTTCATGTAGTACTGCCCAAAGAGTTACCCTCATTAGATACCTCGTCAATTTTTATCGGAAAAGGAAAGCCCTGTGCTCCCGCTGCCGTTGAGTACAGATGTGCGGTCGCTCTTCATGGCAATTCCATATAGCTGCATTCTCGCATTCTCGCAGGCTTAATTGATGGTTCAGTGGATTCCGTGATAAGGTGATAGTTGTTATCGAGTTGATCAATAATTTTGCATTTTGATCGCTTATCTGTGACCTGACAAACCTTCAAAATTGTCACGTGATTAACGGGGGTGGCTCCTGCTCTACTCAAACGCTGCTTTGCCCTGACCTCTCCCCGAGGATGTTAACTGCATTACTATATTTACAAGCGGCATCGTTTTGTGAGCCCCGCCAAGCAGTAATTTTAGTGTTATCAAATCATCTAGTTAGACATAGAAGAAGACATAGTGGACTGGTGCAGGGCTAACAAACTTACTGTAAACTATCTCAAAACAAATTACATTGTCTTCAGAAATCATAACAAACATATTTCTTGAATGGTACTCTACACATCAATAATACAGTTATCAATGAGGTTGAAGTGACATCATTTGTAGGTATTCACATGGACAGACATCTTAAATGGTCAAAGCACATTAAATGATTAATTCTACTATCAGAAAAAAGGTTGGCATCCTTTTCAAATTGAGACAGTTTTTACCACGCAATATCCTTATTCTTCTATACAAAACTTTCATCCTACCACACATCACTTATGGTCTTGAAGTTTGGGGTTCAACATATTCCTCACATCTCAATAGTATCTTTCTTTCGCAAAAAATGGCAGTCAGAGCTATAACTTTCAGTGACTTCACAGCAAACTCAGCTACTCTTTTCAAACAACTTAATATTCTCGATGTATACAAATTACATAAATTACATATCAGTACATTCATGTATGATCTTATAAATAATAACTTGCCACACAGTCTTACAACATACTGTCAGTTGCCTTCTCATTGCTACAGTACTCGTCATAAAATTAATGGTAACCTTTATGTCCCAAGTGTCAACACTTCCTTGGGTAAATTCTCGATATCATATACAGGCTGCATCTATTGGAATACATTACCTAAACAAATTAAAACAAAAACCACTAGAAGTTCGTTCAGACACTCCCTTTCAAGTCTCCTCATACACGGTTAGTGTTTTACATGACGAAGAGTTATATTCAACTTTACAAATATGTATATCATAGATATATAATATATATATTTCACTATACATTTTGTTTTTTGGTTTTTTTTGTTTTTTTTGTTGTTTTTGTTTGTTTTTTTTTATTTTACATATTTTCTACTTATTCGTAATGTATTTTTTGTAGTTGTTCTTATTTACTTAGTTACTTAGCACTTTCAAGTCTACTTTTACACGATTGTTTTTTGGGTTTTTTTAAGTGATGAAGAGTTATATTCAACTTTACATATATGTATATCATATTTAAATATATATATATTTTATATACGTTTTTTTTTCTCTCTTATCGTTTTCTTTTTTACGCATTTCTACTTACTCGTAATGTATCTATTTAGTTATATATTTATTTATGTAGTTGTTCTTTTATTCACTTAGTTACTTTGTTACAATTAGGTTACTTTGCAATCCCACTACTTTCATGTACACTACCCTCGATATACTTCAGTTTTCTTTTTTCTTCTTCGTTTCCTTGCTTTAACATCAAATGGCTTTGGGAACGGACTAGACTAGCATTTGCTATTTTCCGTTTCCATTTACCCTTTATCACAGCACAACTCAGATGTACATTCATCATTGAATTGTAATATTATTATGATTAAGGGTAATAAAGATTATTATTATTATTATTATTATTATTATTATAAAAGAAAGCAAACCTGCATTAGATATGGTTTGTATCGAGGTGAAATCCCAAGAAAATATCCCAAATTCCAAATCTTGATATCATGATGTATGACCCTGGTTTCATTTCGCGACTCAGTTTTCTGAAGAAACATAACATTTCTCTCGAGAATTGTGTTAACAATGCCAAATGCAGGCAAATCGTGAGCGTCATCTCGGCAAAACATATTTTACGGACTTTCACACTGTCAGCAATTGGCAGGGGACTCCGTACATAAAAGTTGTCATTTTAGCAAGGTCAGGACCTTAAAGAAATCAATTACTATCCCGTGGGCTTCAATGAAACATTGCAAACAGGAAAAATACGGCGAGATAACTCTGCGACAGTAATGATAACATGTGTCATCCGAACTCGCTTGAGACCCCAACTGACAAGTTACAAGGCCCGAACGAGAGCCTCCATGGATTTCTTTTATTGTACACTCAATAATTTTAAAGGAATTAGCTTTCAGTGTGAAGCAAGTGCTTTCTTTTCTGTTTGCCGGCTGAAATTACGCGAGGAATTCGGCGACAGCACGAGCCGGGCATAATTTTGTTTAGCGAGCGGCTCGCAGGGGAAATCGTGAAAACAACCAGCGGTATGGAAAGAGTATTCCGGTGATTATAGCCAAGCAAGGGCGTATGTACGTGAAGGAATTATAAACGCAGATATTTCGTATTGCCCGCCAGGTGAAAAATAATTGGCGAGTCTTTTGGTGTTTACATTCTCAGATGAGAGCACCTATCAGGCTCAACATCCACAATCCTAAATTGAATGATACAAACGAACCATCATTATTTCAAATAATCACTTTGGACAACAGAAGCTCGTTCCCCGAAGGGCTCTTGCCCACAATATATACCTCCCGAGTGGCTGTTAAACAAGCCCCAATGTGAAGATGAAATTTTAAACACAACGATTCATATGATCATTTCTTGGTGTTCTAGCCAAGCCGGTTGTGACGCCGGGAATAGGAGGTATATCAGTCACCTCAAAAGGTCATTTCCATTGGGTGATAGAAAACGAGATTGATTACATGCCAGTGTCCCTTTCTGAACTCTGTTTCTGATTCCTTAAACCGGATGGACAATAAAAAGTGTCCTCTCAAAATTGTAGGTCTCGCTGAGGAGCAATAAGGTTGTCTGATGGCAAATCGACTATTAGGATGTAATTGTATTTAACAACGTAAGCGTAGTAACTTGAGGTTGCAGCATTGCTTTCTTGTTCCCTCGACTTTTTTCCTAACTATTTTAGAGACAGAATACAAAATACTGTCTCATCCTTCATGAGTCAGATTTTTACAATATTGATTGATCTTAAATTCACAATGCACCCTCTTCGAGGTTCGCTAATTTCCTTCTTGTAATGATTGCTCGGTACTACTAGATTTGATGTATGAGACTTGCATTCTGTGATCTAGACGCGATGACAGGCAACGCTGTGAGAAACGAGCAGCTGAATAAGTGTCGCTTAGAAATAGTGTTGACGAAGTGATTGCATGATGAATAGAAAGCAAAACTATATAAAGATATTTTCTGCACACTAAAATGGTAGGCTTCATACAGGAACGCAATAAACGAAATATTATATGAAGCATATAACGATATGTTACATATTTTTATATAATCATTTGGCATGATAATCATGGCGTTAAATGACTTATGATATCATATCAAA
Organism: Ptychodera flava; assembly: GCF_041260155.1. Lineage (NCBI taxonomy): Eukaryota > Metazoa > Hemichordata > Enteropneusta > Ptychoderidae > Ptychodera > Ptychodera flava. Next base: position 13,577,431 of record NC_091937.1, read on the forward strand.
AGCATGACATGACACGATGTGATATGACATGATATAATATGATATGATATGATATGATAAGATATGACATGATCAGAATAACATCCATTTATCAAGCAAAATTCACATGAAAAGATTAGTCAATTTTGTCATCACACCTGGCCAGAGATGGGTGACTATTTCTGCTATGTGCATAAGCTTATTAAAACTCATCGTGTGATAGGTTGAGAAAATATTCACATTTCCTAACACATGTTCATATAAACAATTTCGCTTGTGTACGAATTGTGAAAAGGTCGGTTACACCTCTTCTCCTTACCCTAGGGATTGACCATTAATTCTTCGGAGGCGTAGTAAAACTTGAAAAAAAATGTGATGAAAATATTCACATTAAGTGAATGTATACTGAAAATAGTATACTTGCTATGCAGATAGTCCGAAAAGAATAATTGGTGAGTTTTGAAATGCGAAAAACGTGTCTGATGGTATCCTGACCACCTCCCCTTAAAGATCTAACGGTCAATACCTCAATAACTTAATCTTTTGATTGTGTATCTATATTGTTGCAAATATTTCTTCTGCTTCAGACTGCACAGCAAATGTGTTACTTGCAGGTCAGGCTTATCCTTACATAAGTAGGTATATTGGACCATTTACCATAACGATATAAACCGATATGCGTACATATGCAATCTGCAGTGCCATAGGGAAAAGTGCATTATCATAAGAGACACAGAGCCACCAAGATGATCAGACTTCTTTTAACGCCTTTGTGGAACTATGCAATTGTTAAAACGTTGCATCAAGAGGATGGGTAGACTTTTGCATTGCCTTGTGTTCATTCAGGTGAAAGTTCATTACACTTTTGAGTTCAGCGATAACACCTAGGGTATTTGCAGAGGAAGTAACTGAAAGAAATATTGGCTACATACCGAAACCAACTATTTTTTTCTATCTGCAAATAGTCTGGGGTTTGACATTACGAAAATCCTAACTACGTTTTTGTGAGCATTTTGCCGGCCAAAAACCACTTAAGGAACTAACTCGATAATCCGACACGCTGGAAATTGCATTGAAAGATGATTCTGGAAGATTCCATTGCCCCCGAGGTGAATAAGGTATAGTCCCTCATGTCCTTCTTATGATGTCTTCATTAATAGAGAATTATTGAATCAAATAGGCTGGGCTTCTCGTGACATCATCAGAGATTAGATAACTGTCATACAAACCACACTATGTTAGGAGAGCAAAATCTTGAAAATCTCGACAGACTTGTGGGCCAAGCATCAATGCCCACCCCATACATTATACACTCGGCACGCTCAATTACAGATGGGAAGCCACGCGATCAGAAAATAACAAGATCACGTAAGTCGGCACTCGTTTGTTAACAGTCACGTCAATCGGCCGACTTAATTCGTGTCCTGTCAATCCCTGAGTCAATTTGTATTTATACACGCCGTACAGAGGATCAGCTATCGCCAGCTTTAATTGCTAAAGTGAATTAAAAACCACAGAATGTGACCTTTCCATTTTGATGGAGAATTCAGTCTACAATTCAATAACCATTAGGACAGGAAGACGATGGTAGGCAGGGTCGACGGAAAGACACCGTAACTGAAGAAAGGAAGAAAGATCAAATCATGCAAGAGTCGTAACAAGCTGACATGTTCCATTTATATAATACTAATGATACAGCTAGGTCTCGTATTACGTGAAGCCGCCAGATTTCATGCACAGAGTCTCAGCTAAACATACACGCCTTTATGAAGAACGATAACAATATTTGAAATCAGTTTGAATCATTTAAGTCAGATCGACACCAAAGATTGTTAGTATGGACGACAGCAGAGGAGGATTTGCGAATAATGACACACTTCAAATACATACGTCAGAATTGCGATAATGATTTCTAGTTGTCATTACATTGTTTGCAATTAGTGAAATTCCCTTGTCTTAATTATGATTTCGATTTTGTAAAAGCAATATTTGCAAATATATCTACTGTTCGCTAAACTATTACAGTATCAGTGAAACATTGCTCGCTTGCACATTATGTTATTGTCATACAGCTATATGATTGTCTTAAAGAGGAAAGTCCCCTACAAAAGGGGGATTATGGTAAGACTATGCAGATGTGAAAAAGCCACGCTACGGGTAAGACGCACTCGATTTGCTCCGAGATTTCCAGAAATTCGACGGGTGAACGGCGTTAATTTCCGTCCAATCTCATACATGACACCTGTAAGAATGTATAGCGACTGCCTTTATGTCGAAAAAACGTTGAAAAACACTGTTATTTAATACAGAGAACGCATATTTTCACAAAGTGTGGGTCCAGAATGTCCATTTGACCTCTGTTCTAAATGTTAATGTATGCTGCCAATCATGATACTCAAATTCAAATTGCGGCCTAGGCGATCTTGATCCCTGCGAAGCACAACAAACAAAGCGTACTGACTTATCACTAAAATCACCGTATGTACGTACCTAAACACACGCATACACAACCACATACAACGTAAACGATACGACACATGTAATGAACACGCAAGAAACGGCATTTTCTTTTGGAGTGATTGGTGGTCTTGAAAACAAACGTTTTGTATGTGTTCCTGTAAAAAGTTATGAACATTGAGAGTCTTCACACGTCGTTTGAAGGCAATCACAATTTCATTTTTTCCTTCAGGCATCGAAACTGAATCTTTTGGCTCACATTTTGAGGAAGTACCTTTAGCATTGTGACAAGTTTGGTCATGTTTATATCAGTTGATTCAATTCAGTTGAGCTGAGTGGAATTGAAATTTCAGTGTCGATTACATCGTTGCCACTATTGCGTTGTAGATCGATCATCCATGATCATCCATACTCGAGTACTCATCGACGACGACCACGGCCCTGCACAGCTGTCCTGGGGGACTCATCAGCGTCATTTACTTTCTTTACCAATGTATTTCAAAATATTTGGCTGACCATTGTCACAGATTACTAGTAGTTTCCTTTTGTTGAAGATTCTGGCTTACATATCGGAACAGCAAGCAGCGTATGTATAGTATGCACATATGCAGGCTCATCTATGGAACTACGGCAACTTTTCCACAACGTCTCAGTCACATGTCATTTGCATATTACGAACGGTCGTCGATGTTTTCCGAGGTTACCTATCCGAGGTAACCGGATATGCAATCTGCGCTCACTATACTTCGGGTCATGCATACCAAACTCTAAACTGGGGGTCGTAACGTTTTAAATCAGTTTTACTCAAAATTTCTTCACCCTTTCCTCTGATTTGTTCGAAATGCCAAAATTACACGGAAAATAAGCTTACGAATGGGTGAAGATTTGTTTTTCAAATTCACAAGTTTTTTTTCCCGTTGCAAGCTGCGTATAACCCGGCCGTGCGAAGTACCAGTGACCGGCTATTATCTACATCACTGCCAACCAAAAAAGCCATAAAGCTACAAACAGTAGAAGGTTCTAACTTACGATTGCTTACGATCACAATCTACTACCGTCCTTAGAGACTATCATCTATTTGCTAGACTTTCCCCTTATTTTTTATATGTCTAGTTTGCGCGTTTGTACCGAACACGAGATGTTCAGGGCTAGATTTAAACTCAATACAGTGCCCGAGGAAATTCTCTCCTGAACTAAGTCAAGACCTTCGTTTTCTATCTTCCTTCCGAAACTCGTAATACTCTGTCCATTTCAACTACTGGCTTCAATCACAGCGCCTTCACATTCAAATCACCCGCTGCTGTTGTGAGAAAGTAACCGTTCCGTGTTGATGAAAGCCGGGGTTGAAACCAGGGGGTTGAAAACCGGGTCCCATTTGAAATCGCAACGGAATATGCACACATCTACATAGACGCAAAAAGGTTAGCAGAAATTCAGAGATGTATTGAAAGCCATACACGTTGCTGTTTATTGAGCAAATTGTATGATGGAAATTCGTCTCCGAACTCGGCGATACATGAGCGGCCATTCTGTTTCATAACTTCCTATACATGTATTTCTATTGCATACCACAGCGGTCATCGCATCGCTGTCTATCGAACCGCAAAACGACTGTGATTTGAATTCAGTAAATTTTGATTGGATTCGAACTCACAACGTACGGCATACAGTCACCTTAGTAGCGAAGAAATCACAGTCAAGGAAGGTCTCAGGCTGTCGACCAGACCACAGCCCCTCGACCAGTAGGCCTACTCCACCCTAGTTATAATGTAGTCTCGAATTGTGTGAACCCTACACACTTCCGTAATATTCAGGCAGAGGTGATAATCGGTAGTTCCTGGTGTAAAAGATAGTTTATGTTTCTCTGATAAGCCAACGACTAAGCAAGTGTTTAACCATCCCGCCCAGTGTTTGCCATCAACCGACGTCACTACGACGTTGCCTATTGTGCGCCCACGGCGCTGGACTTTCCTCTTTAAGTTTAAGATAGAGGAGGCTGCATTTTTTGCTTTAGGGCTGTGATGAATGAAATGAAAATAGGTCAAATAAAAGAAAAGTATTGAATGAAATAGTTGCACTTACGATCAAAATCATATTTTTGTCATATGTTTATGTCCACTCCCTCCTATAAATAAATTTTTATATTCACAGTCGCGCAAGCGGCTTAATGACTACGCATGCGCATATTTATAATATACTATGCGAGTAACCGGAAGTGTACCCTTCTTTCATGGGCGCCGCCATGTTTTTTTTTTGAGTACTCGTAAATAAACAAATACGAAACAAATTACTATTATATAACATGCCATTTATAAAATATACCTCTTTATTAGCCAGTAAATGTTATTATGCACCTTGTCGCCGATACAAAATATCGTTTATGTAGATAAAGGGAGAAAACTGTCGTGCATATGAACGGGGGCATACGCTGTTGGGAATTTGTCGGTTACGGTATCCCTAAGGTACCTTCTTAGCCAGAACGATTAGAAATTCAACTCGCATATTCGTGTCATCTGACGCCATACACTATCACAAGGTCCCTTAAAATAAATCCGTTTGGCAGTACATTCGCTGCGGTAAATGGGTGCATGGTATGAAATCTTTCTGTGGGATTATTACGTAGGGTTCTCTTTTTTATTCCTTAATTGGTTCGACGTTGAGTAAAACTCTATAGATTTAAGACTCTGGCGGATGTAGACAACCGTAAGTAAAGTGCAAAGAGATTTTGAAATCAGTATCTGACCCCGTCATCGTTCAACACGATCCAAAATGAATGAGTGTGCTACAGTTATACGGTGACCTTTGCACTTGAGGCTATGAGAAACATTAACATGGAGAATTGTTAAATGAATTGATACAAAAGTTTTGGATGCGAATTTACGAATATTTTGAATTTAAAAATTAACTTCGTTTATACTTACTGAACGTATGCCATTGGCATATCTACAACTAAGTTAGGAGGTAAGTTATAACTACTTTTTTGCGAGAATGTGACCCCAAATTTAAGGTGATATCTAGTTAGAGTCAGGATTCACACCGCAGACAATAAATAAACATGCAAGTGAGAATGTAATCAGATCCATGGGACACTCGCTCTTTGGAAAAGCGAGAAAGTCAATTAGTAAGTTAAACAACGTTGAGGCCTGACACATCTTATTGGAGCAATCTATCGCAAATGAATAAATAAATAGAAATCTACTCACTGGTTCATTCGTCATCGCTGCTGTTGCATCTACATCTATGCAGTCATATTTTTCTTTTCATTCGATTAGGAATCCCTCTATTTGAGCAATAAGTAATCTCAAGTGAAGGCGTTGTGCTCAGAATAACAAGCAGCTGAATTTGGCGATAGTTAGCTGGCTATTCGTGGATAACGAACAATAAAATTGAAACTCTTAAGGGATGTGAGGAAAATAGTCATCCATATCTGAAAAGATAAAAGGTATTTCCGTGAAAAAGTTTTATGTTTCAGCAAGACAAGCAAATGGTTCCTCTGATTAGCCTCTTTTTATTTTGCCTATTAAGATATATATATGTCACTGAATATCTTTCAAAGCAACAAGGAATTCAGTAATGATGTTGTTGTACAACAAACTGAGACTGACATGAGTCAAACGAAGAAGACTTACTGCAGTGCAACGACTGTGTATCATTTGGAACTTGCTATTCTATAAAGTGCAAGGCAGTCTCCTGAGATCGTTTGTCAAATATGTCGGGCACCAATAGAGACGCCAAACCATGGAGTCAAAGTAAAATGAAATAATCTAAACATTAGTAAAAAACAAAATGGAAAGCTTTAGCTTGTAAAAGCGGTGATCTTAACTTTTTATTGCAGACTAGTGTGTAAACTCGCGATAGTTTTGGTCACAGTGACGCATTTTAAGTCATTTCAGTTCTTCAAGTTCGATATCATCTTAATGGCCTAAATGGTTCACGGAACCCGCGTTGCTCTAAAGCGGCCAATTTAAACTATCTGCCACTTTACGGCAGGCGATGATCCTTAACTAGAAATAAAACTTTTAATTGATTATATTATAAACTGTAAGTTGTTTCACGACATTTCACAGCGACAGTTATCTGTTTTACTTGGTGATATGCTTTTTTTAACATTCTCAGTCACCGCTTCCTTTGCGACATCTCACGTCACATCAGGTATATTTCTTGTCAACAGAACGTTTACCATGACCTTAGGCTTGCCTAGCTTCCATGTCCCTCTTCCCCTTTCACTTTCTCAAAGGAAATCAATAATCTGAGTCTCATTCTGATCCTTAGGCTTGCCTAGGTTCATGTCTCGCTGCCCCTTTCACTTTCTCCAAGGAAATCAATGATCAGAGTCTGATTCTGATTTGTACTCGACCTGCGTAAAACTGTCACTACTTGAATAATTTCATTATCGTTGACGACTCGGCTCTTGCACTTTAAGGGGTCAGTTTGCTTTCGTTTCTCTCTGTCTGTTTCTTTGAAACCTTGGTCGATCTAGAATTTAAAATCACCCATTGCCGCTCTACAACTATTTTTCTATAAACCTAAATTTAATTAAATGCATTCATTCATTTATTCATTGATATATTCTGTCAACTTTCCTCTCCATACATTTTTATATTAGAAGCTAAGCATGTTGTTTTTTTAACGCACCAACAATTAATACAATAGATAATTAACTGAGTGAAGTAAGTAAACGTGGTCACAACGCCGTAAAAAAGGATAGTTAAGTCTGTTTAAAAACGAGGGGGCACATGGATACTAGATCCGTTATTAACAATTAGGGCAGTGAAATTTGTACTTCTGTCATTAGTTTTAATTATTGCGATACAAAATAGTTTTTATATTTAATTTGATGAGTAAAATGATATTCCCACATTATCTATTAATTAATTGATAAATTAATAAATTATTAAATTAATTCATTTAATTAATTAATTTTTTTATTTTTTATTTATCTATTTATTTATTTATTTATTTTTTTTTTGTGATAGGCATTATTGACATTCCCGTGTGCTGCGCCAAGATTATTACTAATCATTCGCTCATCTGATGTCCTGAAAATAGTCCTTCGGGAGAATTTATACGCTTGAATGGTAAACGTCTACGTGTTCAGATCATCGCACTACCAATGAAGGAACGAGGAAACCTTTAAAACAAACAAGTCACATGCAATGTATTGGAATGTTGCCGGTAATGGTGTCGACGATGGAGGCTAGCGCTCTCGACTAAAAGCGAGCACTGCGGAGTGGTAAATGTCCCTCAGAGGGTGATGCGTTAGCTTTAAATTGGAAGGTGAAGAAACACGACAACCAGGATGAGAGAAGTTTCCTATTGATATTTGGACGGTGCATAACATCCGAGTTACCCCGACATAAAATATTCACAAAGTATAGCAATTTTCAGCGGGATACAGAGTCGCTCTCGTTTCCTGATCTGATAATCTCAGCTTCCAGGGAATGATCGATCTTGAAGTATCGTGTGAGCCAAGGAATGCTCTCTAACGATGTGCACTGTCAGTCGTCCGCACGAAAGATTATCCATACACTTTCCTAATAAATAATGAATCATTGACGTATTTCCCATTTCTTCGGGTTCCTCCTGTGTTGACATTGCAACTTTAGAGCAAACATCATGCGACTGATTTCTTTACACGACGTTATACTCGCCTAGGAGCAGTCCCTTGAAAATTCGATTACATAGTCTACGAACGTTGTTCATAGTAATCTAAGGATACGCACAGAAGGTATTATTTTTGAATTCGAATTCACAGAATGTACCGACCTTCATTTTCATCTATAATTAAGGTTAGCATTCTCTTTTTCAAATTCCCATAGGTCGCAATCAAGATACTGACGAACACCTAGAAACGAATGAGACGTTTATAGTGATCCATTGACCACGTAAGGTGATTGCTCTTAGAAAACTTCAGGGCGTGTATACGTGAAAAGATTTCAAGGGTAACACTGACATCTTCTCATTTAGAGAAATCATGTTAGAAGGTCAGCTTGTCACTTTTAGGACATCTTGTCAGTTATATGCCTTTAAGGCCATAATTGATGAAATGACAAACTAAGACAAACTAAGGCTGGAAATTTGCACAACTGTGTGAGTCTATAGTATCAAACTCAATTCGCTTGCTTCTATTCGTTCCCAGTGGTCTAAAGCAAAACTGGACATATTTGATAGGTCTCGTCAGTTGATCAACAATATATATATATACTGTTTTATTCACTTGGTAAGCCACCGATAAGGTGATTCTGTGTGGTTTAACTGATAGTCACACTATAATTATGATTGGATGATAATCATTGTTTTCTTGAGAGTCAACATTATTGTTAACAGCGTCATTGCCACCGTCACTATTCCAATCATCATCATCATCATCATCATCATCATCATCATCACTCGTTCACTCACACACTCAAATAATCACAAATTCATACATGCATGCATAAAGCACCAGCATCTTTATCAGTCAACGCTTCAGCATCGGTGCATTGTTTCGGTATTAAAATTTTATGCAAATGATTTGTTGTCAGTGTTGAATATTCTTGCACTATATACATTACCATAACGTCAGTTAACATTGTTGCCACAGCCAATGTAGTTAGAGGAAAAACTGGCGAAAGTCTCATTATCGCTGACAGTGGCAGCATCACTTTCAAGTCTCTTCAGTTAAATCTACAGGTAGTAAATCATATGGTATGAATTCTACTGTAAAATTTAGATGACAAATGTACAGATCCATCAAATAAATTTACAGCACTGAAGAAGGCCAAGTGTTACTTCGACTATTCGTATCTGTAAATCTTTTCTTTTCCGTATCCGCCACTTCAAATCATGGATTCGACTCAAAACGAATTCCCAAGTCTATCGATATGCAAAATCTGAGTAAGTCAGTTGGGATGGCAAATCTGGATAAAAAGAGAGATGCTAAGATAACTACGTCACGCATCCTGAATCTGAAGTAAAATAACACATTTATTTCAGTACACACTGGGTCTGCACAAAGCCTTGGTCTTCCAGCGTTTATATGGCATGTCCATGCTCGTGTGTACGTTTTTCGTACAGTGCTTGCCACGTGCATGTTTTCTCCGGTTTATTGTTGTGTCTGATGGAGTCTGTCTGTTTTTGTCTGTCTGTCTGATTGTGTCTACTGCTTTCTTTATCCCCTACATCCAACGGAGACCAATAACCGAGAAAATATTCATGTTCATAAAATCGTCGCTATTGGTTTTGAAATGAACATGTGTTAGAGGTTGAAAGACAAATAGGTCACAGGGTTAATCGAATTACAATAAGGATATTATATGAATAGATCCGAAGGTATTTCTTGACAACCGAGGCAACGTAGAGAAAGCCTACAGCCGGTAAAAGAATGACTAGAATTCACAGAGTTGGTCCTTTATTTTACAAATAGGGCACGATCAACAGCATACACATGTGGAAGTGCAGGTGTAAGGCAAGCTAAGATGTCAAGGTGTACGGCCCGATCGAAGAATCTGTGCCCTGTGATTAACGGCTTTGGCAGGAAGACAGCTGTAAAATTTTATCTGCCCTGTTAATAAGCCTTGCAATCCATCGCGTCCAACAAATCTCAATTTCTACCATACATTGTAATCGTCTCTGTCATTGATAAATGTGACAAGTGTCTAAGAAAAAGAACATCTTTGTCTCTTCAGAAGGCTGGCTTCTTCCCTCGAAGGAATAGGTTCAATATCTAGTCACGGAGGCATGGCGGGACTGCCGGGCCTGCCAAAGACAAGGTTTCACTGGCTGTTTCATGACAACTGAGGAGGTCTTGCTGTCGTTTGTCGCACATTCACACCATTCTTCTCTACACCTAACCTTAAAAGGCAGCGAAAAACAGCTAAATTTAAGTGACTATCCCAAATATAATAAACACAACCAACCGAGGGACAGAAGTTTATTGCTTGATTAAAGAATTATATCAACTCTGTGTTTCTTGTGTAATATACAACTTTGAGAAGTCCACGTGGTGTTTTCACTGTACTTCCTCAATATGCCCAAGTGATGTAAAATTGCTATTTCTGTTACACACTTTCCCCTTTCTGTTTGTGACGTGCGGCCTGACTTATCCTTCGGCGAGAGTCGAACGCTCTTTGAAACAGAAGAAAACGCCCTAGAGACTGACACAGTAGCCTGAGGTGCGCCCTCCAGTTTGATCTTTCCATTTTGTCAGGGAACGAACGTTATTTTAATATCGGGAGTGGACATCCGTGTCATGAACCGGCTTTCACTTTATTCTTTAAGGACAGGGTATAATGCATACCTTAAGTAATTAAACTAGTATCCAGTGTTTCTGAAGTGTATTGGCTGGACTACGGCGTGCTAAATTTTTAAATCTGGGAAGAGCATTGTGAGAAATGAAATGAAAATCTGAAGAGTCACCATGTTATCTTCCTCGGCTTCGCATGTTTAGAAGCGTTCACAACCGTTAAACTAGAACAGATTCCGAAATTGTGTAGTTTTGGTGAAATATACATACTCTTTGTACTGCTAAATGCTGATGCTAAGGGGGGGATGCGTATAATCTTTCTGAGTACCCCAAACATCTAATGGGACATCCCAAAGTAAGTAAATGGATTATATCAAATTAGAACAAATCAATGGGTATAAAAGTCAGTGGAATTTCTTCCACCCATCGAATAAGTAATCCAACTGATGCATTCGTTCGTTCCTGGAACTCTCCAAAGATTTTGAAAGGCCATAACAACAATCTGTAGTGTCTGTAAATGGCAGCGCTAGTACTCGTGTAACTGTCCTGTTAAACCGTTCACTTTGTGCAGTGAGCCAATTTAGCATTCGTCACGCACTGACATTTTAAGCGCAATTATGTCCGCAGTTGTACTTACCAAAGTAGGCTTGTTTTGTCGCTGAGAGAGATCCTCGGTAAACTCATGTTACAATGATGCACGCGATAGTAATATATCAAGAGAAACACAGTAAATTGTGCTAATAATGACAGAGAGATTTGCGCTGCCAAATAAGAACGAACCCCTTAATAAAACAGGTAATGTCGTCAATACTAAGAATTACTCATAGATGACAAACATCTTAGAAGGTATGTTGTAATTTCATCACTTGCTGACTAAAATCTCTCTGGGACAATGTTAGACAAAAAATATCGTTCCGACTCCCACAATGCTCCGGGATATTTGCTTGCAAGATGGCGGCTGTCTTGTATGTCCGTGTTATTTTAGCATATTTTAAACTCTCACTGGGGCAGCATTAAGTCTTCTTGATTTCCTCGTGGGCGACCAATTACGGGTGAGAACAATATGTCTGGGGTCATCATTGTCAACAGTGATTGTTTTCGTCCCCTCATCAGGCCGAAAAATTATTTAATCAGAGAATTCTGATGTCTGGTCGACACTAATTCTCGACGCTTCGGATAGACGGTAAATTTTCCAAGTCGGTTGGCGCTCATCGTTACTGCAAGTCCGCAAACGTCATGACGGATTCACGTGGAGATGTTTGGATTTACCGGTCACGCTCGTTTAACATCTGATTCGCAATGCTTGGGCCCGTAAATCCATCATGTAGCCAGTTAGTTGGTATACTGTAGTTTGTTTAACTATCTCGCTTGACTTCGTCTTTACAGCTAAACCTCCCCTCATGAAAAAGGATCATTATCGAACTAATATGTATGTGAATGTAAGAAGATAAATTGCATTATTTTACACACTCTCTGTATATCAAACCACAAATGAAGTAAATTTGAACGCTTTCCTTTATTTTCAAGAAGCCTGAAAACAGTTTTGCGGTACACAGTGAGTGTGTGTTCATATTTTTCTTGTACACGCGCCTTTACACTTGAGAAATACCATTATCAGAGTAAATCTTGACTTTTGATATTTGACGTTTCACGCTGAAATTCTGTTGTTGAATAAGATATTGAATAAGCAATGAAAGCGTCTTCTGCATGGCCCCTTGACACCGTCGCGACATTTCCCATCGCTCATTACCTCAATTTGCTCGTTCATCTTTTCCCAACAATCGAGGAGACACAGATTTGTCCTGATGCATCGAATAAGCTAAGCTTCTTCGCCGCGGAGATTACTCCCGAGACGTTTCATCTCGATGAAATACACACCGCAACTCACTGATCCGGCGATGGATAAATAACCGCGCGCGCGGTTAAAGTATTGGTAATTGCGTTGCTTCTACTTGCGTGACGTCAACGTCAGCGTCAGTGTTATTGGCAACAGATCAGGAAAGCTACTCACGGAATCATTAACTCGATTTTTTTTTGCTTTATGTAATCTCTGACTGATTTTCTCTCACCTAGGTATGAAGCAAATGCAGGGAACGCGTCTTCGGAATCCTCGTAAGCAAAGACACCACTCATTACCAATTGAGATTCATATTACACGATCTTTCACCTTTGCTCAGAACGTAACGACTCTGAAACTAAAATAGCATTTACCACCTCATAGATGTTGTATTACGTTATTAGCAACATCAATTCAAATCACACAAGCTTGATGAACGCCCTGATTAAACAAATCGTCTGTAGTAATTTCTGCTAACAAACTGATTGTCAATATTTTTGATTGGATATTATAGAGTTTATTGTTTACTTAATATTATATAAGCCGAATTCGAAGAATTTTAATTGTTCAATTATTTTTTTTCAACCTGACAATCAATTGCAAACTGTTTCCCATTAAGGCTCCTATTTTTCAGCCACAAAATCTCCAAAGATTTTCAACCGCTTAAATGGGTCTTTTTATCCAGTACATTCCACCTAGATTACTCGATTTAATCACAAGGACGTTGACAATGTGATCATTAAAGGGGCTATAACTGAACATTTGGTTATACTTTCATTATTTCTGTTGTTTGAATCAAGTATCTTTTCTTGATTACTCTCTGAAGTGTGGTGAACTACAAAGTATTAGTCTTGTAAACACAATACATTGTGTTGAAACATGAAGTATTAGTCTTGTAAGCATAACGTATTGTCTACAATATACAGAGGATTGTAATGAGTAGTTCTACTCCGGACTAGACTGGAATTCAATTCGCAACAATATCATCGGATATCACACACATACACGCTGTGCTGATGGTTTAATGATAAGCATGTTGACACGATTTAACGTAGGACAAAATTGTTTAAAAAACGAAATAAAATCGATTAAAACAATCTTAAGGTAAAGCTATATAAGCTGTAACTATACCACGAAGAGACCGGTCTAATATCGGAAACCCCTAAGCAAGGCAAAATGCAATTTTCCAAAAATTGTTAATCCCCTCATCAAAACACATTCGAAATTTCATGACAGAAATTATTGATGTATATGGATACGTAATAGTAAAGTGTTCAATAGGACTGACTCACGGCACAGTAGTAATTTGATGGCGACTGTTTTAAGCGTACAATTTTTGACAGGCAGTTCTTGTGGTTTGTGGCCTACACGCAGTGGTACGTAATATGGTAGGGTATGGTCGCTGGCATTCAGTTTCAAAAGTCGATGAACACGTCTACGAGTGACAGTATACTGACTCTAGCGTAAGTTGTGCTTCAGACTGATAGCAAATGTAATGTAAATAGAGTTTCCGTCCCTGCCTTACTTAAACAAATTGATCGTATACGTAAAAGTGGTTGCTTCCATTTCTTTGGCACGAAAGTTTTGTTTCTGTTCGATTTAGTGAGAAAGTTAACATTGCACGAGAACTAGACTTGAGAAAAAATCACCATGAAACAAACATATACTTTCCATGTATGTGCGTGTATGACGGGATGATGGGTGTCTCTCTGTCACTCTCAGTGTGTCTGTCCTAGCTTACAGATTTTTAAGTTTAATCGTATCATCCAATAGCTGAAAATATATGTTCTCTGCACTGTAATGACCTTCGCCATATAAAGTAGAGCATGCCGCCAACTACCCATGCATATTATTCCCAATAGATTTTTGATTATCTGTTTCACATCTGAATAATCGTTTCTACCTCCACAAGGCCGCACCGTTTATAACAAATTGTCTAGGGCGTCGTTGACTAAGTATTTATTCTGTCTTCGCACATGCAGGCAATACCACAATTATAAATCAGGTTTAAAAGGCATGATCAGTATTTGAAAGGGATAATTACACAGAGACATCGAACAGTGTTATCTTAGCTAATGACACTAAATGCAAAAGAAATCGCACATGAAATATCGTCCTTTTTACAAATTTTACACCTGCTCATACATCTATTTAATGATATAAGCATTTAATTTCTAATGAGTCAGTTTCATTTAATGTTCGGTTCCTTTTCCAAGGGTACATGTACTTAAGCAAGGGGCAGGTATACCCACATAGCAACATTTTCACTTTATTTTGTCAAATTTTGACTATAGTGACTAATAAGCGAAAGCGAAAATTGATGCGCGGGTGATAAAGTAAAAAAGTACAGGAAGGGGAAATATGAGTCCATTCAAAGTAGTAAAGAGTAACTTGACTTCCATGCATTATTTTCAGTTGAATCGATTGAGATACCTATTCTCTGTAATAGAAACCAGGAAAAGGATAATTCACTGTACTATTTTCCCAGAGTGCAACATTCTCCTTTGCCTGGCAGTTTACTGCAGGCTGTGTGAGAATGTCTTTCCGTGCTTTAAAAGCACAGATTAGGCTTATGAAAATACCGCGTGCTTTAAGACGTCTTTCTGAACAAACAATTATTTTAATCCAATTCTGAATTTTCCGCTGTTGAACACAGTGAATCAGAGGACATATGCGACGACATTATTTCTACTTTCAATTAATAAATGGGTCCAAAGCTAAACGATACGAATGCAAAAGATGTATGTGAGTCTGCATTACTTACGGTAAATGCACTTCGGAGACACATTTTCTGACTCGGATTTTCGGACAAAGTTTTACGATGCTTTGCTGGTCTTCTGTTTGTATCCACTCATTTTTAAAGTCTGCGGAGTGAATTGAGTTTTCACCGTCTTGTTTAGGGAAAATCGTTTCTTCAAAGAGATATCACAGGGTAAAGCGACCATTTTGGACTTTAAAAATTCGGGGTACCCGTTTCTCCAATCTAACACTTTTGCACTTCGGTCCTTATTCTTGCCCTTGAAAATGAATAGTTTAAAGTTTACTTTGGGAGAATTTAGATATATCTAGGAAACTTTTTATGCCATGGGGGCATATTACCCCATGCACATGTCTGTTTTTATATTCCCTTTTCCGTTTTATTTTCTGCAGATATGGAACTCGGTGATGGCAAATAAATTAAAGGATGATGTGTGGAAGAGAAGAAGGATAATCACTGCGAGAGACATATCATCCCCAGATCGTGTAAAAAGGAGAGAGAGAGAGGGGATGGAGGTAGGGAGGACAGACAGACAGACAGACAGGCAGACAGACAGACGTTTCATTTAATTATAGCTCTGATACGGAATAAATTGAATAAAACATTCAAGATGCCTCACTGTACTGAGGTATCAAATCGACTTACCTTTCATTTGAAATGCATGAACGGTGACGCATGAAAGCAGAACGGTAATAAATTATATATAAATTTTAAATGAGGAAAACTGAACATGTGACAGAAAAATAGTAATAACCTCAGCGATTAGACATTGTAATGAAAGGAAATGCAGGCCGACACGATCAATTAAATATTAAAAGCTGAACTTAGGTTTTGATAGATATATAAATCGGTAGACGGTCACTGACATTCTTGATGGCCAAAAAATGCACTATGATATGATGGGTCTGTGACTCAGAGCGAAGGACTCGCTCTGACAAACATGCATTGACTACAGTGTTCAGAATAAACAGTCACACATTGCTAGTGATCCTTGATGCATTCAAAACACAATGTCAAGTTCATTTTTCTGTCTCAACCTGGCAAGCGTCGTTCGCAGACATAGGTACTCTGAAATGCATAAACGATTCAGAACAGGTGAGCTACTGCAGTCTTACCTTGTTGATTTATTCATGGGTTTGTGAGGCGCTGTTACAGAATGTTCGATTCTGAATGCGTATTACGATAATCCAGGGTTGGATATCACG
Organism: Ptychodera flava; assembly: GCF_041260155.1. Classification (NCBI taxonomy): domain Eukaryota; kingdom Metazoa; phylum Hemichordata; class Enteropneusta; family Ptychoderidae; genus Ptychodera; species Ptychodera flava. The sequence goes on from NC_091937.1 coordinate 13,593,891, forward strand.
TCACGCATAGGTTCGCTCCCGTGTCTCAGTTTTATTATGGGATTATGTAGTTGATGTACGGGTACATAAAATGGACCTGTATCGGTTTCCTTCCTTTCCAAACATGTTCTGATTTACATATCTTATGCTATGTTGATTATCGGTCTAAGCTGTAGGTTTATCGTATTTTGTACGGCGTTGTGGTTTTCCAAATCCAAAATGTAGTTCAAGGATGTTCATATTTTTCGAGTGTACACAGTTTATCCGCACATAGCGGCTATGACACATGCCGTAAAATAATAGCGCCGTGGTTTGAAGTTTGCGTAGACGTCAGCATATTTGGATGGGATCCACAGGACCTTGACAACATCTATGACGACAAGGGTGCTTGAAAGGGCAGAACCGAGCAAAGAGACAATGGACGACGGAGAAATCCAAGGCACTACACACATACACACTGACATACAAACAGAGACTGACAGACATTGGAAAACTGGCAAAGTTTAGACAAATAATCGTCATCAATGACACCGACGAAGCCAACTTTAAAGCTCCGTGCCGAACTGACGTCGCCACCACTGCCCTGAAAAATTCGTCATGACTGTGCTAAAGTGTACTAAATACATTTACAGCATAAGGCGGATATAGGCTTTGGTATACTGAAAAATAGTTATGCTGACAGCCCTCTCGCTTGAGGCCGGTTTCTGTTTTAGAAAGTATCAATAGATCCATCGTATATCTCATGGCAGTGCTGAAATCACTCACGTTTTGTCACTGGAATACCGCCGACAAGCACTATAATGTTTTACTTTCCTGTCAAGTGTTGCGTTAAAAGTTATGACTGCTGTGAAACGGACGTCCATTATATATACGCTGGAAGATATCACTCACCAAGTTTAATCGAGAAAACAAATTGCGAAATTGCCGAGCAGTATAAACGGTGCCGTTGCCTACTCCCATGTTTGAGTTGTGTGTTTTGATTGGATGTTTCAGAAGTTATGGTCGTTGTGCGCAGATGGATAACGCGCTTTGGTACACACGGCTACCCTTGTCTCTACATACACTATTATTTCAACATCACGATCGGGGTCCTATTTCCCAGCGTGTAAGACGTTTAACGACCGCGTGTGTTCATATGGTCTGCATAAAATATCTTATAATTCAACATAGTGTCCATGAAATATCTTACGATTAAATTCAATAAATATAAGAGTGACTAAATGCCATTTTACAAAGTCTGAATACACATAAGTACCTTGTGCATTTCAAATGCCAAGAGGGGTATGCGTATTGTATGCTGTATGCAGCTTCTCCCTTGTGTGGTTTATCAATGATCGCTGTAATACTTGTCCTGCCGATGATTACATACCTATACAAAGCATTTCTAAGTTGACGATAAAAGTGAACTCACGGTTGCCCAGGCGATAGACACAATTATTCCCCTAGAGTGTAGGAAAGCACTTCCATGAATATTAAGGCTAATATACTTACATAGATATGTCCAAGAATCTAATTCATAACTGCATACAAAAACGAATTGAATCTTGCGAAACATCTTATCGACAGTCAGTTTATCTGACGTGACTTTTGGGAACGTATTTGTATTCAACAGCGATTTCGCAGTTCTTATGAAAATTTACAGTAGCGAATAAGCATGCTAATGCGATTATTTGAAATGGTTTCTCCCATGTAAAAAAGTTTGAAGTTTAAAACTAAACAGAAAGCATTACGACACTAACATAAGGGCTATGAAATTTTACCAGACATTAATAACAAAATGAGATTTCGATCTTTAGAAGTTCTGAAGATCTGAAATCACATGAATGATGTCTGAAGATGTATTTCTGTTTACTCTGTTTTTTTACCGGGAAACTGCGCATGGGTACATAAAGTACACTTTTAAGCCAGTTGGGCAATCTAGTCAGTACCTTTGTTTCGTGACGGAAAAGTTATTTTTGTCAAATAGCAGCTACAGTGCCCCATGCCCTTGTTGAATACCAACAGAGGGAAGTAATTAATTACTGTACTCTTCATTTGAATAGAAGGGCTCTGGCCCTATCGGTATGAGCCCGGGAGTACAAAGGTTAACATTGAAGTAAGTCGTTTAAAAGAGTGTAGGTGTTGAAGTAGGGTTAAAAATCCTACGATCCGCGTGGTGGCATTTTTTGCTTTTAATGAATGTCTACAAAGATTCATTGCAGCGGGGTTATGGGAGCTATTTTAATCTATACAGCGCCGGTGTGTCCGACACAAACACTATCTCTGGTGATTCCGTTACGTCATTTGCACTTGGGACAGTCTTTCATTTTGTTGTTGCGAGATCATTTTCTCCTAGTCACACGTCAAAACAGTTCATCCTGAACAGCCACCTGAAATACGCGAAGTTAAACTTCCATCGTCTTCGCTTGCAAAGGTCTATTGTCCAGGTAGCTGGCTGGATGCTCCCTGAAAATTAGTGGAAAGTAACGGACCCGTGCGAGCGGACGAGCTATAACTATCGATACACAGTACCGGTATTTTTTCAGCTGGTGCAATGACTTGTCTTTTGCTACTTCCAAGGTCAAGTCGAAATACAAGGTCAAGTCGAAATTAAGCCCCGATGAATGACTGTAGTGCCTGGCTAACCTAATAAAACATAAGCCATTACAATGCCTTTATCATTTTCCAGAGTGAATCGGTAGGCCATGAAATGAATACTTCAAATTTGAAACGGTTCATATTGCAGGATGATTCATTTCTCCGATATACTTACATCTGTCGATTTCGCGCTGGCATCGATCAGTCTTTCGTTTTGGAACTTGAATACACGTATAGTACTGTGTTGATTCATCCTTAATGTACGCTGATTGAATATATGTGATGAGAATGTAAATTAAATGCTGAAATTTTTGACAAAGCACGACATGGAAGAGGAGAATGATATGTGCATATAAACCATGTGCTTGATAGTTAAGAAAAGGGATATTGAAACAAGTTAATTTTAATTGTGTGATTTAGGGAAGTGTTGCAACATTGTGGAGTGCAATGTAATGAATCAAAGTGTAGTGTAGTGTAGTGTAGTGTAGTGTAGTGTAGTGTAGTGTAGTGTAGTGTAGTGTAGTGTAGTGTAGTGTAGTGTAGTGTACCCGGTACCGTTGAACAAAACAGTGAAAACGAATACTAGTTGCCTGTGCTTCCACGTATACTATCAGTGATCAATGACTTGTCGGTAAACTTCTAGTCATATATATGTGACAGTGTAGTCGAAGTCTAGCAAAGTCAACTCTAGTGAAATGTACATCCTTAGTACGTTGTCAATGGACACGGCATTACTTTATTTTGTTCCTAATTGTAATGCAACCCTGACGTATGTTTGGGAGAGTCAAGATTATTTAATAATCCCAGACCGCCTCCGGAAATCGAGACCATAATATGTGTCAGTCGATGCATGAAATCGATTTTTGACAGAATTGCTATCTGTTTGAACGTACATAAGCGAAGAGGGCCTACTGGAGCGCTCACGATTCCATTTTCCGCATATCCCGAAAATCAAATGACATCAAGGCCTGACGGCGAGTCGCGTTACAAGCCTTTATTGTTGACCGTGATACCTCGTTTGACATCTAGCGGTTCGAAATCACGAATTGCATGTTTACCACAGCTACTCTTAAACCTTCATGGCAGGCAATTTGATCTCTATATAAAGAATGACACTATCCAATCCCCTGCTTTTAGCTGGCTAATTAGGGAGCCATGTTGCGTTACCACTGTCAATAAAGGCCATTACTCACTACTTATGAATTATTGGTTTAAACATCCAACATCAATTTCTCATCGAGAATGTCACTATTTATTCCGTGAGGAAGGTCCAATTATAATGAAAGTTTCACTCTTAATCTTATTTATATCCCATAAATTTATTAAAGGCTCCCACAGCGAAGAGCAGTTTTCGGTAAAAAACAACTTAATTTTTGATCATGCAAGGCTATATGATGCCGGGCAGATTGTTGCAAAATGGGCGCTGTGACGTGATTTGCATACAAATAACACATTTCTGATTGGCCAATTTGATAAGTGTTTCCATTTGGCACACTGATGTAAACAACGACGATCATGTATCCATATACCTAATGCTTATAAATTATTTGAGGACAGAGACTACTGTCTCTACTGTAATGCTGAGTAATAGGGTTTTTTCTTTAAATGGACAGTAATGTGAAAATGTCCCAGGTATCTTAAATTCCCTTCTCATTACAAATCTTTGACATTCTAGCTCTTGATGGCGATATTTTGGAGATGTCTGAACTCTTCTGACAAACATTTCACTCCCTTGCAGAGATAGGCCACCAGATCTTAGGAGGGGTTGTCAAATATTGGGAAAGGTCTTCAGACCAAAATTATCATATAATATTTTGCAACCTTGCTGGTTTTGCAAAAAAAAATCACGTGACCGTCGACTAAAACAAGAGATGAATTCTGGGTAATATAACATGCGTGTCATGCAAAAGCTAGAGAAATTGTCAATTCACCGCCCCTCGGAAGATCTCATGGTTCATCCCTAAAGATATATAATTTTGAGTGGCTGGCTCAATTATTTCTCGCAGACACATTTCCTTGTGTAGAAAGTAGCTTACAAGATTACTCGAATTTAAGTTGGTGTAACTTATTCCGGCATTTGATTACTCTATTTCCGGCTGCTGTCAAGTTAATCCAAATCATATGACCCTAGGTAAATCATTTAAGGTTGCTCGCACTGTTTAGCATTACTGACCTATTTTAACTTTGTTTAGTACTCTGCACATTTCTACTTTCTGAATAAGAAATGTACATTGTGCTCTGAAATTAACATTGAATCAAACATGTCTAAAGTCTACTCCACAGAGCACGTTAAAAGGATCGGGCTTCGTCTTTGTAGTACAGCCTGTAGATGCACGGTCAGTCTTGCCATAGTTCACTCGGGATATCAGTCCGGACTTAAATTGCATTGTCAACAATAACCATGTATTTTCACACATAAACTGCCTGTTTTGATATTCCGAGCATTCGTTAGTTCGGCGTGATTGATGGAGCAACGCAAGAAATTGTCTCGGTGTGGTTGATAGTCCCACACGGAAGTGATCAAAAATCTGAAAAAGGTTAAGGTTCGTTTGGTTTTAAGCACAACAACATTAACTCTTCTCCACTCGGAACTTTGCCAATATATTCGCACATACCAGAGCTGTGAGTCAGTCGGCAGGACTTTAGTTTTACCTCCTGTACGAATTTGATAAGTTCTGTAAATGTTGATTTTTAAACAGTGTTATTCATAATGCATGTTTTCCAGAATAATGCGCCGATCATTATGTCGTGTAGATATGTCTGTTTAATATTCATTTGCTCTCTTTCATTCCGCCCTGTGTAAAATTGTGCTTTTATAAAATGAATGTTATGTCAAAGGTCCATAGGTTTTGTTTGGAGAGTGATTATAATAACACTGTGCGTCTTTTAAAATTTGTATACAATGTATATTTATATCATGTGTTTGTACCTGCCCAACCAGGCTGTGTGGGTAATGTACTTGCATCCCATTGCAATGCGAAGGAATGAAATCAACTGAATGCTGGATAGATTGCACTGGGAATGGCGACGATGTTACATTACAATAACGATCCGAAATAAAATATATACAACATAACTGTGATATAAACGTCATACTACCCTCTTTTTATCTGCCCTCCAAACGGACGTAAAATTCAAAATTTGAACATAAAAATCGGTCGTTACATTTTAGGCTCTAACTTCAATCAAGTTGACCAGTTTGTGAGTCTCCCAGGTACCCGTCACTCGGGCAGAATAAACCGCGCTCGCGGACTGAAACTTGAAAAGCTCTCTGCCGCACACATGAACACGTGACCTTCAAAGCGGTTGTACCTTCACCACTTCACGATTCAGTGAAATTACCGCAAATTACTGACACTCAGTATTTTGTTCAATAACGTTAATACTTACATTTGTATGCTAGAGTCTTCGACTGAATCATGCAATGTCGGAAGTGGGTGACCTTTTGACCTTTGGGGGATTATGGGTCCACTTCATATGTATTTTTCCACTGCTTTTATCTCAGAGAGTGTAGTACTTAGTGACTACAGATATTAAAGAGCCGGGTGTTATCAATCTCTATGAATAGTCAATATCTTCTATACCTACGATTATAGTACGTCAGTCTGTGTCCCGCATTTTTCGAGTGGTTATTGAAAGAAAGTGCAACTCGTCTTTGCCTCGGTTTGAAGCGGATCGGGATTACATACTGCATCTCGAGAATACCTTGGCAGCAGTGTTGAAACAAGGTTGTGCTATGCCCTTCATGTTTATTCGTTTTCCAAAACTTATGAACGTTTCAGGGAAACGGTCATCTACCTACCAACACAATAAAAGTAAAATCGCGGCCTGTGCTAAAACATGCAATTTTGCTTACCGTGCCATATACACAAACCTCAGAAGGACAGTCCCTAAAAGAATTTCGATGCGAACACATCATTCCCGGCCAGCGCAGCCCGCTTTCAATAACTGGTCGTTTTGGACGTTGCTCAGAGACGTCATATAGATCGGACCAACTTGCAAATTGCTATATCTTGTACAATCACCAGAATCCCTGGTTTTCTACATTCGGAACTTGGACCACATTCTAATTGTGACAGAACAAACCTGCACACTTCATATTCTACCTTCACACTCACAACTAAAGAATGTACTACTAATTCCTGTCAAGATGATATTGTGCAGGTTTTTAAATGTGTGTGTGTGTGTGAGAGAGAGAGAGAGAGAGAGAGAGAGAGAGAGAGAGAGAGAGAGAGAGAGAGAGAGAGGGTCGGACAGAAAGACGTGCAGATAGTCTGCGCAAGGCCCACAGTGACTTAAAATACAAATATGTATAGACAAAAAGATGGTAGCGACAGGGGAAACAGACATATCAAGACAAGGTGACAAAATACAGCCCACGACAAGGCTTCAACACTGACATCGTGTCGAGAGCACTTTATAGCCACAGGGCTATAAATTTAAACACCCAATCACAGCAATACATTGGTATTGTTCGCAGGTTACCTATCGCCAATGGACTCATCGATTGTATCGCTCTCCCCAAGAGTAAATCTTGACCGATAAAAGTACATTGCAATTACATTTGCTAATTTAGTAACGCACGAAACACACGTGTATTCACGTGCGTTGGACATCCTACAATGAAAAGTAATGCCAACTAGCGTGGCCGAAATTATTCCTTCAGAACTGTGGCTTCAGAGGTGCCATAAAAAAAATTGTAAAGAAGTTGATTTAGTGATCACACACTTAATAGTGAGATCATGTATACGTCGGATACTGTTATTGTACTCTGCTGTTGTTCGTTGCATTAATACGAGAGCGCTTTAGGATTTTCGAAAGTGATGGACGAAGAAAAGTGAACAACAGACTTGCTAACAAACTTACATTCTTGCTAACAAACTTACATTTGAGTGCGTGCGTTTCATTGGAAATTTTTGCACAACAAATTCATAAATAATGTAAAATGGCACCTTTGGAAACTTAGGAAAAACTCTTTGTAAGTTTTGTAATTTGCATGATACAACTCAACATCGTTATTTTGAATGTATTATAGCTAGAGCAGTATGGAAAACGACAGAAAAAGAAGTGTTTCGGAACTTCTATATGGATAAATTTACGTACCAGCTCTTTGAGCTCTTTGTGTTTTGATCGCACTTTTCTCAGATGGTCACATGACCACTTGCAACCAATCAACTTTATTCTCAACACGGCCCCTTGGCTTGCCGCCTTTTCGTTCACTCTCTTTTGTCAAAGCTGAGGCTGTGGGTTTTTTTGCCCTCCCACCCCCCTCTGTAATAATGATGTTTTGAGATACTTTGAGCTCTTTTTGTACTTGTTCTCTGCCTTTACCTGCTATTCCTGTATTTCTTTTATCAGGGGGCAGTAGATTGTTAGTTTAGTAGTAGTTTTCAAACAAATCATTTATTCAATATGAAAATTGGCTATTTACAAAATTGCATCAAAATATATACATAGATGCATCAAACTTTTAAAATCAATGAAAACCAAAATAGAAAAGCCAGGACTTCTACAAAATGAACGGTGAAATATCAATGAATCCAGAAGCTGTATGCGCGGTAGAAAACTGGACGAGGGACATAGTGTATCTGTCGAAAACATCCCATGTTGAAGTTTCTTGAATGGTCAGACGGACTGACAAAGGTCACGATCTGTAAATGAAAAATAGGCTTGAAACGTTAAGTGTAGGTATGACCCTCCATCGAACTTCGACCGATCCGAAGATCCCGTGAGGAGTACGGTGCCCAGGGTTCGAAGACGACAACGACCAGGAAACACGGAACTGTCAGTATGTGAACAACGGTACAATAAATCACTTGAATGAAACAACCCACTAATTAAGTAAATGCGAAACGTTAAGAGTATCATCTGCATTCACTGAACAAAGGGCATTATTGATTGTCCAGGTATTTTTGAAGATTTCAAGTTGATGACTAAGTTTAAAATACGAAAATTCAATTTGAAGACGAGATTTAACGCGAGTTTTGAAGATATCTAGAGGTTCAGTGGGCAGATCATTTTCGTTTCTTTTGTTCCTACGGCTTATGTAGATGGACGTTTTCGCGACAGCATTGATGTAAACGAAGAGACGGTTTGCTTGTTTCGAGAGAAATTTACCGGATTTATGTGGAGGATTTAAAATAAGCCAGTGGCGTGGGATAGTAGTATTCTCATCACTTAAAAGCTGCTTTGATAAACATGTAAGATTGTTGAAGAGATCATTATTATAGTTGCATTGAAAGAAAGTGTGTAGCAAGGTGTCGCTCTCGCCACAGAAAACACAATTTGGAGTCGGACAATAGCTCATTTTGAAAAGCAGCATGCCTGTTGCGTATGCACCATGAATTAATCTCCACAAATAGTCTCCTTCTTTTGATGAAAGTGGAGGAGAATAGCAAGCCTTGAAATTTGGATTCACAGAGTCAGGGAGTTGTAAAATGTTCCGCCAACACGTGTCGGACGCATTAGGAAGACGTTCTATTTGGAGAACCTTGATGAGGTATTTGTAAATTGCACCTTTCTGGATTTTGTAAAGCGGGTAGTTGATTTCATTAGAATGGTGAAGTTCATAACAGTAATGTATTGGCGTCCCAGTTGTCGAATTTTCTCCCCTGAGATAGGAGGTGATCGTATTTTTACATTGTGGTGGAATTGCCTTCAAAATGTCATTGTAAATGAGTTTAGCGATGCGACGAGAATGGATATCAATTTTTGAATAGATGTCTGTATCAGTCAACCATGTTTTTAGCTGGTGATCAATTAAATTTCCAATCTTTGTGATGCCAGAGTTGATAAAATAATCTATTTTTAACGTCTCTCTCGTGTCTGGGTGAAGAATTTCCTTATTGTAAAACAGGGGCTCTTGAAGGACCTCGTCAATGTTTTTAAAGTTTGTTTTACGAATTTTTGATAGTGAATACCAGCATGTCAGCAGGTCATTGTGAAAGTTTGGAATGCAAATGAAAGGGGAATCAATTTCAACTGCAAGAAGTTTTTAGAGTAACAGAGGCTTTGAACTTGACTGAAATAATGATCAACAAAACGGAAAATAGGATGGTCATAGTCGGAATAGAGATATCTTTGAAAAAACTGGAGACGAAAGGACTTGATTCGAGACGGTAAATGAACAAGACCTTGTCCTCCTTCATTGATAGGAAGGTATAATTTTTCTGCAGGGATCCAATGTTTTCCTTGCCAAAAGAAGTCAAGGAGGCGAGACTGAACGTAGGCCACCGTGCAAGCAGGAGGGCAAAGTGAGGAACAACGGTACACAAATTTGCTAGCTAGTAAGTTATTGATAATCAAAACTCTCCCACGATACGATATGTTTGGAGCGTGTTGATTCCAGTATTCAATATCGTTTGAAAGTTTATCAACCAGCTCAGTCCAATTTCTACTTTCAAAATGCTGGTCGTTACCAAGATATACCCCGAGGCATTTAAGACCGTTGCTATTCCAGGTAAAGTTGAGAGGGCTATCCTTCCTTCCCCGCCAACTTCCAACCCAAAGACCCTCCGTCTTATCAATATTTGTCTTAGAGTTTGACGCTTTATTATAAGTATTAAGCCAGCGGTTAAGTTTACTAAAATCATCGTTACGAGTTATAATAAAATCAACATCATCTGCATACGCTGAGAGAGTACAAGTTGTATGAGACTCTGGAATGGTAAGACCTTTGATATCACTTTTAGTCCGGATTTTATTGAGCAAGGGCTCTATGGCGATAATGTAAAGTTGTGCGGAAAGGGAACAGCCCTGGCGGATTCCTCGGTTAAAAGAAATAGGGGCAGTGAGGTTGTTATTGACCCGGACTAAACTCTGTGCATTGGTGTATAAAAGTTTGATGTAGTTGATGAAATTTTGGCCGAAGCCAAAAGCCTCTAAAGTGTGAAACAGGTAACCATGATGCACTCTGTCGAATGCCTTTTCTTGATCAAGTGTAATTATTGCAAGGGGAATATTTTCAGCATTAGCAAATTGAAGGCAGTCTCTGAGCATAGCAATATTATCGTGAATTTGTCGACCAGGGACACTGCAGCTTTGATCATTATGAATAATGGTACTGAGAACATTACGAAGCCGGAGGGAGAGGGTCTTGGTGAGAATTTTGTAGTCGCTGCAAAGAAGACTAACTGGCCGCCAGTTTTTAAGTTTTGCATTGTCTCCGGATTTCGGCAAAAGACTTATGACTGCTCTTCTACAAGACATTGGCAGTTCCCCATCGCTGACGGATTTAAGGAAAACTTCATGAACGTCTCTGCCAATTACTGACCAGAAAATCTTGTAAAATTCGTTTGGTAAGCCATCAATCCCAGGAGAGCGACCATGAGAGAGGTTTTTAACTGTATTTGTGAGTTCGTCATAAGTGATTGGACTATCTAAAATATCTTTGTCTGTCTCATTAAGTTGTGGCAAACTATCGTGAAGGAGTTTTTCAGAATTCTTATCAATCGGGTCCGGGGAATACAGATCTTGATAAAACGCATAAGTAAGGTTTCTTATTTCCTTTTGATCTTCAGTAAGTGAACCGTCGTCCCTCTGTAGATGGATAATAGGCTTTCTTTTCCATTACTGATTTCAATTTCACGGAAAAAATTATTGGGAGTATCATTTGTACTGATATGTCTATGTTTGGCGCGAATGGCCGCCCCTTTAGTGTCATGGTCAAGAATTTCCTTAAGAAGGTCTTTCTTAGCTTTATAAATAGCATGAACGGGCGGGTCTTGGAAAAGGGAGTTTTCTAGCTGGCGAATTTCTTGTTCAAGGTCGCGTTTCAAAATATTTCTTCTGTATTTTTGTGATAACAATATTGCTGAGTTAGCTGCTTGACTTTGTTTTTTCCAATATCCCACCAGTGTTGAATTTTATGATAATTTGATTTCTTTTGGCGCCAATTTCCCCAAAACAGGGAAATAAGGTCAACATAATCATTGTCATTTAAAATATCTGTGTTCATATGCCACACTGGATTATGGTGATTAGTGCATTTCTGAGAAAGAACTATTTTCACGGCAGAGTGATCAGTAAAACAGAGAGAAGAATTAATAATATTGCAGCAGTTTATACGGTTTGCAGAATGCTCTTTAATATAAATTCTGTCAAGCCTGGCATAACTGTGATCGCGGGACCAAGTGAAATTATGAAGGGAAATGTTTTGATTACGCCACGCATCAACTAATTCAAAACGATGAATAATTTTGTTGAGGAGTTGTGAAGTACGAGGGTCAGGCTCTCTGCCAGAACGGTCAATATCAGAATCAATAGTGCAATTGAAGTCTCCACCCAAGAAATCGGGTCATTGTTAAGGGAATCAAGATGCGTTTTAAGAATTTTAAAACACTGGAAACGATCCGTAGAATTCGAGGGGGCATAAACATTGATAATATGCACTGGTTTATCATTGATAAGCACGTGTGCGTGAAGGAGATGACCGTTCATTAATTCTTTCGTGTCAAGAATGTCAATTTTCTGCTTGGGTGAGAAAAGAATCGCCACTCCTCCTTGATTTGTACTTTTATGAGAAAAAAGGACTTTTCCTTTCCAAATAACTTGCCAGATTCTTTCGTCACTTTCCAACGTATGTGTTTCTTGGAGGAGCTGAAAATCAGTAGGAGCCTCATTTTTGAGATATTCGAGAACTTGATATCTTTTGAGTGCATCTCGGCAGCCTCGGACATTTAATGTCAACCCAGAAATGGTTGCCATAGCAGCTAGTAAAATGAAAAAGAGACTAAACATAACGGAGAAAGTTAATGAAACGAATTTACCAGTGGTTTTAATGTGCTGCTTTACTTTAGAGCTAATATTTTGAACACGTGCTTTTTGAGCTCCAGTTAAAGGTTGGGATTTACGATATTTATTGAAAGCAGTGATTAAAAGTTTAAGATCCGGACAAAACTCGATGCATCTGGTAATTATTTTCTTTGAGTGAAGAGTATCCTCAAGGAACTCTTCAATTGATTGAGAGGACGGCAACTGACGGTTATTTTCAAAGGTCTGGGAAATATCGGAGAGTTCTGATGTCATGGACGTCGTTTCATCGTGATCATCTTCTTGACGAGGAGTAGCAAAAAGATCTTGAGAGAAACTGGTCTCTTCACTAAAGAGAGTTGATGGACCGGGAAGAGACGAATCAGAAAGCTGAACAGAAATTGGTTGTTGAGAATCAGACGAAGTCGTGTAATCTGAGGCTGGCGAAAAGGTGGGAGAGGGTGGGAAAGGTGAAGGAGGGGTTAGTACCCTCTCTTCGACACTAAAGTTTTCTTTATCGACAGGCAAAGTCTCTGTTGGGAGCGCTTTTTCATTAGTAGATTTTTTATCGTTTGCACGAGGGTTTTCTTTGTTGTCGGTTTCCATCTCATCAGCATTTTCTATTGAAGTGTCGCCATTGTTAATTTTCGGTAATGTGTCACTTTCTTTTGAAATAGACTTGCTACTGTCATTGGTCGGTAATATTATTGAAACGTCTTTATCACCTGTGTCACTTTGTGTCTTATTGTTTCGTTTGCCATCGGTATTTTTATCAGTGGTGGTGACCGAGCTCTCATCGTGCACGTTATCTCTTATGTCATCGCTTTTGTCATTATTGGCTACTTCATTGTCAATAACAGGTGTACCATAGCGTTGAATATTTTCCATCATTGCATATTCATTTTCGTCAACCATGTCAGTGGCGTTTTCGATATTGTAATCATCTTTCTGGCTCGGTTTTTCCTGGTTATCTTTAGCATTTTCCTTTTCAACGATTGTCTCAGACCCAGGACAATTGCTTTTATGTGACCGATCTTATGACAGTTAAAACATCTCAGTTCATCAAATGACAAATAAATACGATATGTTTTGTCCTCAAACGTAACGTGGTAACATCCCAATAATTCATCGTCACTAACTGTTGGCAGAATATACATTTGACGTCGGAAAGATTTGACATGTTTCAATCTTTCCGACTTGCAACCTAAAGGAATGGTCTTGACCCCACCAACAACTCTACCACACTTGTTTAGTTCATTTATGAGAACTTGATTTGGAATGAAGGGCGGTACTCCCGAAAGTATGACCTTTGTTGCGGGCTTCACTAATGGTTCTGTCGAAACCCAACAGCCATCTAGCTCAAATCCGTCTAAACAAACAGTCTCGACCCAACTAGTTGAACTTAAAAACACAATTACTGCACCGTTAACACGAGACGCAGCGATAATATTTCCAGGTCCCGTGATTTTCGCAATTTCTTCTACATATGTCTCAACTCTCACACCCTCAACAGATGAACATTTCAAACCATGCTTTCGAGTGAGACCTCTGAACACCTGGCTTGCGGACGCCATCTTGCCTCACTGGCCTTGCCCGGCCTCAGCAAAGATAGAATCCAACAAAATCGACCACAAATCCGACCAAAAACAACAAAAATGACAACTAACCGAAAGTATAACTCGATGACAACACAAATCAGTGAAGATTGGCGAGGGATGTCTTCTCAGTCAACCAAAATCTTGCGTTGATACGGAGCACCTCATACACACGTCTTCACTGTAGTAGTAGTAGTAGTAGTAGTAGATAATTAATAAAGCCTCCTTTGCACCAAACTTGGATATGTCTGTGACTGTGTGATTTAAATGGCAAAATATAGTGTGTGGAGTAGATGTTAATAGAAACTTGAATAGCAAACTCAACTTAATTGTGTTGGTAGCTAAATGGACAATACACAGATTTCATTGTACAGAAACAAACGAGTCACATCTGAGACAATTATTGCAATAACAACGAAGGAATTCGATTTAATTTCATCCTTTTTTTCTGTTATAGTTTAAGTGTGTAGCATTACCACCAGGTTTGAAAAAAAGTGTTGTATATACATTTTGTGATGTAAACTTTTTTCATTGGGAATAAATAAAGAAGGAACTTTACAGAAAAAAGTGAACAAGACTTAAAGTACGTCTCTGATAAAAGACAAAAAACCACCGAAGTGCGATCAATTTTCTTCACACAGCTTTCAGATAGCCAACCTTCAGATAACTTCGCTCATTTGTTCTCAACTCTCTCCGATTTCCTGCGAAAAGAGTCCTTTATTGATTATTCATTTCTGTCTGATTATTCATCTCCGGGGAAACTACTCAAGCCCAAATGATTTCAAGTTCAAGATGTCCTCGCACGGAGACGTCATTCCAGTCACCAGTGTAGTCGCCATTTGAATCGTGTTAAGATTTAGACTTCGTACTATTTGCGTGTCATTTTTATCCAAACAGCTTGAGGGTGATTCTCTCATTTTCTACTGAACTATTTCACCTACATCCACGTGAACATTACTACCGATGAACCGCAGCTTGGGCTTGTGAGGGCGCCCGTCACCAGCTCAATTCTCGTCACTAAAGTTCTCATGAAAATATTCGGGTGGGGGTGTGGGGTTCACAGTGTCAACAAACTCTGAAAGCAAATAGTGTTTCGGTAAAGTATAGTTTTTGTTTCTTTAAGTAACCTTTTTCCTTGATATGGTTGGATCAATGCCATTTTAAACCGCCAAAATATGGCAGAGTGCGCCTCAATAAAGTGAGCTGGTCAGTGTGAATACTAGTACGTTTTGTTGAGACGAAACATACATACAACATCTGGTACACCTGATTTACCGCCAGGTGGAGGTCCTGGCGAGGCAAAACGTAAGGCATTTCTGTATTATACGTAACAGCAACGAGGAAATATAAAGAAAACGCGTGCCTTTTCAGGGGAATAAATTTGCCAATGCAGATGATGAGAAAAGCGGTACAAACAGGAAATGTTTGATGATGACTGTGATGTCCAAAATTCGACTTTCACACATAACAACTATCACCAAAAGTCTGATTATAAATGGTATGTATAAAATTTGATTTTACGTATATGCATAAATGAATATCTATCTATCTATCTATCTATCTATCTATCTATCTATCTATCTATCTATCTATTAATTACTGTCTGCCAGTCAGTCTACCTGTCTAGCTGCCTGCCTAGCTGCCTGTCTGATCAACTGATGATAAAAAAGTTGGAAATCTACGAGTAGGTAAATGATAGTCTGGAAAGATTTGTCCAATGTACTATATTTGACTGAGGATGATTTTTTCTGTGGGTTTGATTTTTCCTGGACATTTTGCATGGCTGAGCACCGTGGAGGGACGGTGGGCTGAGAAACTCCTTGATCATTTCGTTTTGGTTTAACTTGTAATAGAATTTAAAAAAAACACTGTTCCCTGTAAATACTTCTGATAAGGTGTCACTATTAATAAATTAATTGGAGTTGGTTTGGTATCCAATGACGTGCTGTAAAGATAATATGTTGGAAATTCTCATCAATTACTTGCAGGAAATGTTTTGCAATGATACGTTGGTGGCGCTGTTTGACATACATAGCACAATGTACGGTTTTCGGCGAACAAGGCTGGGCTGGATTTACTGAAGTTTGGACATTGCGTACAAATTTTAGTTTTGGTTTTTTGTCGCTCATTCCATAGAGCTATGATCATTGTGTTCCATGTGGCGCTCTTCTTGGTCTGTCCCGCATTATCATTGCATATCGAAATCGAGCCCATGGTAAGATCCTCCGATAAGAACAAATGTATTAGTCCACGTCAGCCTTTCCTCTGTCATCATTTAAAAATATTCCAACCTTGTCTTCACGGTTAAGTGAAATCACAGCAATTACTCGCTCAGAATTTTGTTCAGTAATGGTACCGTAATACTTCCATTTATATGCTCAAGTCTTCCACTGAATAATGCAACGTCGGAAATGGGTGACCTCTTGACCTTTCAAGCGATCACTGGTTCACTGGATACGTATTTTACCACTGCTTTCATCTCACAGACTATCATCATTGAACAGCTGGATGTGTTCCATCCATACGAATAGTTATTAGCTTCTCTGTCTATGATTATGGTGTCAGTCTATATCTCGCATTTCAGAGTGGTTAAGAAAGTGCAACTCGCCTTTACCTCGGTTTGAAACGCAACAGGAATACTGAAAATCTACCCTTTCAAAATTGTTGAAAAGGGGTTGTGCTATGTCTTCCATTGTTGTTTATTTTTCAAACTTGTGAACGTTTCGGGGACAATGGTCGTGTGTCTATAACGTCCTGCTTGCTAACACAATAGACAGTAGAGGCGAACTTCTATTGTCTGTGCCAAAACATGCCAGTGTGCGTATTGCACAACAAGCAGTCCGTCAAAGGCTTTCGATTGGAATACACAGTTCCTGGTCAGTCAGCATTGAATAGCTCGTCTTTCCTCAGTCTTTAGCTTTATAATCTGCAGTCAGAAGTTGAAAGGTAGAAAAAGGCATGGAGACTGAACTACCTTGTAAATTGTCATACCTTGTACACTCACACGAATTGTTAGTTTTGAACATGGGCAACGTAGGCTCCTACACCAAATTTCGACGGTAAAAAACCTGAAGATAACATCTTCTCCCATCAAACTGTCGTCCCTGTCAAGATATTGTGCAGGACTTGGTTTAACATGTATACTTACGTTAAATACAACAACCATAACCAGCAACACCGATTGAAGCCTGTACTGGATATATATATTTCCAACAAGATACGCATTGAAATACAAAAAAAAATATTTCATTTTTGTTACACATTCAACAAACTCATCGGTGACAGCAAGGTAGGGGCATAGGTTTCTTATATAAATCTTAGTTTGATAGCTTTATCCGATGATCTTCGAAATCGAGTACAGTAAATAACATTACTATTAGAAATTTTGTTATTTAAATTATGTTCGTTGAATGGCGTTATTTTCGCTGGTTGTTGTTCTTGCCACAAAGAAGAGCGCGCTTTCGGGTTTTCTAAAGTGATGAAAAGATAAACAAAAGGTTTCTGATTACAGAAAAACAAAGTGTGATCAAT
This sequence comes from Ptychodera flava, assembly GCF_041260155.1. NCBI lineage: Eukaryota > Metazoa > Hemichordata > Enteropneusta > Ptychoderidae > Ptychodera > Ptychodera flava. The sequence continues at coordinate 13,611,323 of NC_091937.1, forward strand.
TTTCTACTCTCATCTTTCAGATAGTCAGCCCTTCAGATAAGCTAACTTACTTGTTCTCGATTCTCTTCGATTTCCTGTGAAAAGAGTCCTTTATTGATTATTCATTTCTGTCCAATCTCCGGGAATGTACTCATGCGTAAATGATTTCAAGTTCAAGATGTCCTCGCACGGAGACGTCATTCCAGTCACTAGTGTAGTCGCCATTGGAATCGTGTGCAAAAGAAGTGTAAGATTAGATTTCGTATCGTTTGTGTGTCATATTTATTCAAACGGCGTTCCCGTTTATTCCCTCCTGTCCTGCTAATCAATTTCAACGACACTGCTGATGAATCACAGCTTTGGCTCATGAGGGCGCCCGTCAACGCCTCAATTCTGGTCACGAAAGAACCATTAAAATATTCATGACGGGAATTTAAGGTCAACCAACTCTAAAAGCTAATAGCGCTAGTTCCGCTGAGTATATATGATAAGTATCGTTTTTCATCGTTTTCCTTGATATGTGTGGATAGTTAGAGATTCATTTACATTGTCAAATATTGACAGACTCTACCGTCAAAAAATGTGAACTCGCCAGTGTAGTTTTTTTGCCAACAAGCATACATGCAACATCTGGTCATTTGATTTATTTGTACTCGTTTAAAAAGCATAAGATGATGGACAAAGGGAACGGTGTTAATGGGAGACAACGTCAGGCAGGGGTCATGGAGAGGTGAAACCTAAGACATATATCTGTTATGTGGTACAGTAACAAGGAAGTGAAATCATGGCGAAATGTTTGATGATGTAATGATGTCCCAAGCTCGACTTTCAGGCATCACAGTAATCATCAAACGATTTGACGATTACTGTGATGATTGACGTTTGAGGTTTGATGTTATCTAGCTATCTATATCTATTTGTGTCTGTCTATCTATCTATCTATCTATCTATCTATCTATCTATCTATCTATCTATCTATCTATCTATCTATCTATCTCTCTATCTATCTATCTATCTCTTTTTGTCAATCTTTGATATCTTAATGATATCAAAGTTTGAAAGCTAAGTAATATAATAGTTTGGAAAGGATGTGTCCGGTGATACAATCTTGAGATATTCGCAGGTTCCCTTTCAGGTTCAGATTCCCTTTCGGTGGGTTTGATGTTTTTTCCCTGTGTATACAGCATGGCCACAATAATCTATGAAAATACAATAACATTAAATTCCCATTCTCGCGAGCCAGAGCAATAATTTCCGCTCCGCTGACCTCCGCAGAAATCAAGCTTAACGGGTAGCGCTGAGCTGTTGCCGTAAAAAGGCGTGTGGTTTACGACGATGTGAATTCCTTTCTTTCGTTTGTTTTACATTTTACGCGAGATAATAATGAACACACTTCGTATAAACACTTATCAATCTGGAGTGTTGATAATGCTTCACTGTATATATATGGATGAATTCGAAATGCTTTGGTATCCACAGCGAGCTGCAAGGACATTCCGTTGTAAATTTTTGTACATTATTTGCAGTGATACGTCGGTGGCGTTGTTTAAGGAGCGAATAAGCCTACGCTGTTTTTGCCTGAAGTATGTTTGTTACAGCTATTCTTTTCTCGCTCGTTCCATACACAGTGACCGTCGGGTCCCGTGGGGCGCTCTCCTTGGTCTCTCCTGCAATATCATTGCATATCGAAATTGCGCCCATGGTAAAATCCACCGATGGGAGTCGAGCAAATGTGTCAGTCCACGTTGGTCAAACTCTTCTGAACATTTTAGATCAAATGGCCTTAGGTTTTTGACGTCCTACTAAATTGTTTATAATAAAGGCTAGCCTCCACTTCAAGTGGTATAATGCGCCGGAAACCATTATACATTCTGTCATGTTCTTACAAGTAGACAGAAAACTAGACCGGTCGACAGAGAACACAGACAGATGCAAATACAGTTACAGTCTACCCAGGGAACGGCAGTAGCGACACTGATATGAGGAGAAGCAGAAATATTATATCGGAATAAAAACATCCTACCGTCCACGACCCTTCTACACGGACTTTTGTGTGTCAAAAGCAATGTATAGCCACGGGACTATAAATTTAAACGCCCACTCATAGCAACACTTTGGTATTGTTGGCAGGGTACCTATCACCAGTGGACTATAAATTGATTGTATCTCTCTCCCCTGGAGTAAAACGTAGCCTGGTAAATTGACGCCGGCGTAGTGTTACGGAAATCATTGCTGTACATCTCGGCGTACACTGCAATTACATTCACTTATTTTTAACGCTAAAACAAAGCACACGAGTGCACACGACCGCGTACAGTAATGCAGACTCGCGAGGTCGAAATTACTCCTTCAGAACTCGGGCTTCAGAGATGCCGTAAAATAATTGAACAGGGGTTGATGTACTTCACACTTGCAGTAATGGTGTTCCCGAGGCAACGACTCACGGGGTTACTAGTCTACTTAAACGTCGACGCGCGAAGACTACAAACTTTGAGACGGACGTGTCGCTGTTGATGTTAGCGCTGAGAACATATACGTCAGATACTGTTATTTCGCTGGCTGTTGTTCGTCCTTAAGGAGTTTTATCTCCTCGTCTGTGGTTCGTCCCATAAAAATAGCGCGATTTGGGATTTTCAAAAAGTGATTTATGACGACATGTATAAACAACTCCGATAATAGAAAAACAAAGCACAATAAATTTTCACCGCACACTTCCGCAGGTAGTCAACATTTGCAGATTTTTTTCGCTCACTTAACTTGTTCTAAATTCTCTTCGATTTCCTGTATAAAGGGCCCTACGTTGCTTATTCATTTGTCTCCAATGTCCGGATTAACTACTCATGCGCAAATAAGTTCAAGAGATCCGAGCGCGGAGACGTCATTCAAGTCACCTACGTAGTTGCCATGGAAATTGAGGGCAAAAGAAGCATAGGACTCAGTTTCCGAGCTATTTTCATGTCATTTTTTATTTAAACGGCGTTAGCGTCGATTCTCTCTTTTCCTGTTGAACTGCTACATTAACAACCACGTGAACACCACCGATGAATAACAACTTGGGCCTGTGAGGGCGCCCGACACCAGCTCAATTACAGTTACGAAAGTTCTCATTAAAATATTCACAACTTGATTTTATAAGGTCAACAATCTCTGAAAGTAAATAGTGTTTCAATATATATTGTTTCTGTTTTTTGAAGCAAAATATTTCCTTGATACGCTTGGATCATTAGAGTTCTGTTTAAAGGGAGACAGTCTTCGGAACTGCGCTCAAATGTTGTATGGGACCTATTCGACCAATTTAAACACTGTATCCAAGGTACGATGGTGATTGATGAAAGTTAAAACATGTCTGTCATAATCTGCATCGTATAATTAAAATGTTGCAGCTATGATGATGAGGTGCAGCTAGATATCGTGCACGAAATACATTGTTTGTAAACAAGAAACTCGCACAGGCGCAGTTCCGACGACGGTTTCCATTTTAAACTGTCAAATATTGACGAGCTCTCCTTTTTAAATGTGAACTACTCAGTGATAGGTTTGTTGCAAGCCAGCATTAATGCCACGTCTGGGGCCTTTGGTTAGTCCAGAGTATATTATTTATGATCTTTTACTAGGCAAGCTTACAACAAGCACAATGCAAGACCTAACGTCTGGTGGAGGTCATGACATGGCAAAACGCAATGTATTCATCTGTTATATGCATGGCTGGCCCATTGCCATGAAGTGCCACGCTGCAGTAACAAGGAAGTAAAACACAAACGCGTCTTTTCAGATGAATAAATTGCTAAATGAAAAGATGCAGAGCAATAAAAATAGGGAACTCCTTCATAAATATACATATATATATATATATATATATATATATATATATATATATATATATATATATATATATATAATAGGGAATTCCTTCATATATAATATATATATATATATATATAATATATAAAATAGGGAATTCCTTCATATATATATATGTATATATATATATATATATATATATATATATTATATATATATAGGCCTATATATATATAATTTTATATATACATTATATATATATATATATATATATATATATATATATATATATATATATATATATATATATATATAATTTATATAATTTGAAAATTAGAAAGATAAGCCATTAATGCGTCCGGTGGTATAATCGTGAGAAATTTACTGTTGGTATGTGTATACGAGTTCGATTTTGGTTGTGTCTCTTGGTTTCATTATTTTACTGGGTATACAACATGGCTAGAAAAATCTATCTCATCTCTCTTAGTGTAAATTTTACGAGAAATAACAGTGGAAAGCGCTCCGTGTAAATACTTATCAACTCTATCAATTCGGAGTATAAGAGTAAATTCGAAATGGTTCGGTACCCTCTAAGACTAAGAAAGACTGCGCGTCACAAACACCTTTAGAGACTGGAAGGGAGAATCGAATTCTCTGAGGGTTTTTTCTAAGTTCCCTCTTCCGACTCATAACAATTTTGATTGTCCCAAAATATGTACCATATGTCTTACTCGTTTTTTGACAACCACTGCTGTGTGAGTTTCACAAAAATGTAAGAAACATATATTTCCTAAAAGCACATTGGAGAATCGTTCTTCATGACTGAGGATATCGGGGACCTGTAAGTTCAAGTTCAAAACTATGGCCTGTTAATAGTCCGTGGGCTGGAGGGGCCCACCGTGCACCCCCCCCCCCCCATAAACCTACTACATGGGTATTTTTTTGTTCTTTGGGATCTGCTGAACTAGAAAAAAGATGTTAACATTGGATATTTTGGGATGCACTACCTGTCTGCACTGGTTTTTGATTTGTATGTACCGCAAAAAATGGCGAAAAATGGGTAGGGGTAAGGGGTACTATATCCTCCCCTAAATTGAGTAAACTAGCATGAAATAGCACAAACCTTACATTTTTGGAAAGCTCAGATACTGCTCTTTCTAGGAATACCAACTTTAGCAAAATTAATTTGTGTACATAGAATAGGACGACTTTAAAATGAATTTTTTGACAATTTTGAAATTTTTTACCCAAAATACCATGTAACAATTGTGATCTACTTTTTATTAAGCAAAATTTTCACAACTTTTTGTGTTTAAATTATTCATTCCGACATATTAAACAAGAAAAAAAGTGTTAACATCAGATATTTAACTATACACTACTTCTCTGGCGTCAATTTTGAATTGCGTGTATCTGTATGGGGTGTGCAAAAGCTAGGGGTAGGGGTACAACATTCTTTCCTTGATGAAGTAAACTGGCATGAAATGCCATATACCTTATAGTTTTAGAAAGCTTAGATACTGGCCTTTCTAAAATGCATAAGTTTTTAGTAAAAAAAATATGACGTCATAGAATTGGATAACTTTAAATCGATTTTTTTCTGGTAATTCAGCAATTTTAACCGGAAGAAAATACGATAACTATTGTTTCCTCCCAATGAAGCAAATCAAACAGATTTATGGATGTTATTTACTAATTGCAATGTGCTGAAGAAGAAAATAAATGTCAAAATTGGGTATTTACAATCCATTATTGTCCCTGCTCACTCAAATTGCAAGTTTTGCTACATTGGTATATCGTGAATGGGCATTTTATTGTTATGCAATGAACTAATGCACAGCCTTAAAAAGAAGATTTTAAAACGCACACACATAGTCATATTGCCATTTTCTCCTTAAAGTAAATAGATTGTTGATGACTGTCTATTTTTATAATTTACTTTTTAAATATTTTCTATGAATAATTTTGATAAGACGTATTTGGAAAATTGTGTATGCCTCCTTGTCTTACTTATACAGCAAGCATTACTAACAATCTATTAGGCCGTGGGCTAGAGGGGGCGTCTACGTGCACCTCCCCCCCCCCAACCGCACAGGATAACAAACCTGTATTTTTCAGAAGCCTTGGGATCCCTAGAATAAGAAATAGGATTTTAACAGACAAAATATAGGGACTCAATAGCTGTTACGGTCATGTTTTGAAGGGTGCCGCAAAATCACGATTTTGTGACCCACATGGATTTTTGTCAAACCTGTCTTCATGTACGTCATCTGCTGAGCTTACTGTTTAACATGACCTGGCTTATGGGGTATCATTAGAAAGGTGATGTATTCTTCTTGATAATGTTATATAGCAATATGCAATATCTTCTATAGTTTTTATGAAATAGGGCCATGATTTACCCCATACCCCAAAGTTTATGTCGCAAATTACTGTCAAAACTAATCTAAATTCTACCAATTATTTACCTAGACATAATACAAAGGGTAATGCTGTGTATTAACTTTGTGTTATTTGCTACAGGTACATGTTAGAAACCTGAAATAAACTTTTGACAGAAAAAATATTGGGATCCTGTAGCTGTAACAGTCATATTTTGAGGGTTCCGCAAAATCACAGTATTACTGAATCACATTCGTTTTTGTTAAACCTGTCTTCTTGTAAGTCTTCTGCTGAGCTTATTTTGAACATAAAGAGGCATATGCGATATCATTTGAAAGTTAATTTACTTTTCTTCAAAATGATATATTGCAATATGCAATATCTTCTATAGTTTTCATGAAATGAGACCAAAACTTACCCCATACCCCAAAGTTTTATGTCACAAGTTACAGTCAAAACTAATGTCAAATTCTACCAATTATTTTCCTAGACACTTTACAAAAGGCAATGCTTTGTGTAAAATATATTTTATTTGGTACAAGGACATGTCAAAATATGAGTTAGACTTTTAACAGACAAAATATTGGGGTTGAATGACTGTTACTTGCATGTTTTGAAGGGTACCGTGAAGGCAGAGTATTACCGATTCGCATATGTTTTTGTTAAATGTGTCGTCTTGTAAGTCATCTGCCGAGCTTACTTCTTACCGTAACCTAACTTATGGGCTGCAATTAGAAAGACAATTTATTTGGCTTTAAAATGACATATTGCAATATACGATATCTTCTATAGTTTTCATGAAATGAGACCAAAACTTACCCCATACTTCAAAGTTTTATGTCGTAAATTACTGTCAAAACTAATCTTAAATTCTACCATTATTTACCTAGACATTATACAAAAGGCAATGCTTTGTATCAAATTGTTTTATTTGATACAGGTACATGTTAGAAACTTGAAATAAACTTTTAACACAAAAATATCCGGATGCTGTAGCTGTAACAGTTATATTTTGAATGGTACTGCAAAATCACAGTATTGCCAACTCGCATACATTTTCGTTAAACCTGTCTTCTTTAAGTCGTCTACTGAGCTTATTTTTATTATAACGTGGCAAGTTGGGCATCATTAGAAAGTTAATTTACTCTTCTTTAAAATGATATATTGCAATATGCAATATCTTTTACAGTTTTCATGAAATAGGACCACAACTTACCCCACACCCCAAAGTTTTATGTTCCAAATTACAGTCAAAACTCATCTCAAATTCTGCCAACTTTTTACCGGGACATAATACAAAGGGCAATAATTTGTATTAAATTTAGTTTATTTGGTACAGGTTCATGTTAGAAACTTGAAACGAACTTTTAACAGAAAAAATATTGTGATGCTGTAGCTGTAACAGTAATATTTTGAAGGGTACCACAAAATCATGGTATTGCCAACTCGCATACATTTTTGTTTAACCTGTCTTATTGTAAGTCATCTGCTGAGCTTTTTTTTAAACATAAGTTGGCTTTTGGGGTATCATTAAAAGGTTTTTTTCCTTTGATATAACATATTGTTATATACAATATCTTCTTTAGTGTTCAGGAAATAAGACCAAAACTTACCTCATACCCCTAAGTTTATATTGCAAATTACTGTCACTACTGATTTCAAATTCTACCAAGCTTTTACCTAGACATATTACAAAAGACAGTGATTTGTATGAAATTTGTTTTATTTGCTACATAGACATGTCACAAATATGAGATAGACTTTTAACAGACAAAATACTGGGATTGAATGGTTGCTGCTGTCATGTTTTGAAGGGTACCGTAAAGTCACAGTCTTGCCCACTCGTATGTGTTTTTTGTTAAATGTGTTATCTTGTAAGTCATCTGATGAGCTTACTTTTTACTCTAACCTATCTTATGGGCTATCATTGGAAAGACAATTTTTGCCAGAAAGCGACCGACATATTGTAATATGCAATATCTTCAATAGTTTTCATGAAATAGGACCAACACTTACCCATATCCCAAATTCGCAAACTGCAAAGTTTTAGAACAGATGTAGTTTGCAAATCAAACTAAGGGCTGGGTGGATGAGATGTTTGCTATTTCATTACAACTTAAGATGATATTACAATATTACAATGCATATTACAATATGTCAGTCGCTTTCTGGCAAAAAATTATATCAAAGGAAAAAAAACTTTTTAATGATACCCGAATAGCCAACTTATGTTAAAAAATAAGCTCAGCAGATGACTTACAATAAGACAGGCTAAACAAAAATGTATGCGAGTTGGCAATACCATGATTGTGGGTACCCTTCAAAATTTACTGTTACAGCTACAGTATCACAATATTTTTTCTGTTAAAAGTTCGTTTCAAGTTTCTAACATGAACCTGTACCAAATAAACTAAATTTAATACAAATTATTGCCCTTTGTATTATGTCCCGGTAAATAGTTGGCAGAATTTGAGATGAGTTTTGACGTGAATTTGGAACATAAAACTTTGGGGTGTGGGGTAAGTTGTGGTCCTATTTCATGAAAACTGTAAAAGATATTGCATATTGCAATATATCATTTTAAAGAAGAGTAAATTAACTTTCTAATGATGCCCAACTTGCCACGTTATAATAAAAAATAAGCTCAGTAGACGACTTAAAGAAGACAGGTTTAACGAAAATGTATGCGAGTTGACAATACTGTGATTATGCAGTACCATTCAAAATATGACTGTTACAGCTACAGCATCCCGATGTTTTTTGTGTTAAAAGTTTATTTCAAGTTTCTAACATGTACCTGTATCAAATAAAACAATTTGATACAAAGCATTGCCTTTTGTATAATGTCTAGGTAAATAATTGGTAGAATTTAAGATTAGTTTCGACAGTAATTTACGACATAAAACTTTGGGGTATGGGGTAAGTTTTGGTCTCATTTCATGAAAACTATAGAAGATATTGCATATTGCAATATATCATTTTGAAGAAAAGTAAATTAACTTTCAAATGATATCGCATATGCCTCTTTATGTTCAAAATAAGCTCAGCAGAAGACTTACAAGAAGACAGGTTTAACAAAAACGAATGTGATTCAGTAATACTGTAATTTTGCGGAACCCTTCAAAATATGACTGTTACAGCTACAGGATCCCAATATTTTTTCTGTCAAAAGTTTATTTCAGGTTTCTAACATGTACTTGTAGCAAATAACACAAAGTTAATACACAGCATTACCCTTTGTATTATGTCTAGGTAAATAATTGGTAGAATTTAGATTAGTTTTGACAGTAATTTGCGACATAAACTTTGGGGTATGGGGTAAATTATGGCCCTATTTCATAAAAACTATAGAAGATATTGCATATTGCTATATAACATTATCAAGAAGAATACATCACCTTTCTAATGATACCCCATAAGCCAGGTCATGTTAAACAGTAAGCTCAGCAGATGACGTACATGAAGACAGGTTTGACAAAAATCCATGTGGGTCACAAAATCGTGATTTTGCGGCACCCTTCAAAACATGACCGTAACAGCTATTGAGTCCCTATATTTTGTCTGTTAAAATCCTATTTCTTATTCTAGGGATCCCAAGGCTTCTGAAAAATACAGGTTTGTTATCCTGTGCGGTTGGGGGGGGGAGGTGCACGTAGACGCCCCCTCTAGCCCACGGCCTAATAGATTGTTAGTAATGATTACTGGATAAGTAAGACAAGGAGGCATACACAATTTTCCAAATACGTCTTATCAAAATTATTTCATAGAAAATATTTAAAAAGTAAATTATAAAATAGACAGTCATCAACAATCTATTTACTTTAAGGAGAAAATGGCAATATGACTATGTGTGTGCGTTTTAGTCTTCTTTTTAAGGCTGTGCATTAGTTCATTGCATAACAATAAAATGCCCATTCACGATATACCAATGTAGCAAAACTTGCAATTTGAGTGAGCAGGGACAATAATGGATTGTAAATACCCAATTTTGACATTTATTTTCTTCTTCAGCACATTGCAATTAGTAAATAACATCCATAAATCTGTTTGATTTGCTTCATTGGGAGGAAACAATAGTTATCGTATTTTCTTCCGGTTAAAATTGCTGAATTACCAGAAAAAATCGATTTAAAGTTATCCAATTCTATGACGTCATATTTTTTTACTAAAAACTTATGCATTTTAGAAAGGCCAGTATCTAAGCTTTCTAAAACTATAAGGTATATGCCATTTCATGCCAGTTTACTTCATCAAGGAAAGAATGTTGTACCCCTACCCCTAGCTTTTGCACACCCCATACAGATACACGCAATTCAAATTGACGCCAGAGAAGTAGTGTATAGTTAAATATCTGATGTTAACACTTTTTTTTCTTGTTTAATATGTCGGAATGAATAATTTAAACACAAAAAGTTGTGAAAATTTTGCTTAATAAAAAGTAGATCACAATTGTTACATGGTATTTTGGGTAAAAAATTTCAAAATTGTCAAAAAAATTCATTTTAAAGTCGCCCTATTCTATGTACACAAATTAATTTTGCTAAAGTTGGTATTCCTTAGAAAGAGCAGTATCTGAGCTTTCCAAAAATGTAAGGTTTGTGCTATTTCATGCTAGTTTACTCAATTTAGGGGAGGATATAGTACCCCTTACCCCTACCCATTTTTCGCCATTTTTTGCGGTACATACAAATCAAAAACCAGTGCAGACAGGTAGTGCATCCCAAAATATCCAATGTTAACATCTTTTTTCTAGTTCAGCAGATCCCAAAGAACAAAAAATACCCATGTAGTAGGTTTATGGGGGGGGGGTGCACGGTGGGCCCCTCCAGCCACGTGCATCATGTTCCATACGTAGTTACTCTTTTATCAATTGTGGACGTTGAAAAGACAAAATAGCCGGAGCGGTCTCATGTGATTTTGAGCTAACCTGTATGAATGTGAGAAAGTACTATTTTGAATATAAATGTACACACAATTACACAACTGCGAACGTTTCTTTGTGTTACAGTAAATTTTGGTAAGCTTTTATGTTGAAAATTTGTCCATTATGACACTTTCAATAAGCGACATTTTCTTTTTTCATGTCCCCCTTTTAGTGCTACAGAAGTTTCAAGTCCCCCGGGCCCCGATGCACCCTATTTTTTTCAAGTCCCTCTCACTTAAAGCTCCCATCCCTCAAGATGTATGTGAAGGCAACCTAAGGTGATGTAAAAGATATTACGTTGCAAATTGTCGCCAATTATTTGCAGTAAATATTGTGAAAGGGTATGTTGGTGGTACTGTTAGACAACCGACGCATGCTCAGTCGGGTGTAAGCTGAATATGGACATTGGTTGCCGCTACCTCATTTTGTCAGAATCAGAAGCGTTGCACTATGTAATTCCGCCCTGCTTCGTTGGCGGGTATTGAAATTGCGCCAATGATTATCCCATCGCTAGCAGCCAAAGTATTAGTTTAAGTCAGTCTTTCCACTTTCAACTTGCAATGTACTTTCAACGTTGACTTCGCTTTAGTTTCTCACAAAGATCGAGCATCGCCATCAGTGGAATATATGTTTTCCGCCCTCTCACTTCGGTCGTTCGCCATGGAATCAAGATCCATCGTCAGTTCCACATCGTCGCTATCTTCTGACTCTTCTGAGTCAGGCGATTGGGAGTTCATATCGATATCACGTGACTCATCTGCTGAAGTTTCGAGAGAGTTCGTTTTTGAAGAATTGGTGTTCCCTGTTTCAAGATTTCCGTGCTCTGCAAGGTCGTATTCGTGATCACCATGAGATACGGAACTTTTCATGTTGCGATTACTCGAATCTCCGACGATGTTATCATACAAACTGACGTCACTAGGCGGCTCGTCACCGTGCGTGTTGTTGGTGGCGCTGTTGCACAATTCGTCATCTTCCAGGTCAGGAGCCGGTGGTTTTGCCGTTATATCTACGGTTTCGTAGGGATTGACGAAGGCCTTTCGTCTAGGAGCAACGTCTGTGTCATCAGCACCGAGCACAGGTGGTCGATCGAATGAAGCTAAGTTTAGCGGCTCAACAGTCAAACCATCCTCCATCCGACTGAGGCTGTTTTCCCGTCCATCAACGTAAGCATATGCGTAATGCAGGCTTGGTCTCTCAAGTTCACCAGTCATTTCTCCTCTTTGTCTTTCAGGTGCCATATTCCCTGTTATGGCGTCGTCGATAGTGTAGTAGTGATGAGATTCTGGTGAAGTTGGCGGCTCACTTGAGGCTGTGCTGTTTACGTCCAACTCTGCCACCTGTTCCTCAGATTCGCTCTCTTCGTCCGAGCTCTCCGGAACAAGCACATAGTACGGGGGTTCCGAAAGTTTCTGAGTGTCCATGTCTCCACACGGTGCGGCATCTCCAATACCGTTTGCGCCGTTTAGTAAGGCCGTGGTTCTAGCTTCATTTACGACATCACACTGTGGCGCCTCGCTCTGTATTTCCGTGTCAGTTGCATCCGAAATCGTTATTTCTTCTTCCGACTTTGACCCAGTACTATCGTGTGGACCACTTTCATTTTCATCCACCCTGGCTCGGCAAATTTCATCACGGGTGCTCTCCGTTTGCTTTTCTTCCGAAACCTTGTTCGTTGAAACTGCGTCCTCTACAGACTCATATTGGTGAGTGTCTACCACCGTCGACGGTGCTACGATAGTAGTGCTGTTGGCAGAAGTCATATTCTCCAATCCGTCCATTTGAATAGCCTGTCTTCGGGACTCTTCGGTGACGTTTTGCGAGTTTGCGAAATCGTAAAATTTGAAACCGTCGTAGTTACAGATCAGACCGGACTCCCCCTCGGTGGGTCGTTGAAAGTAAAATTTCTTGCTCCCCGCACACTTCCTCAGTAGCTGCACGATGGCCACACACACAACGCAGCAAACGATGACTGCAGCCGTGCTTATAGCGATGATTGTCCCAATGACCTTGTACACTGTGGTCTCATCCGGTGGTTCTTCGTCACTCGTGCCGTTCGTAGCCTTCACAATGACAATGCCGTGGGCAGAGTCTGTCCCGACCGAGTTAGTCACATTGCAAGTCACTTTCGAGTTGTTCAGTTCGCGTTCTATGGACGCTATAAATATTTCAGAAACCGTTCCATTTACAATTCTTACAGTAATGTTTCCCGTTTCTTGCTTTCCTGCATCAACGATCCAGTCTACCTGATCGGGCCGCGGTAGCGGATTTGCGTCAACGGCACACGTGAACAGTGCCCCGCCACCCGGACTCACGGTGACGCTTAATGGGCTCACGACCACCGTCGGCCGGTATTTAACGTCTAGAGGACCGACGCTGCAGTTACGAGCGTTGGGAAGGGCAGGGCTTGCCGCGATACAAACAAAGGACACTCCATTGTAGTTTCTTGAAAGAGTTATTTCGGCAGTGATTGTATCAGAGTCCCTTGACCCCGCGGTAGACGGTGTATATGCGACCTGCACTGGTAGCGTCATCCATGACAGCTCAGGCCTTGGTTTTCCACCTCGGCTTTGACAAAATAAGGTGACATTTTCCCCTTCTATTAACTGTGAACTAGCACCAGATAATGAACAGTTAGGGTAATCTTGTTCTGGTGGCACCAACACTATCAGGTCAGAAGGAAGAGACCATTTAACTTTCATGGAGCAATGGTATTCTCCTTGATCATACGCTGTTACATTTGCCATCGACAAGATAAATTCTCCAGAGCTTTGGTTATTTGTTAGCTCGATTCTGGTCGAAAGTAGTAGCGGAATCTTGCGTGGAAAAGTCCCATCTTGGTATACCAAGACAAAGGAAACATCTTTGTTGCATTAGTCTTATACCCCCACTCGAGTTCGCCCGTGAGATTGAAAACAACACAGTAAAAATGCACCGTCTCACCTTCGATCGCCCGGGTGACGTTCGGCAAGAGGGTGAGATATTGGCTGACGACAGCGTCCCCGATAAAACACAACAAACTCCCGCAAAACAGCAGCCAGGGGAAGCCCATTTCGTCATTCCGACGGTGAGACGCAAAGTCCTCGCTCCGAGTGCATTGCAGAACCACCTGCCCGTTTCTTCTTCCGGGTTGGCGGACACTGAGTTGGTTTCGCGGGGCGTCGAAACACCGAGACGGAGAAGTCGCTAGCTGTCACTGACCCAGAAGTGGTAGCCATCTATTGTATTGTCATTCACCCGACTCCAGGTGACCCGAGTCGACCTGGCGAGGAGGAGCTATTTTGCATGCTGACCTCATTCCAACTTTTTATGATTGTAATTGTTCAACTTGTAAGCAGTGTACACACTTCAACTCCTTGAATTTCAACACGATTTATAGAAGGTGAGCAGTTTATTCAAATAACCCCGACCTTTTTGTACCAAAATTAGCCCTTATAAGGAACAAGTATGTGCGTTGCAGAAGGCTCTATTCCGCCACACATGTAAAGACAAGAAATTGCATCGTCAAGTGAACCATAATACTTGCCTTTTAGGGTTCTACATAATTTGCATTTTGTCTTTTGAACCCATTTAGTGAACCCATGAAATTCACTGGCCGCACTTCTTTACATGACGGGTCTGTGATGCAAGCGAAATCACTGGGCAAAGTGCTCTCAGCTGATTGGACCGGAAAATACTGTGGTGGGTTAATAAATTCTGCATTATTTGTTGATACAGAATCTTACCAACTCCTTATGTCGTTTGTGACGTCATAGTAAAATGATTCGCACCCGAATCAGATGCTTTTAGCTTCTGCTTAAAGCTTTCCCCAATGAAATTCAAAGCGTAAAACTTCCCCTTTCATAAATGAGAACACAGTCAGTGGTCCTGGGCAAGTTTTGAGATTGGGGAAGCGAATTATCCAAAATGTACTGACATTGGAAAATAAAAAATGTTAACCTTCGTAAAAAGACTAAAATAAAATTGATGAAATCATTTTGGGGTTTCACTTGTTGTGTAATTCAGAATATCGTATATCGCTCTCTTGCTTCGGAATCGGATTTAGATGACAGCCTCTTTGCAAGTTCGCATCAACCATGCAGTACGTAGAGGTAAAATGACAAGGAGTAACGTCGCCTATTGTTTTCACTAGACACCAAGATTGATATACCATCTTACACTGCGCCCTAAATCACAGAACCCACCGAACTTTCTTTTGATCTATTCATGCAGTCTTTCTTCTTCGGTCATAGGTCTTCAAATTATTTTACGTTTTAGTGCAGTAATATGCACCCACGTACGTAATTGTAAACCAACAACCAATGTTTATGACTAGGTTTGCCATACTAAAATAATTATCACCATTACAAAGTACATGGCTATATTAAGAATAGTTCCGCATGAGCACTGGCAGTTCCTTTTTTCATCACACAAAGACCAATAATCACTCTTTCACATTTTTCGAAGTTTTGCAACCTGTTACCGCGTTCTCCAAAAAGTCTGATTTTAACATGAATTGCGATATTTCACTGCAAATACCTACTGTTCAATGCTGAATGGGAAAAATGAAAAGTGTACGCTAGCAGGCGCCCTAATAGATGTACTGAATGTTCAAAGAGCTATTGCCACAGACCGTTGTCTATGAAACCCACCAAAAATCTACTTATCGGCGCTCTAAATAAACATATTCTACGACCCGGGGCAACAAAAACTAAAACTTGAAGGAACAAAGTTACAAAAAAGTAGGCATTTCACCGGCCAAAACACTCTCAGTGGACAATTACACTGATAATCATACCGGGGTCACTCAGGTTGACCTCTTTGTCAGATTCAAATAACACTTCAATATATGCAATTAACGGATACAATGAAAATGAGGAAATGTATTGGATATATTTTCCGATGCTTTTAAACACTGATAGCCGAGTGCCTTCACCAGTGACTCGGAAGTGAAAGTCAAATATGCATTCTGAAAATATCCTGAAATATAATTAACTTTACGTGAGTCACTGTCGCGACCAATCAGAGCGGGGGTTCCGTAAAAATAGCTTTTGGGGAAGTAAACTTATATTAGGCTTTTCCTTCAATAGGCTGAAAGAGTTTTAGCGGACGCCCATAATTCACTCTGATTTGTGCCATCAGAGATTAATGAATCGGGTCTGGTGTGTCTGCCATGTCAAGACAAGATTGTCCGACATACAAGTTCAATGACTTTTGATGACGGAAAGCCATGCCCTATTGAGAGAGATCGCAATTTCGAAAAAATCTTCAAACTATTGTGTTGTGAGCAATACAGAATAGTTGACAGGAAAACAGGGCATCCAGTATTATCTGGTTTAGCGAAACTGATTTTTCCACGATAGACATGACAGCAATATTTACATGTTCATTGTTGACTAGTGATGGTCAACTCGGCTGATCGTAACCGTGACCCCTGCCTATCAAAAACATGACATTTGTAGTACCTTCAAACCTTGATGACAAATTTGGCTTTTTTTACTTGATATCTTAGGATACTTCTGTGAGACACTGTGATAATGATAATATTGGTATTCCTGGGTTATGTTACTATTAAGAAGAGACACAAATATATCGGAGACATCATCTGCACTGGTAGACATCAGAGGGCTTTTGGGTAATTTCTATACCATTACCACTATGTGTTTGTCAATCCCGAGACAATACACGCCCACACGCGGTTTGATCTTTCCAGTCCACCATCACACTTTCAATTTATATGTATGCAATTCATCGAAATAACAACCACTTTATTAACATATGATACGTCTACAGATATGAAGAAATATCTTTCTGAAGGTGTCTTTCCTCATTGAATATCAATATTTGACGGGCAAACAGTGTTTCTTCAATAGATCATTCATTCTATCATTATACCGTTGAAGGAGACAACGTCACTCTCCTTCGTTTACTCCATCACTTCACGTACTTTTTACTTATTATCGTTTCCATAAGAGGAGATAACTGAAGTCGCGATTGATAGTGCGGAGCGAAGTCGAGTTGTGTCGTGCGCCCTCAGTAGTTCATCCCTGATAATCATAATTGAACTTGCTCTTCAGTGAAGTCGTTTCCAGAGTGGGGAGGGGATAAGAAAGGAATAGAAACACACAAAAAACGAGTAGGCGGTTAAGCAGAAAGAGATTAATCGACAGTCAGATACCACAACGGCGAAACAAGACTCGTTTGTCTCTATTAATGAACTGCGTTGCAACCATACTATCATCACCTGTACACCAACATGTCACACGCCCTCTACAGACATTGTCGACTTAACCCGAAACACCGGAAGACACACATTTGTAAGGCGAGTGTCTGGCGAAAAGTGCGTTGCGTAAAAAAGTACCCTGGATTTCACTGTACCCCCCCCCCCCCGTGCTCTAACCCTCCTAGTTGAGTGAAAATAATTCCCAAATGATATAGTCTAGTCGGAATATAGAGTTCCCATGCTCCCCATGGATATATTTTTAATACATTTTCGTAATCCTCAGGGTGTCTTGTAAATGAATTTTGATGTTCCCAAATTCAAATATTGTCTCATGGGGTCCATTTGGCGGCCATCTTCTATTTCAACAAAATCGCTTATATATAACGTATATATAACTTTTGAACTAGCCATCACAGGAAGAAAAATAAACATGTTTCAGGGTAATTGTGGCACGAGAAATCGATTTGAAAGGACGTTTTATTATTTAAACACGTTTAATACACTAAATGTAATAAGAAATGTCAAAAAAGTCTATATTTCGCACCCGCCAACTGAAAATTGGATCTCATCTCCATGCTAAGATGATGTTACAGGAGAAAGAGTTAATCCTCTTTTATAAGTGTATCAAGAGTGATATATGAGTAATTAACCATCACTTGAAAGGGTATACGACAAGGTTTTGACCAGTAAACAACATATACACATGAAATAAACTCGTGAGTATATGGAGTGAAATGGTCAAAACCGAGTGGTATATCCTACCTAGGGGCCGTTTATTAAAATTATATCATATCAGTATATTGAAATTTGTAATACACCCGTGGCCACTTTACTGCTGATTAAGCCTTTACTTGACGCAATCAGAAATTGTGCTTGTATAAAGACAAACCCTACCAAGGGTTGTAAATGAGAGCTAACTTTTGACACCCTGCGTAAAAAATTGAGACACAAGATACCACTTCCATTCATTAAGGCCACTACGTGATAATTAGTTTATTGAGGCAACACATTTTATGAGACCACTGCTACAGAATCAAGCAAACTTGTGTGTCCCATGCAGACAGTATGTCTGGGGAAATTGAAATAATAATGGTAATGTTACGTCTCAATCTTGAACACAGGATGCCAATCGTAAAATTTCATTTACAACCCCAGATAGAGCTGGTGTTATCTTTATACAAACAGAATTTCTGACTGCATCAAGTGGGCTTAATCAACAGTACAGAGGTCACAGGTAACACTAAAAAGAAAGTGAAAGAAATCCGCTCTGAGATAGTAAGGGAGCGTTAACTTGTTACGGTCGGAGGTTGGACGGCAAAATCCAGGGGGTCACCTTAAATTTCAAAACTGCAAAGGGGGGGGTCATGTATTTTTCAATGAGCACAGAGGGGGTCATGTAATTTCATAAGTATACGTCCTGTCAAAAAGCAGTTTCAGTGTTCAAAAATATTCTTGGAGATAAAATGATTCGCTGCATGATATTATTCTCTGAAGTCATTTAACTGTAAATCTGAACAAAAGTATAATTATCTGTCACATGCACATCTTGCCTTGGCAACTCTAAGACTTGTCTTATTGTAAATCGAGCTCACTGAGGGCATTGAACAATTCCTATTACTTACATATTAGAGATTTAGCAAGATTTGTCTGGGAAAAAAATTAACAGTCACCGGTAGACTACTATTACCATGAACAGTGAAATCATACTTTTAGGTGAAATTCAAATATCATAATTGTTGTCCACATCTGGATTTTCAAATACCCTATTTGAATCAAGCACATTTGTATCAGTTGTCAAACACCTATAAAAAGCACTGATTAAGTTAGTTTAGCATCGTAAAATATTTATTCATAGTTTTCTCATACACTCCAATGTATAGTGAGTCAATTCATTTCGATGAAATTCAAAAATACAATTTGTTGCACACATATCAACTTTTGACCAATCTAGTCTAATCAAGTCTATAAATACACAGATTTAGCTAATTTTGTGTTGAAAAAAAACTATACATAATTTCCTCATAGACTTCTATATACTGTGAATCTACATTTCTGTGAAATTCCAGAATCCAATTTCTTGCGCCTACATATATTGTAAACACCTTAGTCTAATCAAGAACATTAAGATGAATAATCAAATGTCTATAAATACAGAGCTTTAGCTTGTTTTGTATTAGAAAAAAATTATTCATAGTTTCCTCTTAGACTACCATGTACACTGAATCGGTGAAATTACAAAATCCAATTCTTGCACACACGTCCACTTGCAACCACCCTAGTCTAATCAAGTACATTAAAATGAATTATCAAACGTCTATAAATACACAGATTTAGTTTGTTTTGTACAGGGAAAAATTATTCATAGTTTCCTCATAGACTCCCATGTATAGTGGATGATTCCAAAATAAAAGTTCTTGTACACATATAATATGCACCTGTAATCATCATATTCTAATCAAGTACAATTATGTTAATTATCCAAAATCTGTATATGCACAAGTATAGCAAGTTTCTCCATTGGAAAAAAATTATTCACAATTTTATCATAGACTCCAATGTATGGTGGATGAACATATTCCAAAAATTCCAAAGTCAATTTTTTTGTACACATACCAGTCGTAACAACTCTATTCAAATTAAGTACATTTATGTCAATTATCAAGTGTCTATATAATACATAGATATTGCTAGTTTTGTATTGAAAAAGCATTACATAGTTTCTCATAGACTACCATGTATAGTGAATTAACATTATCAACAACTGATTATCAATTAAATCAAAATATCAACATTTTGTACACACATGTTTGCGCAAAAAAATTGCGATCCACCCGTAATTTCTGCCCAATCCATTTGAGTGAGAATTTCAAAATTATAGCAAGTCAGATGGGAGATTTGAAGGTTAACACATTGTGAATCTGTTAGGGGGGTAATTTGGAAAAATCTGAGAAATTTTGTTTTGGATTCTATCGCCCCCCCCCCTCCTCCAGAGGTGTTTGTGTGTGCATGTAGCTTGACTCAAGCAATTGGGGGTCATGAAATTTTTGTCGTCTTAAAATGAGGATCATATATTTTTTGCGTATTTTGACTGATGCACAGGAAGAATTTACCGGCCCACCTCCGGTCATAATAACTGAACGCTCCCTCATGCCTAACTATGCAGTATATATTGAATTTATGCAGAGTCAATTGACTGTCTGTACCAATCAGGGTTCAGGATGTGCATATCAATTAGTGGTATCATATGATTAAGCAATAAAGCACACCCAGCGATGGTATACCACGAGATTTTGACCAGTTCACCACATATATGCAAGAGCGATAGCGAGTGCATATATGAAGTGAACTGGTCAAAATCGAGTGGTATACCGTCGCTGGGTGTGATTTATTGCTATTATATCATAACAGTATATTGGAATTCTGGCGTGGAACGTCATAAACGGAGTTTTGCTCAAGCTGAGAGCTCGCGCGTATGCCAGCCGTGGTATATCGCCAATATACCTCGGCTCAGATCGCTGCATTTGTACCATCACTGGTATGATGTAATTGACATTATATCACTTATATATTGTATGTCCCTTCTTTCTTGTAGGTGTAGGCTTGGACCTGTAGTATTAGTTGTAACAAGTGACAGTGAACTAATAATCATAGCATAATTATAGTTGGTTGTCGTGGTGATGGATAATCATGCTCCCAAAAACGAAAGAGTGATCACGGCAGTAGGCCAGAAGTACTACAGCTGCGTCATTCTGGTCATTAGTAAATAAAGTCAAGGGTCCGCAATTGAAAATCTGGCTCGGCCGCATGCTATTCGTGACAGATGACTACTTGAAACACATGATCAAACCTCTCGCATGGTTCATGTCTGTGATCGCATATCTTGATGGTACAGATTTAAAAGTAAGAGGTTATCATTAAGGTTGCTACAGAAATTTCATTAAAAAGGAGGATCGCTTGAGATATAGTTTAGAAGTGAATGAAGCTTTAACATCACACTCGTCTAATAAGCCACGATAATCATCTATCATACGGCCGTTCGCCCAGGATGCATCTTCTGTAGAAAATGGAAAACAGAGTGTCTCGAAAAGATGAGCGATGCCTTAACTTCCCGATATTTAAAGACAAGGCTAGCGTCCTGAAGATCTCTTCTTTGAAAAAGATTGAGACCCAAGCCCTTGGATTAGGGCCATATGATCTACATCGCATAGGCAAGGTGGAGACCTGTTTGCAAGAGAGGTAAGTTTCAACAGGCAATGTTGAAATTCATTTGACTTGAAGTACATCAATCACCTACACGATAAACAAAGAACCATAAATGTACAAACAAGTACACAACTGCCAACGTTTACTCGTGACAATTAATGTTTGTAAGCCGTTATGTTCAAAATTTGTCAATTATGGCACTTTCAATCAGCGACATTATTTTTTTCAAGTCCCCCTTTCAGTGCTACAGAATTTTCAAGTCCCTCCTGATGCACCCTATTTTTTTTCAAGTCCCCCACTTAAAACGCTCATCCCTCAAGATGTATGTGTACGCAGCCTAACGTGCTATGGAAGATAATGCGTTGCTAATTGCCGCCGATTATTTGCAGTAAATTTTGCGCACGGGGCGGGTATGTTGGTGGTATTGCTAGCCAAACAATTCAACGCATGGTCAGTCTAGTCGGGGAGCTGGTGTAAGCTGACTTTGTCTGATACATGAGATAGGCATTGGTGGCCGCTTTTCTGTTCTTGCTCATTTTGTCAGGATCAGAAGCGGTCCCCGTGTTAGTCCGCCCTGCTTCATGGGCGCATATTGAAATTGCACCAATAGTAAATCCATGGCTAGCAGCTAAAGTATTAGTTTAAGTAAGTCTCACCACTTTAAAAAACTTGATTAGTACTCTCAACGTTGGCTTAGCTTTTGTTTTTCACCAAAGATATACCCTCCCAAATTGCGGAATAAACGTTTGGCGCCCTTTCAATTCGGCCACTGTTCGGAGCGTCGCCATCGTTCTCCATGGAATCAACATCCATCGTCAATTCCACAACATTACTATCTTCTGACCCATCTGACACGGACGATTGGGAAACTATATCGATATCACGTGACTTGTGCCCTGAAGTTTCAAATGAGTTTGTTTTTGAAGAATCGGGTTTCCTTGTTTCAAGATTTCCGTGTAGTGCTGTGTCGTATTCGAGATCAACGTGAGATACAGAACTATTCGTATTGCGATTACTCGAGTCTCCGACGATGTCAGCATACAAACTGACGTCACTAGTGGAGGGCTCGTGCGTGTTGTTGGAGGCGCTGTCGCGCAGTTTTTTATCTTTCTGCTCTTGAGTCGGTGGATTTGCCATCGTTTCTACGGTTTCGTATTGATTGACGTCGACTTTCTTTCGTCTAGGAGTCAAACCATCCTCCATCCGACTTCGGCTACTTTCCCTGCCGTCTATGCAGGCATATGCGTACGAGTAAAGCAGGCTTGGTCTCTCAAGCTCGCCAGTCATTTCTTCTCCTCTCTGTTTTTCAGGTGCTATATTTCCAGTCATTGTGTCGTCGATAGTGTCATAGTAATGGGATTCTGGCAAAATTGGCGGCTTGCTTGAGGTTGCGCTGTTTTTGTTCAACTCTACCACCTGTTGTCCTAAAGATTCGCTCTTGTCGTCCGACTTAAGCACATATATGTAGTACGGGGGATCCGGACGTTTCTGAGTGTCCATGCCACCACACGGCGCGGCATCTCCGTTACCGATTGCGGATTTTTGTAAGGCCGTGGTTCTAGCTTTCTTTACGACAGAACACTGTGGCGCCTCGCTCTGTGTTTCCGTGCCAGCCGAATCTGAAGTCCTTACGTCTCCTTCCGATTTTGACCTAGTGCTATCGTGTGGACCACTTTCATTTTCATCCACCCTGGGTCGGCAAGGTTCATCACGGGTGCTCTCTGTTTGCTTTTCTTCCGAAACCTTATTCGTCGAAACTGCGTCCTCTATAGACTCATATTGGTGAGTGTCTACCACCGTCGACGGTGCTACAATAGTAGTGTTGTCGGCAGGAGGCATGTTCTCCAATCCGTCCATTTGAAACGCCTGTCTTTGGGACTCTTCGGTGGCGTTTTGCCGGTTTGCGAAATCGTAAAATTTTAAACAGTGGAAGTTACAGATCTGACAAGACTCGCCCTCGGTGTACCTTTGAAAGCAAAATTCCTTGCCTCCCGCACACTTTCTCAGTAGCTGCACAATGACTAACCACACAACGCAGCAAATCACGACTGCAGCAGTGCTTATACCGATGATTGTCCATGTAACCTTGTACATGGTCTCATCCGATGGTTCTTCGTCGCTCGTGCCGTTCGTAGCCTTCACAATGACAATGCCGTGGGCAGAATTCGCTCCGACCGAATTTGTCATATTGCAAATCACTTTCGAAAAGTTCAGTTCGCGTTGAATGGACGCTATAAATATTTCAAAAATCGTTTCATTTACAGTTCTCACAGTAATATTTCCCGTTTCTTGCTTTCCTGCATCAACGACCCAATCAACCTGATCGGGCCGCGGTAGCGGATTTGCGTCAACGGCACACGTGAATAGTGCCCCGTCACCCGGACTCACGACGACGCTTAATGGACTCACGACCACCGTCGGTCGGTATTTAATGTCTAGAGGACCGACACTGCAGTTACGAGGGTTGGGAAGGGCAGGGCTTGCCGCGATACAAATAAACGACACTCCATTGTAGTTTCTTGAAAGAGTTATTACGGCGGTGATTGTATCAGAGTCCCTTGACCCCGCGGTAGACGGTGTAAATGCGGCCTGCACGGGTAGCGTCATCCATGACAGCTCGTCCTTTGGTTTTCCACCTCGGCTTTGACAAAACAAAGTGACATTTTCCCCTTCTATCAACTGTGAACTAGCACTAGACATTGAACAGTCAGGGTAACCTTGTTCTGGTGGCACCAACACTATCAGGTCAGAAGGGGGAGGCCATTTACCTTCCATGGAGCACACGTATTCTCCTTCATCATACGCTGTTACATTTGCCATCGACAAGATAAATTCTCCAGAGCTTTGGTTATTTGTTAGCTCGATTCTGGTCGAAAGTAGTAGCGGAATCTCTCTCGGAAAAGTCCCATTTTGATATACTAAGAGACGGGTTCATAGTTCGTTGCATTAGTCTTATATCCCCAGTAGAGTTTGCCCGTGAGATTGAAAACAGTACAGTAAAATCGCACCGTCTCACCTTCGATCGCCCGGGTGACGTTCGGCAAGAGGGTGAGATATTGGCTGACGACAGCGTCCCCGACAAAACTCAACAGACTCGCGC
Source organism: Ptychodera flava (assembly GCF_041260155.1). Lineage (NCBI taxonomy): Eukaryota > Metazoa > Hemichordata > Enteropneusta > Ptychoderidae > Ptychodera > Ptychodera flava. Next base: position 13,635,914 of record NC_091937.1, read on the forward strand.
GAAACAGCAGCCAGGAGAGGCCCATTTCATCAGTCCGATTGGGAGATGCAAACTCCTCGCACCGAGTGCATTGCAGAACCACCTGCGCGTTTCTTCTTACGGGTTGACGGACACTCGGAGCGGGTTTCGAGCGTTGAAACACCGAGACGGAGAAGTCGCTGTCACGGAGCCAGAAGTAACATTTTTGTATCCAAGTAGCTATTAATTGTATAGTGATTCACTCGATTCCAGGTGACCCAAGTCGACCTGGCGAGCAGGAACTATTTTGCTGGCCTCATTCCAACTTTGTTTATGATTGCAATGATTCAACTTTAGCAGTGTACACATTTCAGTTCCTTGGATTTCAACACGATTTACAGAGGGTGAGCAGTTTATGCAAATAACTCCGACCATTTTGCGCCAAAAGTAGCCCTTATAAAAACATGTATGTGCGTTGTAGAACGCCCTATTCAGCCATGCATGAAAAGACAAGAAATTGCAGCGTCGAGTGAAGTATAATACTCCTTTAAAATTACCTTCAAGGGTTCTACATAATGTGTATTTTTGTTTGTATCTTGAACCCATTTGTGCGATTGAAATTCACTGGCCGCACTTCTTTACATGATGGGTCTGTGATGCAAGCGAGATAACTGAGCCAAGGGCTCTCAGCTGATTGGACGGTAAAATTCTGTTGTGGGTTAATAAATTCTGCATTATTTGTTGGTACAGAATCTTACCAACTCCTTATGTAGTGTGTGACGTCATAGTAAAATGATTCGCATCCGAATAAGATGCTTTCAGCTTCTGCTTAAAGTGTATGTCCCGCATAAATTCAAAGTTAATTTTGCTTAAAATGAGCCATGCTATATGATTTTGCCACCCCTACTTTATCAAATAAATGCATCACCCCAATGAAACGACGCGGTTAAATATTATTAAAATGCAATATGTTGTGCGACTTTGAAGTTAGCTGCCATTCGGGTCGTTTCGGAATTCGCGGGCATTGCCACCGGAAATGACGTAACTAATAGAATGTACGAGTGAGTGTGTTCACCTCGGCCATAGCGAATGCTTACCGCTGTGGCTTCAACATGGTGAGAAGTTACGCCTTTGGTGGTTGAAGTAACTGCAGCCATTGTCAGTTTATTGCATTTCAGGATGATGTGTTAGCCGCATTTGACAAAATTACAAGAAAGGGTCGGAAAAGAGGCATTCAGACAAGCGTTTTCTGCGGTGCACATTTTCGAGTGCCGTGACTTAGAATAAACACGGTTCGGAAGCCAGATGTACGGTAAGATAGACTTTAATTCATGGAGTTACTACATCGATTATGTAATCGCAATGCCGTACCAGTACGACCATTGTCACCAGAAAGCTTCGCGTGTATCATCATCAACTGTGGACAAGAGCGAGAACAGCAGCAAGACTGCGACAGGTTGCCCAAAACATGTCAAGGATGCGGGGCCGCGGAGAAGTATGGCCGTGTTTACATCCCCCAAGACTGATCGCCGATTCAGATGCTTTACGAAAGTGATTGTAAATAAATAAATGAATACAAGTACTAGATCTCATGCATGTGTGACTCTATAATTAGTAACGTTAGGAGATATCTAATTTTATATTCCTAAAAAGTTTACGTAGTGATTGACTGACTCTTTGCGAGACTGAACGACAGGTTGTGTATAATACAACACAGCGCTGCCAGTAACAGTGACACGTGTAGCATGCAAAGAAGGTTATACTGTTGACGAAGCAGTCGCGTTGTCGTCATCTGTTCCCTTCTGCTCGACTAAGTCTCCCCTAAAATATTTTAGCATCTTTAAGAATTTCGCAGTCATGAAACAATGAACACTGTGCTTTATATCGCTGACACTTAATCAAGAAAAAAACTGCGGAAGCGTAGCTGATCACTCCGTCACAGAAATGGCCGGCTGAGCCGCCCGGCCTCGGGTGCCAGTGTGCCCGATTTACATCATGTCAATTTTAATTTATCTCTTCCCGAGAATTTGGCTAGACATGTCTTTACGGTCACATATTTTTAAAAGTGCCAATGTTCATGTGAGGTTTTATAACGCCAAACTGAAGATTTTGCGGCGAGAATACTACCTTTGGTGTTTATGCTAACATGACCCTCAGCCTGTTCCACTTCCAGCTGTTGATAGGAAAGATGTGTGTTATGAACGGTGGACAATTTTCAACTTGATCTCTACTACATTTATCTACAAGCGTCATGGTGTAATTCAAATTTTTATATACAGATTTTGAACGAGGCAATTTGTGTTGAGAAGTAATAATAAGGTGGGATGGCAACTCCAGACTTATATTTATATTTTGTTAGCTTGCGGTTGTGTGTACGGTAGTGCACTGGTGTGTTTGACTGTGGTCACGGTGGGCTTGTCACTGACGCGACGGTCAACAAGAGTTCCGCTCTTGTTCTCGTTTAGGTTAAGGTTCCGACTGTTAAAATTTGCAGGCCTGTAAATTCTGAACAGCTTTGTCATATCTTCTGTGACGATGATATTCTCAGTTGCACTGCTTTCACTCATGAAATTATCACTATCTCCATAGTCAATGCACGAAGTCACCATCACCCATTCTATTAGTGACGTCACAGCTACTTGCGCCAAAACGGGGCGAGCTCGGCAATTTCCGGAAAATGTCGCCATGATGGAAATCGAAAAGTGCAACTTTTCCCGTGTTTTCGTCGAAATAACATAATACAACCGTCTAAAAACCGCTCAAATAAGCTTCAGTTTGTGTGTAAATGTTTGTTTTATTAATACCAATTTCATTGACAACCAGAACTATAGTATATGCCCCAAGTCAAACTGGGTGGATATGACCAGGTCTGAGTAAGCAGTCGGGAGACGAAGTCGTCTAATACTATAAATGACTACTTTATTCTATACTAATATAATAGACAGTGGCTAATACAGTGAAGCATAACACTTGGGTGAGAGACCGTACATAGAGTCCAGTGACGTGAAGTGTCTCTGTTGAGGGTGGAAAAGTCTCTGATTAGGGAAGGCGAGGTTCCCGTAGATAAAGCACTTTTGGCGGGAAAAGTGTCTATGAGTCATGAGAAAGGCACATGATGGATTAGGCATATTGTCTTAGCAGATGGAATCTCTGGTTGGTAAAATAAACAGTGATAGGAAGCGGTGTCTCAAAGCTTAGTCTTAGAAGGAATGCTATCAGAGTATCTATAGTAAGACACTGTACTAATAATGACGTAATACAAGAATATATTTCCTAACATTCTCCCCGGCGGGAAATTTAGCAGTGTTCCAAATGATTGCAAATTTCAATGAAACGTAAAATACTAAGTAGTAAATTTGGCAGTGAAATGTGTAATAAATGAAAAAGAATTTCTATTCTATAGAATAATATTGAGTAAATAAGTCCAATATATAAGAGTATATATAGTCCGATATATACGAGTTCAGCAACAAAGTTCACACATCGTTTAAATCTTGAATTCTGCAACGGGCGATGACGGCTGCAGTTTCTGGTCGGTGGCCTCTCGCTGCTGGTTGCCTGGTTACCTGTTGTGTTTACGTGATCGTCGTTCTCTGTAGCTTGTTTGTGTTGTGTTGGCGTTGATTTCCAGTGGCACAGAGTATCATAGACAGAGTGGCAACACTTGCATGCCTTTTGTTCCATGGTCGTCTCGGTAGACTATTGGCTTTTCATATTAAATGAGCTTCAAAGGTGTTAAACTTTTTGGGTGCTTTGTTTGTGGTTGATAATTACACGAGATTATGCGAAACATACGACGAGATGGCATCGTACTGCCAGTCGCGTAGCAACCATAGTTACTTTGTGAGCTCTCAGGCCAGAAACACTGCTTCACGCCAATCAAAACATAACACGCCAGCAGTTTCATAAACATGTCCTTTCTTGACGCACGTGTAAAAGACGGTATGACTGACCGTAAGCCATTGAGTAAAACCAGACAGTATCGATAAAAGACTTTCAAATTTGGTTCAAACACACTCATTATATATTCATAAAAATATGAGAGGAATTTTTAAAACGGTAAAACCCACTTTCCTGAAGCTCAAAACATTCCCGTTTTGCCAGCACATCAATTCTGATCAGCACCACACGACAACAACAATACAAACTTTGTCGAACATACTTTCGCTTAACAATTGGTGAAAATCCGAAAATTACCGAAGGGTGCATGGTCGGCACTCTTCGGAAAAGAGAGCCAAGAGCTTCGTGAGGCGAGGCAAACATGGATTGCTTACGTAACCGCTTCACAATAGGTGTTGCCACTCTGTGTATGTTACTCTGTGCCAGTGGGTACAGCTTGATGATGGGACGATTTGTATGTCCATTAGCAGTTCTGATTCCTGCAGAACGAATGATGCCGTCGTTTCCGTAGTTTAGCTTTTCTACGGTGGCTAATTCCCAGTTGATTCGGCGTGAGGTGTCGCTGTGTACAAGCACAGCATCACCGATTCGAATGTCATTGTCCGTTTTACCGTGAATTTTGTGGTGTTCACGTAAGGCAGTCAAGTATTCCGTTGTCCATCTGCGCCAGAAATGTTCCTGTAGTTGAGTAATGCGCAGATAGCGTTTCCTCATATCATCTTCATTTCCGAATGACGGGTCCGAAATTTCAGTGTCGTCAACAAATGGGCGTGGCACGTTTGTGAGGATGCGACCATGGAGCATATGCGAAGGGGTGAGCGACATTGCATCATCTGAATTTGAAGACAGATAGGTAATAGGGCGGTCGTTCAGCGTAGTTTCTATCTCTGTGATTATAGTGTTCATCTCGTCGAACGTTATGAATGCACGACCTAATACTTTCTTGATAATATTCTTTGTCAGTCCGATCATGCGTTCCCAAAATCCACCAAACCATGGAGCGCGTTTGGGAATAAAGGACCATTCTACGCGTTTGTTAGCCATGTATTGTTTCACATGGGATGAGTCGAAGAGTTCGCGGAGTTCTTTAGCCGCAGAGAGATACGTAGTAGCGTTGTCGGAGATCATCTTCGAAGGGAGCGAGCGTCGAGCAGCGAAACGGCGGAAGGCACGTAAGAATGAAGCAGTTGATAAGTCCGATACAAGTTCGAGGTGAATTGCTCGCGTTACAGCACAAGTGAAAAGACAAATATAAGCCTTTGTTTCCTTACCATTATGAGTCGATTTGACGTAGAGCGTGCCAGTAAAGTCCACACCGGTAATGGTGAACGGCGGAGCTTCGTTCACGCGGTATTTCTGAAGAGGGGCTTGCACTGGATGTTGATACGGCTTACCAGTAACTTTCAAACATTATACACATTTGCGTATTAAATTTTTGCACAGCTTGTTATATATCATTGAGATCCGGTGCCGTTGACAGACTTGAGTAGCCATTGTTTGTAGTCTGGCGTGCAGTACATATTTGGTGGTGGCTAAGATGACGAGTTCCGTAAACCGATGACGGGTTGGAAGCAGACTAGGGAATTTCGCGGCGTATTCGAGCGGCGCGTTATGTAGCCTGCCACCACAACGAAGAATGTTGTCTTCATCTAAGAAGAGCGCGAGTTGTCTAGCGAGCGTAGTTTTCGTAGTCTTTCCGAGGAGCGAGTATACGTCGGCGCGATATACTTCGAGTTGAACGTCTTTTATCCATTTGTTTTCGGCGCGTTGAAGTTCTCTTGCAGTCAGGTATCCAGTTTCGCGAGCGTGGGCTTCTTCAGATTCGATATTAAGCGTAATACGAGAGCAGATACGTGGAGTAGTTTAGTGAGCGAGCTGTATCTAGTTGCGTCAACCACGTGTTGAATTCCGATTTGAGTAGAGTGGGCGTTGTCTTCAGGAAGAGCTGCTGTGTTTGCATGTCCGTTATTTGCGTTATCACTATTGTCCGAGTCTGTGAGAAACACAGCGGTGTCATCGTTGTCAGATAATTGGCAATCTGGCCAATCACCATGTTTGAGCCAATCTGGCCCTTCCCACCAGAGAGTAGACTTCTCCAAGTCGCGTGTAGAAATTCCACGTGTTACCAGGTCGGCTGGATTATCTTGCCCAGGGCAGTATTTAACTGTGCATGGAAATTCGTTGATTCTCTTTACTCTATTTGCGATAAACAGTGGTAGTTTCTTATCGCTTCTTATCCAGCGAATAACGCTTTGATTGTCCGACCATAGGAAGCGACGTGTGATATTTACTTTATCTTTCAGCGCATCGTAGGTGAAACGGAGAAGTTTTGAACCAATTAGTGCGGCTATCAATTCTATTTGCGGTAGCGTAAGTTCCTTCGTAGGAGCGACGCGAGTCTTTGCCATAATTAATGCAGTCTGGCCCTTGTACCATAGGTACACCGATGCACTGAAAGCCTTGGAGTTCATGTTCATCGTGTAGAATTGTACCTTCAGTGAACCGGCGCGTAAGTCGGTTGCTATGGGTGACCATTGTTTGATTAGGTCGTCTCCTAGAGGTTCATCCCAGTCGAGTTTTCTTTTCCAAAGTTCCTGTATGAACAGTTTTGCCTTTACAAGAACAGGCGATATATATATCCCTAGGGGTCGAATAAGCCTGCGGTTATTTGAGCAACTTCACGTTTAGTCACGAGGTCGTTCGAAGGAGGTTGCGTTTTCTTCATATAAGTCAATGTATCCGAGTTAGAGTCCCAGCGCATTCCGAGAACACCCACGTTGGTGTTCATTTCGAGTGTTTTGTCGCGTTTGGCGAGCGAGCGTACTTCATCACAGTTGGATGACCAAGAGCGTAGTTTAAATCCACCGGCAGTCATGATTTCATTCGCGTCGTTGTAGTATTTCACGGCGTCGGTCGCGTTTTGTACTCCAGTAACAACGTTATCAACGTAAATATTATCTTTCAAATCAGCGGAAGTCGAAGTTGCGTTGTGTTTTTCCAAGTGAGTTTTCACGACGGCGTTCAGAATAAACGGAGAGCAGACCGCGCCAAAGAGGACCGTTTTGAATTGATAGACCTTGAAATTGCTTTCAGGGTCGCTAGGGTCTGATAGCCACAGGAATTTGGTGAATTTCCGATCACTTTCGTCGAGGCGGACATTGAGAAACGCTTTCTCAATATCGCTGATAACGGCAGTCTCATTTAATCGAAATCTGAGTAGTATAGCTGCCATATCGTTTAGCAGAGCAGGCCCAGTCTGTAAACAATCGTTCAAACTAGGGGCGTCAATTGATTGGCGACAGCTGCAATCGTAGACTACACGGATAGGAGTTGTAGTCGAATCTTTCTTAACAGAGCGGTGTGGTAGATAATGTCCACGAGTTATATCATCATCAGAAACTTCTTCAATAAAGTCACGAGAGATTTGCTCTTCAATAATGCGGTTGTACGCGTTCAATAAATCTGGCTTTAATCTGCGTACCATGGCGCGTGTGCGTTTCTCACTAATTTGATAATTGGTCGGTAATGGCGGGTGATCTGGTTTCCAAGGAAGCTTAGCAACGTATTTACCGTCGTCGATTCGTAAGTGGGTATCGCGAAATAATTCAAATTCGCTTACCTTAATGTCCGTTGAGTGCTCTTCATTTCTAATTCCGATAGTGTTTCTAAGTCCCAGAGAGTCTGGAGTTTTGTTTCTTCTTCCATAGAGTGCGTAGCGATATGTAGAATAGTCGCGTTAGCAGCGTTGAGATTGTTTCTCGCGTTTGTAGGTCCAGATAGCAGGTATCCGAATTTTGACTTCACAGCGTAGGGTCCGGGGCCTTCGATGACTTCATTTTCGATGAAGTCCCATGAGCGGTCAGCGCCGATGAGGACGGAGATTTCGAAGGAGGACGCGTCCGAGGGATGATGGGCTAACGGCAGCCCCGTATATAAGGAAGGTCGACAAGCGGTTTCTTGATGAAGTTCTTCATGGCGGAGATCTTCGGTGCGATCAACGCGCTCATTTCCATTGGTCCGTCGCGAGTATGAAGCTTGAACGTAGCCGTTTCGTAGCGTTTACTTTGAGAGAGATCGCCCAATGTTGCGATACTAGTGTTGAGGTAACCGTCCGGTTTAATGTTCAGTTTCCGAATTAAGTCTCTAGCGATAAATGAACGGTTAGAACCTTCGTCGATGAGTACAACAGCGTTGACGGTTTTCCGTCCCGATGAGATAGGAACAACAGCGGTTTTCAGAAGAGCGGTTTTCTTCTTTGTCCGAGGTAGCGAAGTGTACTTGAGTCGTTGCCGCGGCGGGTTGAGCGTGCGAAGCGTTCGCGGGTACCGGGTTGAGGTGAAGCATCAGCGTTACGTTGAGTAGGGGTAGGATCGCGTGAAGTTTCCGAAGTCGTAGAGGTGGATCCCTGGTCCGATTTACAGAGTGAAGTGTGATGCTTTCTATCACATTTGCGGCATTTTCCTTTGGACTTACAGTCGCTGACTTTGTGTTTCCCGAGGCAATTGAAACACAGCCGGTTTTGTTTGACAATATCGTGTCGTTTCGAAGAATCGGTGACCACAGTGCAATCGTTAGGATAGTGTGGTCCTCGGCAAAAGGCGCAACTCTTTTCCTTCCGTTGAGTAGGGCGACGCGCGGCTGAGTTAGTCGCGGTACTTGAGTAAAAGGCGGCGGTACTAGGCATTGAAGACTGAATTGATTCGTCCAATTCAGCAGCACGATTGTTGGAAGACATTATCCGTATCTCGCGTTTGAGAGCCTCGCGAAATTGTTTGAACGTGTGAAATAGTTCATCCTCTAATGGACGTTGAAGCAGCGTCAGTAGATTGGGCGGAAGTTTTTCCAACACTATGATTAAGATCACCCATTCGAATCTTTCTTGTGGAACTTCTAACTGTTCAAGATGGCGAACGTACGTTTCTAACTTATTGTGAAATGCGGTCAAACTTTCGACAGTGTAAGCGGGGTTTTCCAATTTGTAAAAAGCTTTGACGTAAGCTCTGCGTATTTCTTCTTGTCTGCCATATTTATCGCGTAAGAGTTCTATCGCGTCACCATAACTTTTCTTGTTTGATCTCAGTCCGTCTACTACCCCGGCGGGAGGACCGACGAGGTTTGCTCTCAAATACCGAAGTCGCTCAGTGTCATTTAGCGAGGCGTCTTCATGTATGAGAGACATGAAGTTATCGATAAAGCTTGGCCATTTCATGATTTCACCGTCAAATTTTTCAAGAGTCAGTTTCGGCAGATGATTTCCCTTGTGTCTAAAAACGGGCGCAGGCGCCGGCGACGAAGTCGACGATACATTCGAACTAGTCGGCTCGTCAGTATGTTCTCCAATAAATTGTCTATAAAGCTTCAACTTACTGGTGATGAGATCTTCGTATTCGTCTGCTGCTTGAAACTCTTCTTGTAACTTTTCGTTGTTGTTTTTGATGTGTGAAGAAATTTCGTCGTCCAATTTCTTGATGATCTCTAGCTTGTTCGAGACGTTGTTGGTCACTTTGGAAAGTGCTTCAATTTCTTCTTTTGTGGGGTTTTCCTTGAAGGTTATATCGTCCGCTTGCTTCAGAAGTGTTGTTATCCGATCGCGTCTTCCATTTCTTTGGTATTCCAGTTCTTTAGTTTCCTTGGATCCGGAGGACCCGAAGGAGTTTCCGTTTCTTGGCATCGTTGAAAGTATGCTTCAGGCTGTAGTAGGTAGTCTCGCAATCCTGGTCTCGGCACCAGAAATTATGTGTGGAATATGACCAGGTCTGAGTAAGCAGTCGGGAGACGAAGTCGTCTAATACTATAAATGACTACTTTATTCTATACTAATATAATAGACAGTGGCTAATACAGTGAAGCATAACACTTGGGTGAGAGACCGTACATAGAGTCCAGTGACGTGAAGTGTCTCTGTTGAGGGTGGAAAAGTCTCTGATTAGGGAAGGCGAGGTTCCCGTAGATAAAGCACTTTTGGCGGGAAAAGTGTCTATGAGTCATGAGAAAGGCACATGATGGATTAGGCATATTGTCTTAGCAGATGGAATCTCTGGTTGGTAAAATAAAAGTGATAGGAAGCGGTGTCTCAAAGCTTAGTCTTAGAAGGAATGCTATCAGAGTATCTATAGTAAGACACTGTACTAATAATGACGTAATACAAGAATATATTTCCTAACACAAACGAAAAAGTCTCAAAATGTGGCAGGACTCACACTTTAAAGCTCTCTTCAATGAAATTCTAAGCGTGACACTCCCCTTTCATAAATGATAATAACTTGAAAGTCAGGGTCCCAGTGCAAGCTTGAGATTAGAGAAGCGGATTACCCAAAATGTATCGACATTGGAAATTAAAAAATGTTAGCTTTCGTAAAAAGACTAAAATAACTCGTTAATGAAATCATTTTCAAGAATATATAGTTGAAATTTTACTTTTGCCGTAATTCAGAATGTCGCATATCACGCTCTTGCTTTGGAATCGGATTTAGATGAAAGCCTGTTTCCGAATTCGCATTAATCATGCAGTGCGTGGAGGTAAAATGAAAAGGGGTAACGACGGCTATTGTTTTCACTGGACACCACGATTGAAATACCATCTACTGCGCCCTCAATCACGGAACTCACCGAACTTTCTTTTGATCTATTCATGCAGTCTTTTCTTCGGTCATAGCTCTTTATTTTACGTTTCAGTGCAGTAACCACGCACGAGGTTGTGTTTGCCATACTTAAATAATAGGCAGTTAAGCAGCATAAAGAGATTGATCGACAGTTAGAGACCACAACGGCGAAACGAGACTGGCTTGTCCCTATTAATGAACAACTTTGCAATCATACCATCATCAACTGAACATCAACAATACCATACGCCGTCTTCGGACATTGTCGGTACCCTGGACTTCTCTGTAACCCCGCCCTCGTAACCCTCCTACCCTAGTTGGTTAAAATAATCCCCAAAATGATAGGCAACTTCACACATCGGCCTTACTGTTGGGAGTCGATTATTGTAATTGGGTGATTTTGTGATATTAGAGTACATGGCCAGACGCTGCTGAATCGTATAGTGATTTGACCTCGGAAACTTGACTTTGGCCACTGCTAATGGTCAATTGCTTATGAACATACATGTGTAAGGCAATATCTGACAAAAAGTGTTTTACAACAAAACATAACCTGGGTTTCCCTGGGCTCTTCATCAGTCGCAGTAGTTTGTATTACTTTGGAGTTGATTTAGTATTGCCATTGTTCATTGTAAAGAGAAAGCTAGAATTGTTACATTGTGGTCCGACTGTTGTGTGTTTGATTTATCAGGCGAATCATATTTTTTCTTTTGTTTTTTATTTTTACTTCAATCAGAATGTCTCCTAGGTTTCTGTTCGTCACTGGATGCTATAATTGGTTTATCTGGAAATATCATGGCCAAAGCTTGATCGTTTTCTATTATTTTTCCTGGTTCTTTTATCAGGGTTTGTTAAATTAGCTTTGTTTCAATATAAAGACTACAAATTATTGAGTAAATGAGTTTTGTGCTCATGTTATGCATGATTCATATATATTTTAGATAGATGTAACTGACCTTTTATTAATGATACGACATTCCTGTATTTTGTTTTTTTGGTGATTTCGTTGACTTACATTTTGAGGGGAAAATAATTTGGCTTATTTGTAAGTTCACGTTGTTGTTATGTGCGAGCATATCTTGGATGAACTTTTTAAGGTAGCAGTAAAGGCTATTTTTGCACCAATTCTTTTCTCAGAGTTAATGTCAAGTTTCAAGTGTTAGAATCAAGATATTTAGTTCAAATTTTCAGGATAACTCCCTTAGTTAATACTTTCTCCAAAAAATATAAAAATTGTATATTTGTAGCCATGATTTTGAAATATGACACCAATCAATATTAAAATTTAATTTTTCATATTTTTTTTACATATTTGAATTTAATTATAAATTAATATTACCAAATTAGTTATAAATATGTTGACACTATTAATTGTAAGATTTGTACGGCAGGATTTGAAAATTAAATTTGTTTTATGATTTTACATGGGTTTACATATAAAAAAATTATTAAAAACTCTTTCAAATTTCAAAATGTGATTTTTCAAAAAGTACTTCAAATACAGGAAAATTGTGCCGTACAAATCTTATCTGTAACCTTGTTAATAGGCTGTAAAAATTCCATGTCCATATCTCATTTCAAAGGTTGGATTAAATTGGTATAAAATTATGTAGGAAAACTGTTATTCTGTCAAAAATGTTGAAAACAAGCCATATTTGCACCCCTCTTTTGAAGTCACAGAGCAGTCTTTTTGGTTAATCTCACTTTTGACACCTCTTTGACACTCAAAGAATCTAAAAATGCATTTACAATAGCAGTCATGCATTCTGAATGCAAGCACTGCCTTGTCAAACTTTCCTGAAAAACAGTAAAAAATGACTTTCCCTTCCAAACATTTTTTTAAAAGCTAGGGGACATCTACCATAGTTAATACACTAAGGACTCCCCAACTTCCTCTTATTTGGTCAGTTTTTCAGAAGTTTCAACGGGCTATAACTCTGCAATGCCTATGACCCCAAATGTCTAGTTTTTTTTTATTCCACAGAGAATGTTGACTACTTTTATATTTTAATAGTTTTATTGAAGTTTATAACTGACGCTCTAGCCTTTACCGCTACCTTAATATGTTGAGTGACAGCAACTTCTAATAAATACTGAAATATGTCAGTTTGTGTTTTGTGAAGGTTTTGAGTAAATCTGTGCCACCGTTCAAAAATCTAGCTCAAGGTATGTGATTTTGTTGATAGAATGTTCAAGTAAATTTGAACTTTGGGCGCAAAGTGTTGCATTCACTGACAAGTGTTTGCAATTCTCGTCCAGTTCCTGTGTAAATCATGAAAATGTAATCGCTGAAACGTTTCCACATAAATATTTTCAAGCTGTTGGTGTGATATTCAGCATAATTTTCTCTGTTTTGTTGAATGTGACGTCAGCTATTACTGCACAGACTTGTGACCCCATGCTCCCTCCATCCATACATTTGTTTATAGTGTCTTCCGTTCAATTCGAATGTGTTTTGTTTCAGGATTGACAATAGAGCTTTTATACACGACGTTGGTGGAATTTTAGTCCAGCGCTTTACCTACCTCTTCAATAGTTCATCCTGTGGCGTGTTAGTGTATATTTAGACAATATCTAATGATACCAAGATAGGGTTGGACGGTATTTGCATTGATTCTAGCTTGTCATGTAGTCATTGATGTCGCTGACGTCACGTATGTTGGCTGCCTTTTCGACTGCTTGTATGTTGGAATAGTCAAGAAATTACAATATTTGGTTTGTTTTACTAGTTTGCTTGGAGTGCATACAGTCTTGTTTGTTGGGTTTAGGTAAGTGTTAGGTACATTATTCATCAATGAACTTGTGGACGCACATATCACCTGTGATAGTGCGTACAACTACTCTGGAGGATCTGTATAGGGTCAACGGTATAACATCAATTGTGTGTTTGATGTCGTCTTTGCTGTTTTGATGTAATAAAGTTAAGCATTTTGCAGTTTAAAGTCATGGACAATATTGAAAAGCTGCTTATTATCACCAGAACAACTTTCCACGGGACCAGCAGAGAAGCTTCTCTTAGCTCTGTCAGCCTTTCGGAAGACATTTTCCACCTTCGGTAATTACTGTACACCTGGCGATGAATCTAAATCCGAGATTTATTCAGTCACTGATTTCATTCCTGATTGTCTTACTTCGATGATTTAATCATTATCCAATTGTAGTCAAAACTGTTGTTAATATTACGTGAGATACACTCATTTGGGATTGTTAAAAGATTATGAAATACGCTCACTTCTTCAAATTTTTGCGCTATTTTGTTTTCTTTGTTGAAAAGATCGTTCCTGTGACTGAATTTGTATTATATCTTTGAAACTCAGAATGTAGCTTTGGGATGACCTAATTTAGTGACATACATACATACATACATACATACATACATACATACATACATACATACATACATACATACATACATACATACATACATACATATTTATTCTATCTTTTAATCCCTAAAATGGTGTTACTAAGTCCTTGCTAATATTAAAAAATGGGTGATTTTTTTATCCTTTTGTATGTTGTATTTCGTTGAGTAGAATTTAAATACTTCATTACTTTATTATTTAGCTATGTCACGAATAACATGTTACAAGATACAAAGTGTTGTATTTCTTATGTTGTTGAAAAACAGTCAACGTCAGTTTCCAATGAATTAAAGATCAGTGTAAAAACCAATCTTGCAGTCTGTTCACTGAGCGTTTTATCCTCCTTCCAAATGACGCCGGCTTGCAATCTCCAGCGCCTGAATGTGATGTAATCTTTCAAATGTTGTCTCTACTGTCGATTTTTACATTATTGCAAGTGGTTACAGCTAAAGCAAATTAAAAAATAAAGAAGCAAGTGATCAGAATATATTAAATGCCATAACGTTATTAAGGAACAGTGAGTGAGGCAAGGACATTTCCTGTAAAAGTAACATCATCCTTAAAGCCATGACAATCAGCACTGCTTAGAATAGCATGAAATAAAAGTAACGCCCATTTTTAAAGTTCTGTATGTCAAGAATCCCCTGTTCCAACGAGGATTTTTACATGATTTAGTCAAAAAGGTAACACCATTTGAATTTTTTGGTAAGATCGGACATAGAGCTAATTTTTTAAAAAACTACTATTCTCATTGTTTTTCTCACTCATGCAGGCTTTTTCGTCTGAATGACATTTGAATAATCCCACAAATGATTCGTTCTCCCCATTAGAGATTTCAATAATTGCAATGCATCCATTCTTTCATCATATTATAATTCCTATATTATCATAGCCACGAATAATAAATTTAAGATAGTACGCGTCTCGCAAGACAAACTTTCTCGATGAAACTTTCAACCACACTCTTATAAACATCAAATAAACATCGAATAAACATCACACACGAGGGGTTACCCTTCAAAGTTTGGTAAATTTCCTGACATTTGGCGATACTTGAAATTCAAAATGTCGGCCATCCCTGTGTTTACTGTATTGGGAAAGATAAAATTTTCGGTTTTAGGAAATCTAAAGCCGTTAAAATTTTTACTTACTTAAAGGGCTTTAAAATGAGCCAACACAAGTGGTAGATCAGAGAAGACTAAGAGAATCCGAATATCTGTCCCCGATGCGTCACTTTCATGCTCTACATCATGTAACAATGCACCATGTGCATATTGATTCACTTAAATTTTTGCATGCATCGTGAACCGTTGAAAAATCATCATTTTAAAAATTTTAAAATTTGGAAAACATCAACGAATGCATTGTCATGATACATTTCATTGAGCTGCAGCACTGAGTTCGCCAGAGAGTCTCCCTAGGCTACCGGTAAAATGGTCTTTGTCGGACAAGCACATCTTGTCATATACTTGCCTAACACGCGGTGCTGCAACGTCTGGACCTATGCATATCCTTCAGAACTACATGGTTGCAGGTGCATGCTAAAGCAAATTGCCTACACTGATTTATTAAAACTTTTAGTCCTTCACGAATGTGCTTTGATCTGTATAGCGAGTCTTGTCAGCTCGCTGTAAACCCGTCCATCCATCTCTAAATAAAACCCTACTTTCGTAAATGCACTTTCCGCCGACAGACTAAACAAAAATAAATGTTCCGGGCGAACGACGTCTGCAAAGCGATTCAATGTCGACGGCTTGAAGCTGCTCGATGAACCACGGCCAGTCCGTGGAAATAACAATGCAATTCGTATGAACGTCATTCTGTATGAACGTCATTGTAACGATGACAAACGAAACTGTGACAGGGTATACTGTATACAGCGAAGTCATAAACACAATGCAGATGTACAAACATAACGCATAAGATGTTGTGTATGTCGGCGGGAAATGGCATTGTAGTGCTAAACATGAGCGGCGAGACTTGGGTGAGCGATGTCACAGTGAAATCGGATCACCATGGCAACCATCATTATAACGTTACTATGTCCAAATCGTAGAAGCTGAGCCCTCACATTGCATGAAAATTGTGCGCAGGGCACATTTGGTACAATATAGAGACACTTTTTGGTTTTCAAAACCTTTTTAAAGATGTAGATTTTCAAAACAAGGTTTCTCGGGTCCTACGTATGCGTGCGTGAGGAACAGCCAATGGTATTTGCATAATTTCGTATCCCGCCTTTTCATCTCGCTGAAATTAGCAAGTCAGCCATCTTTGTTATCGACTCAATGATAAATAGACAAAGAAGAATAACATTGCTAAAACAATAGAAGAAAATATTCTGTGATTCCGAAGATTTCATCCGAAAATTTCGTCCGAAAATTTTGTCTTTTCAAATATTTACATCCAAACCTGTATAATCAGTCAACATGAAGTGCAGTTAAGTAATGAGCATTTGTATTGGCTGTGGGAACGCGTAGTTCGCAGACGATCCACGACATTTTTATGACTTTGTCCCAACGGTTTGGCACACAATGAGGTGTTCTATATCCAATGAAGTCAATCTGCGTGTTGCCAGTTTTTCAGGTTCAAGAGTCCGTGACGATCTGCACAAAGCCGTTATCAAACTGAAGTTTAACCCATGCCCTGTGCAGATCTTTCAAGATCCTTAAAATCTACTTTACTATGGGGGCTCATGCACAGTTCATTTTTTTCCTTCTGAAGACGCCTCGGGTTTAACATTATATCAATATTTGATTTCATAACCATTGTAATACAGTCTAAAGATGTAACTGATTACGAACAATGGCATTTAATAAGACATGCATGGATCTTAATTTGTCTGTTTGAATTTTTTAGGCGAGCGCGACAACGCTCTTTTCCAGGCCTGAAAGTCGACTGTTCAACATTCTCGTCGACTGCGCACCTTCACCAATGGCGACCGCTTGACGTGAGGTGATTTAGTGAAACACCGGATGTACCGGCAGAATACACAATGAGGTTGCAGCTGCTGGCCGCCGCGGGGGATATGCAAATTTCCTTGAAAGTGCAATTAAAATGAGCTATATCTATTATTTCTTGCTGGTTTGGTATACGGAGGGTAGAGCATCGAATTCACGTTCAATGTTTATGTTCAAAATGTCATTTGGATGTAGTTTGACGTTTTAGTCTGAAAGTTTCATGTCAAGTGAAAAATATTCATAACAATAGGAAAAAGATAAATATACTATATAACATAGAATCTATCTATATCTATAGACTCTATAACTACTTGGACCGTAGGGCAGGCAAAGCATCTGGTGATTCGCAAAATATAATTTACGAGCCATTCGGAATTATGCTTTCTTTGTAGGTGCCAAAATTGTCCGTGTATGACCTCATTTGTTCACAAAAACAATTTTACAAACATGCGGTACTGAGCGTGCCTACTTTTCAAGAGCCAAACGCAAATTTGCTCTGACGAGACAGTCAAAATAGTGGTTCGCATGAGATCAATGAGCGATTGACGCTAACAATATATGTATTTTCCTGCAAATCTGGTCCCGTTTTAGCTTTGGGCGCTATTCAACACAGTCCGGCACTAATCTCCTTAAACGTCGTTTGACAAAGAATGAAAAATGATACGAGATTGTTGCTATCGGTAGCCATGGTTACGAAAAATAGAAGTAATGGTACTAATAATAGCGTTCGTCGTGACATGAAAAAGATCCTCAGTTTGTGAACGTAATGACTTTTTAAATATATATTTATTTTTCTGTGTTATAATTTTTGTTTAACATTTAATTGTTAATCTAGTGCCCATATTGTAACCGTTACGTCAGATTCATTACGAATTAAACTACATTTTTTTTTAAATTTAAAATTGATTATGAGACCGTTTTCGATATTTTTTTGCAAAGAGTGCATTGTTTGTATGTAGAGGCGTTTCCTTTGTTTCAACACGAAAAAATATAAACGGCCTAAAGTGATTTCGAGAAAAAGGAAAGCATAGGTCCCTTTCTGCAGAGATAAAATTGTGGATAAAATTATAGCGGTACTTAAGAAGCAGACGATAATTTATGCATTTGTATGCAAAAAAAAAGAGGAACTAAAAAATGCAGAAAAATATGCTGGCCTTTCGCTGGACAAAATATGCAAATTAGAAGACGAGGCGCAAATTAGATGCTATATCTGTATATCCCTGGTGTGTCCATGTTCTGTGGCAATAAATTAGGTTGTCACATTTGCAAGACAGCCCGTCGAAGCTTGGCAGGTGTGTCTTTAGTCGTATTTATAGAGGACGAGTCTATTATTGTATAGTGCTGTTGTTGGATAAGTGGGATTTTGTCGGCCATGACACTCACAGTGAACCGAATTCATTTATTAAGACAATAGCTGTACGATTTTTCCTCTACAAGCGATGTCACGGTTATGATGTCGATAGACATCGTCAGTCAAATGAGGTAAAAGAAAGTTGTACTCGCAACTTCAGATGGCAGAATCAAGACCAGAATATATAAAACTTGCCACGTCACAAGAATGGTCAGAAAACATGTTTTCCGCATTAATGAGATATTTCTTTTAAATAATAATTTCACGGTTTCAATGTAACATGACAATGAAACGTTAACTGGGTCACGGTGAATAAATTATATTATTGACAACTGGGGGACATTAACGGGACAGCTGTTCTGATGGCCATGGCGTGTTATTGAATATTTGATGGTCATGGCCTGCCGTGTTGCGCGAACGAAGCATGTACCGCTCGGAAAAATACGACAAAATGAGTCGCCATTATGAAACCAATAAACGAGAGTTGGCATCAGATATTACATCATGAACATTTATTTCCAAAATATATAATGGTATGCCTGACTATTGGCACGACGGTTGCGAAGACACATCCGTTTACACTTAAATGTACCTCTGAAAAATTATGAGGAGAGCTGGGCTTGACCTTATTGGCACATTATGACGACATATAAACAGCAGATGCGTTTCTGAATTATTGAGATGCTATTATTGAAAGCTGAAATGCACATTTACGCATCTCATTAACTCATTTTGAATTAATTTATGTTATGCACTCATTGCAACGTCCATGTCTGTTTCACATTGTATGAAAATTCATATCGACACGTCTGATTTATAATATACTAGGATTATGTCACAGTGTATCGAATAGACTGTCACCAATATACCAAAGTACGCTCTTTTTTAAGAATTACCATGATGAAACAAGTTAAAGGTCAATGGATAAAATTTGAAGGTTGGTAGAAACATGGAGGTAGCATCCTCAATGGTAGGAAGTGTTCGATCGTAGTGAGCCATCGCTTCGTCTTTTTTTAAACTCCGTGATCCGGCCGCTGTTCGAGTGAAGTCGTTTAAAATAGGTACCGGACCCGATCTGTTAGATCAAAGAGCATTTTGCCGAGTTACATGTCGATTTAAAATGTTTGATTTTTGTTTCCCTTTTTTGAAATTCTTAACATCGTTCTGGTTATGCTCAATGCGTTTGTTTCATAAAACATACATAAGATTTCTTACCAAGAAATATTTGATGATAAACGGTGATTAGTTATATTACAATAGAACATTTATAATGTATTGGCCTCAACCATCTATAACATTATAGTCTTCTCTGTCATCAACAATAACAATAAGAAGGTCACGTGTCACTGCAAGAAATTATCTTCATCTTGGGACTAATTTGCATAATGAAGGAAAAGAGATCAATTTGTAGCATGTTTTGTCGTTTGAAGCACGGTTGAAGTGATGACACTTCACTTTCGTTTCACCAAGGCAACGGGTGTTAAATGAGCCAGCCTGCAGCCGCATTTTGAATTGGCTTATCAACGAAACGACTGTGCTTTTTATCATGTTTGAAAAATGTAACGAATCTGAAGATATCAAACATAAATGGATATAAAAGAAAGGCATAGATAAGTAACAGTCGCTCGGGGCATTGTTACTTAACTCGAAGTCAGCAGACAGAACACGGCAGCTTTCTTCACACGTGACAAATTCTAATATGTTCAGTGTGCATGGGTCTTTGGTAACACATAAAGGTGTTTTAAAGGCATAATGGTCGATCTGGGATGATGTTGCCACTCCGACAGTCAATGACGTGGAGTAATTCAATACACTTAATGACTGCTCTAATTAAAACGCTGTTTTAATTAGAAAGTAATTGAGTTAAACTTTCATTGATGACCACCGTAGCAGCACGGAAAGTATGATGCATGCACAGGCGACCCAATAGGTTCTGAGTTTTTCACACTGTTTTCTCTATCATTTTCTCTTCTTTCTTCATGCTCTGAATGATCGGAATAAATAAAATAAATGGTTTATATAACCTAACCTAGCCTCTGTGACTCTTTATTTATTTTACACTCCATTACAAGGATATATATCTCTCATACACACATGCTGTAATTAATTAGTCAACACAACTAATTATGCTAATCCGTGGACTTATCAGGGATTTTACGGGTTGGTCAACATCGCGAAAGATAGGAATGGTTACTAACCCTTTTCATTAACATCACTATCTTTCCGATGTTGACCAACCCCTGATAAGTCCACGGATTAACATAATTAGTTGTGTTGACTAATTAATTACAGCATGTGTGTATGAGAGATATACGTCCTTGTAATGGGGTGTAAAATAAATAAAGAGTCACAGAGGCTAGGTTAGGTTATATAAACCATTTATTTTATTTATTCCGATCATTCAGAGCATGAAGAAAGAAGAGAAAATGATAGAGAAAACAGTGTGAAAAACTCAGAACCTATTGGGTCGCCTGTGATGCATGCTGGGAGTTTGTTGTCTACACTGACCTTTATGTGCCGGGGGTTGAAATGACACCCTTGGTACACCAAATGATGGTGCAAGCCAAACTATTTTCCTTAGAAGATATTATTGACTAAGTTGAAATTTTCCAGGATCCGGGTCGGGAAATAACATAATGAAATATATTGATGAATTTATATTTTGCAAACTCTGTGTTGTGAAGATCTTGGAGTTGGAAAATAAATCAAGATCGCCTTGGTTATGTCTGTCTGTCTGTCTGTCTGTCTGTCTGTCTGTCTGTCTGTATGTATGTATATGTATGTATGTATGTATGTATGTATGTATGTATGTATGTATGTATGTATGTATGGCTCTATGGTTTGTTGTACGTATGGTTGTATAGTATGTATATATGTATGTATCTATTTATCTATCTATGTACACCATTTGTTGAATGTCATTTGATTTATGGGAGAAAAATACTGGCGAGATATATACGTTCTCATCCCTGAGGCGATATTTCAGATAGGATGTTTACCTGACGGGTAAACGTGAGGGTATTGTTATATGTAGGCGATTTTATAGATTTGCTCAAATTTATTTCCTCTCTGTAATGACTCAGCAGACAAAGTAATGCATTTTACTGTCAGCTTGCATCGTTAATCATATTTACGATGGGAGTTTCGAGTTGTGAATTCAATGGAGGACCATATATTGCCAGATTTCGAATGAAAATCCGCGACAGTTGTAGAATTAAATATTTGAGTCAGAATCTGTAGTTGCAGTTTGAAAATGAGAAATATGTCGAATCAGATTGCGATGATTTTGAGATGGCATCGCAAACATATTTGGCCACTTTGAGTGGTTGTACGTCAATATAGAAATGTTGTCAATCCAGGTACTAGTTTATCATATTCCTGCACAGAAATGTTCAGATAACATCAAAGAGGCCGCCCACCTTGAAGATGTCGTCATCATTATTTATGGCACAAGTTGGTCGATTGATTTTTGTCTTTCTTTTTCCCTTCATGCGTTGTCTTAACATGGTATTCATCGCTCTGTTACAGCCTTCAAGAATATGCAATTACCCGCCGGATGGCCATTCGACACCTCATCGTAAAGAAGACAATGGATTCCGTTGTCATGTTGCGTTGTTCTCACGTTCGCGTCGACATACCACTCTTCTCATAATCTCTGCCCATCGAACAATACATTGCAAAATATTTGTGGCGGGCTGACCACCCCGGTTCAGCCCCAACCTGGCAGGTGGTAGAACTTTCACACTACTTTTATTGAAGTGCGGAAAATTAGTGGGGTTTTCAGCGTCTTTGTCAAATATTGTGTCAACGCATCCCAAAACAATCCTCGTAATTAGACGGCGCGTAATCTCTTGTTTGCCTCGCGAGAGGGAGTTTCCTGTCACCCGAAACAAAAGATAAGCCGTGAAGGCTGACGAATTAATTATGAAAATTAGGTGTTCGGGTGAACTTGAATTGCAAACAAGCTTCGATGAGGCGATCAAGTTTGTTCAAAGTTGGCTCATTGGGGGAATTAACGCGTTGCTAAAGAGACACTTGTCGGAAAAACATGTTCAACCGCCGGGCCTGATCAAAAGAACACCTTCACGTTGAGAGGTGCTAAAACCTTGCCTCGGAGGGGACAGAAGTTCCACTTGTTGAGAGAGACACAACAGGGAATTTCTGAAGAGGATGCGTCATAAGTAGATGGGGGCTAAAACTGCCTGTAAGGGGTCATTCTGCCAGAAACAAAGAGGGTGCAAGATTATGAAAAAAGGCACATGTTTTTGCTGAGAGTGTTGATTGTTGGAAGAACTCGAGTCTGGTTGTTTGTTGACTCAGCCACTGATCTGAAAAACGTCTGCCCCATCATTTAATACCATTTGCAATGGTCCCTTCAAAAACGGGGATAATGTAAAGCGTCATAACCAAAGCCGCTTTAATGAAGCACGCAACGGAGAGAGAATCGAAGCCCCTTTGGCGATTCTACTTGCGTATGGCGTTTGTATCTCCCCCTTTTGTTCAAAGCTACTCACAATATCTCGTAACGTCTCTGTCATTTGGAGTGACTTTGTTTTGCGGTTAACGAGCATTAGTTTACGACGTCACCACCGAAACAGACAAACCTCCCCCTACTTCCCCAGCTTTAGCGCGACCTCCTCATCGACAGAAAGCCTCCTGAAATTCGGGAGAGACCGCCCTAATAAAATCCTGACCTCGTGGGCATCGTAAGGGCTCCTCTCAATGACGCGGACTGTCATTCAAGTTCTTTCTAATGACTTTGAGTGGTCCGTCAACGAATGCTCGGTTTTGTTTTTTTGATGTTCACCAACCCCAATCGGCACTCTCGTTGGAATTTAGTGTCCTAATTCAACAAAGAAAAACCTCTTTTCTCGCTGTTTATTGAAGGTGTAATTTGTAATGGCACCTGTCTGGAAAATGAAAGAGACAGTAAATTCCATCGTAAAATGCGGAATTTTTTAGAGATACATTTTTTTAAATCTATACCGCTTTCCAAATCAGCTAAAATGATACACATCTAGATTGATCGGGCACAGGGACATCGAGGATGGCAAATGTACATGTATGTTACATGTGAAACGGTGCCAGACGATTTTGTTGGACTTGGAAGAGAAAATAAAGTGGGTGTAAATCTTTGAACCGGATATGAATAATAGCAATATAAAGGAGAATTTATCGAAATAAGAGCATTATTGGCGAACAAGACGACAATTGTAAAAATTTAACGATTTGTATATTAATACATAGATACATAGATACATACATAGATACATACATACATACATACATACATACATACATACATACATACATACATACATACATACTATACGGGTCTGACTGACACAGGCAAATATAATCAAAGATGGAGAATTGTAATTTTGTACGATATCGTCTGCCGTCTAATATACAAGCTTACAATGTACGGAGAGCGGGAGAGAAATAGACTTTACGTAATCCTACCCTCTTTTTGTTTTTGCTATTTCTCTCTTCATTTTGCCGCCCTATTTTCGTGTTTACTCGCGAGATGAAAATTTAATAATCAGTTGAGTCATCTTATTTGCATTGTTCCGAAATTTGTTATTCATTGTTATCCAAAATCTGGTCTTATTCTACTTGGCTGTGCTTCCATTGATTTTTGAGGTGTGACATCGGTGTCTTTTAAATCTTTTTTGTGTCGCATGGTTGCTTAATTAGTGCTAGAGTGGACGTAACGATTAATACATCTGTCGATTTCTTTTGTTTACCAGTGGATGTCATCTGCTTTACAAATCGGTGGTCAGCCCGTTATCACATGCGATGGAAACCCGATCCGGCGGCTACTCTGTACAGCTCTCCGTGTCCGGCCTATTATCCTCGCCACAAGGAAAGCCAATCAACACCCTGTTTGACAAAAAACACTTCTACCGGAGAGTCTTAATTTGGAGCAGCTTTCCGACGCGAAATACGATACGATCACGGGGCATGCGCATGCAGGGAGACTAACAGCGCCGGTGCAGCCCTGCTGTTGTACCGCGCTCACAAACAGCCCGAGCGTAGAATTCAAGAGTGCCCAAAACAAAATGGGAATTATGGCGCAAATACATGGTTATGTAAGCGGGGCTAAGGGAAGTACCGCCGAGCGCTCGAGGCAAAAGTCACAGCAGGTTTAACTCGTAAACAACCACGTCCACACAGCCAAAACTACCGGACGGAAATGTCAATATTTTGACCAAAGCTCTCGTTCAATCCCACACACCTGTTGATGCGAAGGATGCAAACGTCGTCACAGGATTGAGTTTTCTTTTAACGAAAGATTGGAACACAAATTTAAATCGATGAAAAAAATTCCATAGTTTATGCGACTATAAAGGTCTCAATGGCATTATCATTTAATGTACATTTTTTGTTTGCTTTACAGGTCTAGTGCAGACATGCCGACAATATTCACCTGGGGGTCATAAAAATATCACTCAACCACGGCCATAACACTTGTCCGGAAAATAGTCCACGGAATGTCGCGACTAGATGGAAAACCTACAAGGCAAATAATATTATGTAATGTACGACCCATATACAGTGACAAATTTCTTATACAGGGCACACTTGCGCAATGAGACTTTCCTCGCTGACTTTCCAACACAACGACAAAAGACTGGAAATGATGAAAAGTTGTTTTCCCACGTTCGGTCTACCTGAGCGCAAAGTGGTTTTAGATCCGAAGGGGGTTATACACAGCCTGAGAATGGACGAGTATGAACAGAAAAGCATGGACCATGGAGCTAATGAAAGCGACTGAGGCCGTGGATGGCCAGACAAAGAAAAAAAGTGTCGATGAGCTTCTGAACACAAAAAGTTCCAACTGAAAATCGATCCTGTGTCAAATGACACTCAAGGCTGTTAGGAGGTGGTAAATTTGATACGTGTGTGTCACGCCTGAAGACTGAGGCACCGACACTAAACTGAATGAGGTCGAAATCGGGCAAAATGTAAACACTTGACATCCCCGTTAAACGCCGACAAGAACATAACCGCTGCTTGTAAACAAGAGTGCCCAAACAGATAAATGTTCCAACAACCACCTATCTAAGCGCACACAAATCCGATTTTCTCCACCGACCAGAATTCATGGCCAAAAGAAAAAATTGCAGAAGTGTTTCGAGGGATAATGGCCGTGTGGAAATTATGCATGTAAATAAGAAATGCGAAATCTTCCCTAAGCTTTTCCGGCTAGAGTGGGCATCGACAAAGGGAAGTTGCTAACTAATTTTAGCACCCACGAATAAGTTGAGAATTCACGCCAGCTTATCATTCCTCATGGAATACCGTCTTACAGAGCCTTTGGTGGCAATCAACATCTGCTCATGATCGGCCACAAAGGCGTCTGCAATCCACATAGATTTTTTGCATAAGGTTCTTTGTTTGAAAGGCATCTCTTAAATCAACAACACACACCGTGGGATGATTTAATGTTCAGAATGAGTCAAATAGTTTTATTTCGAAGTAATCTTTCTTCCATACAAAAACTCAGCCACTCAAAAAATAATTTTACAATATGTACAATCTTAGACCCTAAGGGTCTGTGGTACAATCAGTGCGCCCGCGGGTACTGCACTGTCGATAGTCCCCATTGCACACACATGCGCATAACTCACATGGCAAGTTTTTTAGCAACCATATTACTCCCTTTTTTCTGTTTTTACAAGGGATTGTCTCGTAATTAGTCAATTCGTGGAGGAATTGTTAGTGTGTTTTGTGCACAATACTGTAACTCGACACTAATCCCCCTGTCTTCACTGTTTTAGCAGAACTTCCCAATAGCACGCCTTCATCTCAAAGAAAGGCTTATTTCAGAAGACACTGACAGATGTCCATAGACAATTGATGTTCGCTAGAATTTTTTTCCCTTCAGCTCTTTCCTCAAAAAGTTACAAAAATGCGTCGACGGAGTCTTTTTTTATAATTTTAACGTAAAAAAGCCATCGCGGGTCAACACAGCTACAATGTTGGTTTTACAAAAGAATGACCCCCCTCACAATACTGGACTAATGGACCCTATGTACAATAACCATGCATGTTTTGTTACGTTTGGACGAATATAAACAGTACTATCTTAACTTGCCGAGTTGTCTATGGGTTCCATTATCCAACCCCCCTCCACGGTTTACTTTCACTGGTTGACTTATGGACGTGTTTGATTATAAACATGTCTTGGAAATGGTCGGAGATCTTCCTCCGAGCTGTCGTGTGAAAAACGCTAATCTCTCGCAGCTTGGCCCGGCGACCATCTGTTGGAACCCATGTTTGGAATTCCTTCCCTTCACTCCAGAATTTAAAATTAATGTTGCATGGTAAGCATTCGGAATTTCTGTGAGGGTATCGATTTCTCCGTTCGGTGAGCAAACAAAGCCAAAAAATACCTTGTTTACAAGATAATGGAATTGGCTTAGCAGTATTTAGAATATGCTCTCCGTGTTGGAAAATGTCCTTTCATTAGAGATATAAACATCACATGGAATTCACTGTCTGCACAGGAGACGCAAAAATAACTCGGCTGTGTTTACTAATGTGAAACCCGGGGGCAATCACTCCCGTTTGTGCGCCCTGACCCGGGTAGATTTTTAGATTTGACAGATCAATACAGCGGACCAGAGATCACGGTAATTTTATCCGCCATAAACATGGTACTCCAATCGAGATCATTCAGCGATGGTCTTGAGTCAATGGGTCGTGAAAGGCAAAGCAAACTGACTTCACAAAAAGATCTCTTTGCTCTCTCGGAAATGCGATCTCCTTCAAGGCTCTCAGGTGAAGGGAAACGCCAGAAAAGTTAATGAAATTTGCAAAATCGGTAGCCTTGCTTTTTCGCCTACTTTCGTTAAAATATCTTAATGGGGTCCTTCTTGTGTGGTTTGATTTCTTGGATGGCTGAGCAAGATGTAAATGGCGCGTAGAGCTATACTTGACCGGAAGAAAAAACGAAATTGCTCTTCCGTTTCGCTTATACGCCTGGCCGCATAAAAATGTTTCGTATCATTTTTTGCTAAATGAGCTAAAGATACAGATACGGGCTGACAATGGATCAGGAAGGCGGGAGGTTGTGTAAATTGAGCCAGCGAGGGCGTTGATGCTCGTCGCCCTTGCGTGACTGCGGGTTTGTGAAAACAGTAAAAACTTCGACAAAAAGTGTTCAAAATTAGGACGGTGTGTATCTTGTAGGCTGATTACGTCATGTGAAAATTCTTGTCCAGTCTGCCCTAACGACAGTAGCTGAAACTGTACACGGCGATGACAGACAATCGCTGCGAATGTACTAAGACCTCGCGAAAAACAATGTATGCTTTTGTCAGCGGTTTTAGCAACCCAGTGGGTCGATTCACAAGACTCGCTGGCCGGTGCATAATCCCCCGATCAGGCTTAGGTCGAGCAAAAATCAAAGAATGGAGACAAATAACGAAAGTGCATCTTCCACGCTTAAAAACCACAGAATCGCCTCGTTTTACCATACTTGTGAAATAATTAATTCTTTTCAGTGCATTGTACCTGATCATTGTTTTAAAAATAGAACCAGTCATGTCGTTAGCCGAAAAACAACAAATGTATGAGGAATTAAGACCCAAAGGTTTTGCCTCGCTGTGTCTTTACCCTCTAAAATGATTTGGCGTTATAAATGGGAACGTTTACATGAGAAAAGCTCATTCGCAAAATTGTTTGCATTATTATTATTTCAAGTTTAATTTACTCTCCGTTGTACACTTATTAGTCCAATTAAAGGAAAACAAAATCCCTTTCGTGTAAATGTTTTCACCCGAAATTTTACTTCGGACATCCCAAGCCCATAGTATAGTCGCACACAGTCGACTTTGACCCCACCCAGGTCGCAACGTGACCTTTCCGTTCGACAGAAAGATAAAAATAATACTATAAAACAAAACCCCGTTATTCATCGCTGAATCGCTGGAAAATATTCATCAATGCTGATCTCAAAAATCAAGTTGGTCATTTAAAGTTCCATGTTCATTGAAAATATAAAAGTAAAACTGAAGTTTTCTTTGAAGTGTACGTAAGTATTGTAAACATTGTCTTTGAAAAGTCTTTGTAAAGCGTTCGGTAGGTTCTTTTCGTGGTCGACCAAGTTTTAGCAGTTGACACTCTGGACAGCCACGGGTGATAAATAATGGTTTAGTAGCTTGTAACCGCGAGGCGCGGCCTCTCAAACCCTTGCTCAACGTTGCACACGACTACTAGTCTGTGCTGGTCACACACACACACACACACCAACTTTTTTAGCTTGTAACCGAAATATCGGCGCGTTTCCCGTGGCTGCCTTATTGTCCAATTACAGGCCACGGAGCCCACTACATTCAGTCACTCGTTCACCGTTGCGTGTCTATCACGTCGTAATTCACAATTTTTGAGGGTGAAGGGATCGTCGTCGGGTGGTAGTAGTCCGTTCCACCCGTGTAGGTTGGTTCTATGGGGATGCTGTAGACGTGTCCGCTCACACCACTGTCCGTGCCGTCGGTGAACACTTCCCCTCTCTCGGTGTAGTTGGCGATCTCGTCGTAGTGGTGTCGCTGTGCGTTCGAAGACACACTGTTTCTGCTCTGCACAGGCTGGTTCTGTGTATTAACGTCCACTGGGCCATTCTTGCCGCCCCTGCCACTCTCAAGAGATGATAAATTCGAGATCTGACCGGTGGAGCCGGCCCTTGAAAGTTTTATAGTTAGTGAATGGTCGGTGCCTATTAGGTAATATTCCTCGTCGACGGCCTTTTTGAGCCACTCATTGACTTTTTGTTTGCATTCTTCCTCTTGATGTGTGGTGCTCAAATTCACATCATAGTAACCGGTCACTCTCTGTTCCTCAACCTCTCTCCTGTTTTTCCTTCTCTTGCTGTTCCATCGGGTAAGTTCACATACAAGGACAACTAGTACTATGGCGAATATAGCGCTGCCTGTCACGACAGCCGCCAGCACAGGCACGGAGAGGGCCAAGCCGCTTTCCTTCTCTTGCGGTTTATCAGAACCGGCGAACACCAGCTCACTGTCGGGGTCGCCGGTTTGTGCAGTACTGGTCTTGGGCGCAGCCGTCGGTAGTCCCGGCTTGGGTCGTGGCCGTGCCGGCGGGGCTGTGGTCGTCGACGGGTCACTGTCCTCTCGCTCGGGCGTTTCGGTAACAATGACATTTCGTTGCGTCGAAGGTCCTGCCGGCGCCTCCAGTATGTAGAGAACGGCGCTTGCCGAAGTCTGGCCGATGACATTTCCGACGATGCACGTTACGATTAAACCGTCGTCGAAAATGGTCAATTTCGAAATAGTCAGGTCTTTCCCGTTAGGTGACAGAGAAAATCTACCCGTGGATAAATCTATGGGATTTCCATTGGTCTGCCAAAAGTAAGCGTCTGTTTTTGGGTTGGCCGTCACTGAACATGTAAACATGGCGGAGTCGTGGACCGACACGTCGGCGATTTCGGGCATGACGGTCACTATCGGTGGATAATGAACGACTAGAGGTCCAATTACGCATGCCTGGGAATTGGAGATTGCCGGCCCCGTGGCTTGGCACGTAATGACTGCGCCGTCATCCTCGGCCGTCAGCACCCAGTCCCGCTTTTTGTCCGGCAACGACGGGTATATCAACTCACCTGCTGAAACGCGTCGGTTGTTCCGCGACCAGCTCAGCTCCGGCAGCGGTTCGGCATTCCGGAACAAACACTCCGTATGCAGAACGTCTCCCGCGACGTACGCGTCGCGTACGGTGGTAGGTAAACACACAGGGTAGCTTGCTGCCGATTGAGTGCGTACAGTAAGTTCCACTTCGGACGAAAACAATACCGGTCCGAAGTCATCAAACACAATGCATCTGTAAGAATCTTCGTCTTCACTGGCAATCGTGTGTACAATTTCCAGATTGAACTCGCCATGAGCAAAGTCACCCACCACCGAGTAGCGAGTGGGTTCCCTCACATTACATATATTGCGAAGTCTGTTAATGTTTCTAGTCCTGTTAGGGTGGGTTATAGCGATGCCGTCTTTCACCCATTGCACATAGTGAACTGAACTAAGGTCCGAAACTTTGCATCGCAACACGGCAGTCTCACCTTCATTGACCGTTGTATCGGCGGGCTGCGTGCGGAAGAATGGGTCCTCGGCAGCTGCTAAGCACAACCCGATCAGTATAAGCAGCGTTGACTCTACTCCAAACCGCTTCATGGTTGCTTGATCGGTGCGACGGTTTTTAACAGTGTCCGTATCCCGTAGTCAAGTGCTAGAGCCCCTGAAGTCTATCTAGTCACGGGCCCTACTTGTCACCTCCAAATAAGTAGACAGCTTTTCATGGGAACACGTTTGAGCATGCGAGGAGTGCACTTCGGTCAATACGTATTGTTTGGGCTATCTTCGGCGAATGATTACTTATGCTAAGCGATTCACTGTTATAGGCCCTCTTCGACTGGTCCGCACTCCGTGGCAACAACGACTGGGGACGCTATTTGAATGCGCGTTAAAATACGCTCACGAGAACAATGGCTCCGCCCACTTTAATATCTCACTGCTTACTAATATCAACCCCATTACGTATTCACCAGTTTATTTGTTCAGCTTCCCGGATGTAAACAAGCCAGCCGAAGAACCGCTTTCCCAGGCCTAGCGCTGTCAGGAAGCCCAAAAGTTCCGCAATGACAATTTTTTAGTGACAACTGTTGGTATGCCGGTGCTTTTCTTGCAAAAATCAATGGGGTTATTGTTTACGCTTTCCCCGGCCTCTGTGGCTCTTCAGCTCAGTGCTACAGCATGAGCTGCCCATCTTCGATCGTCGCGTGTGGATACTCTTTGTTATGCAAATAACCCGTAGAAAAAGAAAAGTTTCTTTTGTAACCTGTGGGCCAATACGGTCCCTCACAAGTACGTGTAAAGAAGGCTCCCCGCAAAACTGTTTTAGCAATCGATGGAGTGACGGCTTTCCTAGCTCTGTAGCTTTTTACTGTAGTTTGATCTCGATGAAGTACAGTTTAGTCCTGGGATTATCACTTCATGAGGCAAGAGTGTATACTTTGCGACCAGGCTCTGTCCAAATCTCGAGGAAATCCCTCGGCTAACCTTCAGAACCGTACAAAACTTTTTTAAAAAGCTGTTTACCAGGTCGGCTTACTGAAATCCCTTTAAAAACATGTCCAGACGTGTTTCAGTTACATTGACAGTACACAGTGTGAGCTCGAGCAAAGAAAAGGGGAAAGCTCGGCCGGGATATTCTCTCTCTGCCCCCAAGAGTTGTGAAACTCGCCCGAAATGAGCATTGAAACTGCATACCTTTTCAATTATTAATAATCATTACAAATATCTACATCTTTTCATAGGCCGAAGAGGCGTATTGATTTTGACACAGGTATTTGAAGTGTCTGATAGCGAACATAGTTTTCTATCGATTTCTACTTAGGAGAGAGCGGTAAAGCGAAATGAGCTCATCTTCCGGGAATATAGCGTAAATAATTGATAATTAACGGGTTTTTTTTCAGAAAGCGCAAAACTGGTCTCGGCATTTCTTCTAATTAACGATGACTTCTGCTTTATTGTTACATCAAGGACGACAACACGAAGTGGTAGATCGCCATCACAATGTTGTGTAACTTGTGTTAGTCTTCGACCATGTGTGTTTATTTCGACGAGAAGCGACACTGGCAATTGTCCAACGGCGACAATTGGGCATTTATTTTGTGCGTCAACCGGGCAACCTTTTGCGTACACCGCGAAAGAAAAGGCGAGCTGAGGCCCTTTTTTTCAAGGCTTACACCTGATAGACTGGTCTATAGATCTGAACAGACAATACAGCATACACATGCACCAGTATTTCGGTCGCATTCCTTCGCCCCATTTCCGATCGTGCCATAGAAATGCGTGCCGGCGCAAAGAAAGGATACAGCGAATATTGGAGAGACACGCGAATTTCGCGTGTTGCTTTCCGTGACTGGGTTCGGCACAGGCCGGTGAATTTCTTCAACATGCACGGACACGCGTGTCACGCGTGTTAATTTTCTTATTTGACCCGGGCACTTCTTTTCCGATCTCGCCGATTCATAATTTCACCAAAGTAAACACATTTAGCCCTAATTTCACACGCAACGGAACCACCTAAATGGAACGGCGCGCGTTGAAGTATACAGTTTGTTTCCTATCGCATAAATAAACTCCATGCGCACTGTATTTGTGAACTAAATGAAAGATTTTCTTAAATCCAACATTTTGATCCCGCTATCCGCCCACGGAGTATTTTTGGGCCAGGTGCCTCATATAGTATCCAATTTGTCCCCAGTAATCGGCCCTATCTTTATTGGCAGTTAATACACTTAGCAAGTTATCATATAATCAATTACATCGTTATTTTTTCCTCAAATAAACACCTTAACCATGGTTTGAGCAAACACGGCTAGGTATGGACTTAAACCCGGGTCACGCCGACAAAGCGGCGAGCGCGTCGACATGTCGATGGTGCTCGCCAAACAATTTCGAAAACGGTCGCTAAATCATGATGTTATCGGCTCCCAGAGACACAGCGAGGCGTTAAATCAACTCAAAGTTTGCCCTTCAGACGGGGTGTAATAGCTTTCTGATCCTCTCGTCGAAGTAAAACAAACACGGTTTAGGTACCAGGTAGGTGATTATGCAATGCGAAGAATTTAACAAAATAATTCATAAAACTCAGAGCGAACGGGAAAACACTTGAACATTAAAGTGGGTGACAACCAGCGAATAGAATAATACATTTTTTTGCTATTATTAAGTGCGAAAAACTCTCAGTCGGGCCGTACTTTGTACATTCTCTTTAAGAGTATCACTGTGGGGCCCTTAGTTTAGACAACTAAAGATTTTTGTCAGAAGCAATGCCGATGAAAAGAGATCTGTTTCCCTTCTTTTCATGGAGCTCTCAGAACATTAAGGACGTTCTCACAATCTACCGGAAACGAGCGTCGGGTCGGCTCGCTTCTCTTGATCATCAAAGTCTAGCTCACGGTGACGGGGACTCATTGCATTGTGGGTGCGTGTCAACAACCGCTAGAAGTTGTTTCCCGAAGAGATGGTCGGGAATTGTAGTAGAAAGAAACCTTTTTCCCTCCTGCCGGTTACTGTTAATCCCACTGGCTTTCTGTAATGTTAGCCAGGGTCCGGTGTTGTCAGGGCCTGACCCCGGGGTCTTGGAAATCTTAGCGGTTGTTAAAAAACAGCTGGGATTAGCGGGACATGCGTGTATTTACACAGCCCCGATAAGCGAAGTTTTGGGCACGAGTGATAACCCAACAATCGGGGCCAATAGAAGATAAAAGTTGAACTGTCATTAAAAGAGCATTGGCAACAAAAAGTGCCTATATTTTATCTTACATCAACAATTTAATTGTGCAATTTCCCTCGAGGCTGCGATAAGATACCGGTGAAATATGAGAGAGAGAGAGAGAGAGAGAGAGAGAGAGAGAGAGAGAGAGAGAGAGAGAGAGAGAGAGAGAGAGAGAGAGAGAGAGAGATCTTAGGTTGGCCTGCGTACTTTGGTACACGGCAACCAATTATAGTCGGCGTTGTTTGTGCAAGTTGTTAAGTATCGAGAGACCACTTCATATTGTTGTTTATTTGTTAAGTTTTTTCATAATCAGTTGACTTGATCTTCTCTGAGAAATCTATAGTTTTTCAACGCTGCAACATCATCTGCACATGATTCCACTACAGAGAAATCGAGGCATCACTTGGTATCACACAAGAACATTAAATGGGGTCAAAACTTGGAAGGGGACCCGTTTGAAGAGCCCACTTCACTCGTAGCATACCAACACGCGCTGCTCATTTTGGTTCGCATCATTCATCGGCGAGATCGTACCCAGTGACTCGGCATTAACGCGGAGAAACCCGAGACGACCATGTGAATCGCGGACTGTCAGGGAGCTAATTTGGAAAACAATATTCGCGACCGCGACTCGAAATATCTCGGCGCACTTAACTGTTCGCCGTGCCAACCGTGACGAGATAAATGTTGCGTGTCTTTTTGGCAACAATTCCAACTGCCAACCATCCGTGCTCAGAAATACTAATTTTACATTTCGAGCAAGTCGCCAGCTGAATGGGCTCGTTGCGTGACGTATCACCGGGTCAGAGTTATTCCTCCAGAAATTGACCCGCCATGGAGAGATTTGCACTCCTATGGCCAACCGCGGGTTAGACTTTATTGAAAAAACAAGGGGTGCCATCCAGTGTAAGGGGAACATAATACCCTGTGCACGGTGTTGCCGTCTGCGCCTCAGGCCACTTCAAATCTGTTAGACATTAAAAGTAATAAATAACAGTGGCCGGCCTGGTAATTCGCATCTCTGACATGAACTCTTAAACACAATTGCAATGAGGTGTACACAAACTTCAGGTACCCTTGTCTCGAACGAAAATATGTTCATGCGCATTAATAACGTGTGAAGCATTAGCAAAGATCAGCGCTACCTCTCATACACGTGACCCAGTTGTTTTTCGACATCCCGGTTCTCGGCTTAACTGTCGGACAGAGGGTCATCGAAAAAAACTAGAGCGGGCTGTACTTAAAGGATCGTGCAGTCTTCAATAAAATGCTGGATTCCGTGCCATCTATACTAAAATTTCGTTTCACACACGTACATGCAGTGGTTTAGGCACTCGGAATTTCTGCAAGGATCCGCAGGCTGAAGTGTAGAACCCTTCTCTCCTTTCAAAACACACAGGTCATTAATTTTGGCTCCAAGTCACATGCGCCATTCAGAGCACAGCTATGATATTGTCTGCCATGACATTCATTCCATGTGATGCATTGGTATTTACTACAATCACTATTGAAACAGTTATTCAAAATGAGACTTAATGTCTACCATCACAGAAAAAGGACCATCTAAAAGACACGCCAGGCCTTGTATAAATTCCTTCTCCCGCCAGGTTCGGTAGAGAAATATCTGTGTTGCGACAGAACTGTCGGTTATAGACCTTTTAATTACTGGGTGCCACCGATTATTTGGGAAAAATGGTTTGTTTTAAAAAGACTTTAAGATTTGCAGACCCTGTCAGACAAAGTGGGCTTTGTTGTGCTTCTTACGACCAACCGAGCGGCGGTGGCACTTCGGTGACCTTGCGTGACCCCGGCACGAGGAGTGTTATCCCAAGCCGAGATTTCCAGGTATGCTTTGCTCTCTGGTTTCATATGTGTCAGACACCTCGGCGTCGTCAAGTCAACACCATGCTACGCACAATCTTGGGCGTCCAAGGAGGGAAGAGAAATTCTTACGAAAAAGTTCGCGAAGGCTGACAACGCAAGCATCACACGCTAATTTGTTCCCCCTAATTCTTTCGTATCTGTCCATCTATCGACGATGTAGATAATGGACTTGTGGGATTTATCAAACATTCAGATAAATGGGATGCAGAGAGAGAGAAAGAGAGAAATGAGGGCTAACCCTTGACCCGAAACGCGCCATTAACCTCATTTAAGCTACGGACATTCGAAGCCCTACCCGCAACTTGTAATATGTGAAAATGCAATCAGCAATAGGCCTTCGTGACTGAAATGGCATATAGCGGAACTTCCATTCTTCAGCGCTATGTATGGTCATTGACTGTTGCCAGTCTCAAATGATCACATCAGCATATTTCTGAAATGCTGTGTCTCATAAAATTTACAACTCATTCCCCTACATTAAATTCATTTCCGTTTCACCTGACTTGCACCGTGACTGTGTCCGCATTTCTTTTACTTTCTTGTTACTTAAATTCTGTCCCTGCGTCTGCCTTTCCGCCTCCTGTCCCTCCCTGTCCCCCACACCACTTTATCGATTTAAATGTCTGTAATATTCCATCATTTGGCTTTTTGTCACAAATGGAAATTTCTTGATAACTTCATGTGATTATTCTACGAAGTCATGTTGTTCTCAGTGTATGTCAGTATTTATTATACCACCGACTCTGTGCCTGTCTTTCTGTAGCTGTCTGTCCTTCCGTCCGTTGGGACACATGTGTTATCCAATATGTCACTGAGTCTTGTCAAACTCTCTCTCTCTCTCTCTCTCTCTCTCTCTCTCTCTCTCTCTCTCTCTCTCTCTCTCTCTCTCTCTCTCTCTCTCTCTCTCTCTCTCTCTCTCTCTCTCTGACCAGATGAACCAAGCCGAAGTAAAAACTCGTGAATTATTCTGCTTTGATACAATGAATAAACCGTCCGTTTATAACCCGCTATCCACAGAAAATTTGTTTCAATAAACTGTACTGCATGGAGCCCAACTATAGCAGTAAGCCATCGTGACATCAGTATTGTTGACATTTTGATCAAAGCAGAGATACAGTCTCCTGACAATCCGAACAAAACATCGTGGTTTGCGACTGGGCTTGGCCCAGTTGACTATTGAAGTCCGAATAATGAGGTGAAAATGTGTTGTGAAGGAAATTTCAAATAAAGCGCCCAGGAGCGCGGGCAACCAACGTGAAATCTAGCTGTTATGACAAGAATTTAGATACACGGGAATAGATAATACCTCTTTTCTTAATAAAACAATATGAAACAGCCCTCCCAAGTAATCCCCAAAACAGGAAGGCGAATTTCAGTTGACAGCGTATCCCACGGTCTGTCAAAAGGAACTAGCAATTGTGTGTTCGGGTAATTGATGTTCCTCCAAGCGGTCTGGTGCTTGCCACCGGTAAATTTGTAAGTCACCCTGTGTCAGAGAGAAAAAAAAAGAGTGTATACCTGGCCTGGCAAAGTGCCAGAAAGGGTCACGCAAGAACTTCATAATGGAGACACTGGGCTGAAAAGACTCAGTGTTGACCAGAATTCATAATTGGTAGCGTAAAAAGGGAGTTACAGTAATTGTCGCGCGAGAGACACAGCGTGTTTGTTTGCTTGTTCGCTTGGTCAACTTCAAATCTTTGCGGGCTACCTGTGCACACACCAACAAAAGCACTTCGGTCTAATGAGTTTGCCGTTGAGCTGACAGGCATGACGTACACACGGTCGGGACTTGTCCTTTGTCACGTCTACCGGTGGGATTTGGAGGGCTCGAAACGGGGGCGGTCGGTAAACGGTGAAAGTTTTTAAGCGGCGAGGATACAATGGATGCGGCACCTTTCGACTTTGTTCAGCGACACATTACTCAAAGTGCAGCTTTCTGATTTTGACTTTCTCTGTTAAAACTATTCATTGAAGCAAGGTTACCGTGATTCAAGTTCACACAATTTCCCAAACAAGCCACTTCATTTATTATTTTTTTCCTTTCATTCGACAATGCTGTCATTTTCATGTACGCACAACGATGACGTCATATGACATTTATGAATATAGAGCAACGACCTCGCTCGATTACCGGCGATTCTAAATCACAATTAAAAGAAATAATTTAAGTGTGGTGTAATTTCCTTTGTGGCTGATATATTGTCGCGTTTGGCGCGGCTTATGCTGTGAAGTTCTTCATGATAATCTAAAAAATGAAAGGCGTTGTAATATTTTTTTGTGAATAATGATACAAAAATTTTATGAGATGAGTCACTTTGAGGTGATTTCAGATCTGCACCTGTGTGTGCGCGCGCCCTTTTATCAATCTGGGTGTTTTGCAATATCAATTTGCTCTTTAAATCAAATCGTTTTTTCCTTATCGATCCAAGTTTCCTTCAACGAACTACGTGCACCTCTGCATTTGTCTGTCAGTTTAGCACTTCTGTGTCTATTTCCGCCTTCTCTACTTTGTGTCTCTTTCAATCTCTGTAATCGCCGTCTTGTGTAGTTTTCACAGTCTCACCCTCTGTCAGTGTTTGTGGATTTCACGAAACGAAGCAAGTAGAAAAATCAATCTCAGAGATCAGAGACAAAAGGCATCATCAAGTTTAAGACAAGGTCTGACTTCTGGTAGCTCTGCTACCGGAAATACAAAATATATTACGTCCCTCAGCTTAATGAATTTTTTTTTTAAATACGAATTTTTGTCCCTATATGGACAGCATGTATTAAGTTGTATTTTCTTAAACTTTATTTTTTTCCCTGAAAACTTATACTTTCTGTTTCACTCCGCCCTACTTCCGTCGTCAAAGCGTGTTCAAATAATTTACGCAGCGGTATTCCGTTGGTTTTGCAGAGTGCATCGTTTTC
The DNA here is from genome assembly GCF_041260155.1 of Ptychodera flava. NCBI lineage: Eukaryota > Metazoa > Hemichordata > Enteropneusta > Ptychoderidae > Ptychodera > Ptychodera flava. Next base: position 13,674,147 of record NC_091937.1, read on the forward strand.
AGTGTTTACAAAACCTCGATTGTTGGTCACTGAGCAAACAAGTTATTGTTGGGTCTTCAAATAGTGACCATGGCGGAGTTTGCTATGAAAACAGACCGGCCCACCGAAAAACTGCCGTGTTTTCGTTTCGATCATGCGTTAAAAGACGTGTTTTAAAGAACTTCGTCTCCCCGAATAAAAAAACAAGAGACCTGGGGAAAAACAATAGCGCGATGCTTTCTGTTCCAAAGTCAAACCAATCGAAATGCTTGATATGTTGACAAAACTTTGAAAAATGACTCTGAGTGCCTTTGTGACTGAGGAGCAAAGTCATTTCAACTGCCATGGAATGTTGTGAATCTTTAAACACGTCTGTAAAAGGTGATAGAGACGGATTATTGGCGTGGCTTTGGTCTCTTTTTTTAACTTCCTAGACAGAAAAAGCCCGAGTATAAAAAGAACAAATTCTTGTAGTGGTCTAGGTTGAAAACCGAATCGCACAATTTGGATATCAGTAGAGTGATTGTGTGGATCTTGTCGGAGTGTTTTAGATGCTAATGACCTTTCAATGTCGAAAAATTTACGGAAGTGTGAACAAAGTTAATCGCTGGTACATGGGCGAGACAACAGATGCCGAGCGAAACATGGCTAGAGTCCGCGGTACTTTGCGCAGGGACAATCGCGAGCCATCGATGCGTGAAAGCGAAAACACTGGTCAGGTACCCTCGTCCCAAACTTCCGCTGTCCTGATGAAAAAGTTTGTCCGCGGTGACACCGGATATTAGACATACTTGCTACTCCCTTAACGCTCGTACAGGTCGATATTGTCGCTTTTGTCATTGTCGAGATACACCGTATCCGCGGTTCTGACGCATATCCGAGAGTGGCTTCTCCGAAGAATACGCCGATAATTGTCTCCATAATTACCAGACAAGGAATTACACTTTCTGCACCATTGTTCGCATTGTCATTTCGGCATTTTTGAACGCAGGTGTCTGGCAAAATCCCTACTTTCTTGCGGTGTAGTCTTGGTGGTCCCCGGCATAATGAGACCCAAAGATCTCACACCCTTGTGCGATACCCGAAAATACCCTAAATACCCTAAATATGACCGAATCTGCCCGGGTATTGTTTTGTGTCGGTTACAATGCCTCGGGGCCACGGACTTGCTTCAAAACATATTTGTAGGGTCACTGACACCGGCGACCCACATGGGGCTTTGACAGTGAAACGACCCTACTTTTGTTTCACACGGTGTTTATCCGGTAGTGTTTATTTTCAAAATGTGTTAAAGGAAAATAATCAGAAATATTAAATAAACTAGCGGAATGTGATCGCGAGCTGTAGGCAACTGTACAATGCATATATTGATTTCGTTCTCGTGTGGTTCAAACGTAAACCTATACGAATGATACAGCGGATCTTTCCCGCCACATTTATACAGTAATCATTTTCCCCTAAAAGACTGCTATTTGTATCGTATTACCAAATTTAACTCTTCCATTATTAATTCTTCTTTCTTCAGTACAGTATGCATGTTCATGAACAATATTCCCTGCAGTTAAAACACATATTCCAACACGCATTGGTTAACGTTGGCTTTGGAAAAAAGAGTTTGAGATTTGTCTCTGCATATTGACATTAATTTGTCAAAGTGACGCGATGATGCGATTTTTTTCTTTTCTTACACCTCCGATTTAAGTTTACCACAAGCTCATCTTTTTTCTCATGACTGCAAAATACTTCCCCTCTCCTTTGTAGCATTCTATGATTCTGAAGAGAAGACTCAAGACATGCGCAGTGTCAATCAATTTTGTTGTTCTGACATTATGAATCACGTAGATAGAATGTTAGCTGTTTGTTGGGGAAACCTATTGTGAAGATTTTGTAAAAAGCCAAAAAATGACGCTCAGGTCTTAGAGTGTCGGGCGATGACCAGATCTATTTTTGGACTACAGGGGGGTAGGGTCTGTCAAAATTGGAGAAGAAAATTGCATGGATTGCGAGGGAAAGGGCACAGCAACTATTTCAGCTGCTGCACACACATCATAGCGTGACACTTCCAATAAGAGTTATTGGTGTCTTTTCCACACGCAAAAATGCGCTTTAGTCATTTGGGAAAGCGGGAATCTGGACATTCGCGGAGACTGGGAACGGAAAAGCGATCAGGCCGAATTTCATGTGGTTACCGACACAGGCATAATCGTAATGAATCTAAGCCCTGAGTTAGGTAACGTAGACAAATCGTTTTTCCGCTTGTCGTTAGTCTGTCTCATTTCGGTCTTGAGTGATATATCTCTTCCGAGGGCCTGGACATGTTGCCTGTTGCGTGAGAGGGCTTGGTGTCGGTTTCTACGACCAGCGACCATCTCATGTGACAACGCTTTGACCAGTCTATATGATAGTAAAACCAAGGTCTTGACTATTTTGGGGATGATCACATGGGGTGTGAAAAATGTCATTTGAGTTTGCTAAGGAGACTTGTGGTGGGGACACTTTAAATGGGAGAAAAAATTATCATTTCCGTACAAATATAAACGGCGTGATTATAAAAATACAAGGAAACACTTGACTCAAGCTTTCTGTCACTTTAATATCATCGCACAATTATGCAAACACAGTTCCGAGCGTGTCCGAAGTTTCCAATTACTTTGTAGAACAAAAACTGTTTTACAAGTCCAGTGGCATTTTACATGGCTCGCTCCTCGCTTGCTGTGCAAAAGGGTCTCCCTACGGTATCGCGCTGTTCAAGACAGGCTTTGACCTCCGTGAACTGATCTGAGGTCGAAGACTCCAAACCCACGGCTGTTTCCTCTCAATAAAATGTTAGGTGATGCCAGCGTCAGCTCCCACACAGACCGAGATGCCGTACAGCTGTCACAACAACTCAACGAAAACTCTGGACAGAACAGGGTCTGTTTATTACACAGGCCTCATAGTTTATCGAGAGAAACCGCCAGGGAGACAGCTAGCCCTGGCTCGCAAAACACGGGTAGTAGAACTTGATATCTTAGGGCAACAAGCACTCTCAAGGGGCCATTGCTGACTCACATTCGTCAGAACAACGAACTCGGAACATTACAAGGATCCTTTTGACTTGGGGAACAATCATTTTCCTCTCTGAAAAAAGTCTTTTCAGATATTTTTACGCGTTTTGTAACAATTCTTTCTATTAGTTCCAGTTTCGAACACGCCCCTCGGCTCACAGAAAAGCCCGACATTCAACCGTTGCTATGGGTGTCGGGGAAGACTGTTGATTTACAACTGACCCGTGACTGCTACCAACTTGCACAGCTGACCACAAATCATCGAACTGTCGCAGGGAAACGTGTCTAATGAACTTCAACTCAGTTCTGATGGACTGCGTCTAGAAGTTTAAGTGACATCAAGTTCTCCAGTATCCCACACCCCATGTTGCCGCGCTTTAATATGAACATTTTAAAGTATACCCCCACCCCCCACCACACCCCGATACACGCCAAGCCCAGCGATAAATAGCAGGGAAACATACGTGTTCTTTGACAGTTGAGCGCTCAAGCGGTATCAAGACATTTGTCCGTTTCAATAAAATGTCTATAGGGGTTTACGTGTGAACGTTGTCCCTTTCATTTCTCTTTTCTGAGGTGAGCTCGACCTGACTCGGGATAACTCAAGACGCTCCATTGTTGGTATTGCCTGACCCCTGACCTCGAGATGAAGCAAGCACTGACACGCGCATCTCGCGTGCTGCCGAAAATATTGAAAACCCATCAGAATATTATCATGGTTCATACCTGAAGTATATTTCTCCGACCAAAGAATATTCATTGTACGGCATAGGGCTGTCTGAGTCATTGTCTTTGTGGTTGTTCAATAATTAATAAACATTTCAATTAGGCGCCTTTACTTAATCATTGCTCAGAGCACATAAAAGTAACAAGTCAGGTCAAGTTTGAGTTCAGGTATTATCTATGAGACAATGGCCGTTTTCAATTATATTAACATGCATCAACACCCATTCAGTTTTAATTGTGTGAATTAGGCGATGTTTCGATGGAGGGCGGCGTAATTAATTTAATTAATAAAACACGTTAAAAAGTTTTCATAAAGCAACGGTTTAATGCCGGAATTGAAATTTACATTTGCTAAATTATTTCTGTTGGCGACGGAAGTACTGTGTTAACGAAAAATTCCAACAAAACAAAACAATTGGCGCTTTCATGCCGAAGATGACATGTTAGACGTGCTGGATGTCACGTGGTCACTGTGTCGGTGAAAAACCATTACAGTGCAGTGTGAGAGCTAATGTTGCCTTCTATTTGATCCGAGTAAACACAACAATTTTGAAGCAGTATCATTTTCCCGGGCTCTTGCCTTGAACTTGACACTGACGTGTCAGTCAGAATTTGAGAAGAAACACGATGCAAAAATCGCCGTGTTCACGGCTCATTAATTGACATTGCGCAGCCGTTGCAAAGCCACTGTGTTGGTGTAGACGATAGACTCCTTTGTTAAGACAACAAGTTAATCAATTTCCAATTAGTAATCCTGTCTATTCACCCTTGAATGTTGGATCTTGGTAAAGCGAAATAAAGCCCGTGTAGTGTAGTGTAGTGTTGCTTTCATCCCTACAAGGCATGGAGTGAAAATCAATACATGAAATGTCATTTTAACGAGGAAGTAAATAAAATTACCACTACCCAGCATTTGATATCATACTTTATGCCATGTCAGCACACAGGATCCTCTGGAAATCACAGAGCCCTTGGCCTACATGAAACCACGGTTCAAAACTATGTCAAGTTCGCAGTAATCGGACTAGAACCGGGACAGTCTCCCACACCCATCATATGACGACATTCATTCAGAACTTCACAGAGGACAGTAGTAGACATTGACGATCAAGTCGATTACCTGGCAACGTGGACAACGGAAAAGGGGGTAATTGCCCGTGAACTTCGGGCCCAGGGCTCGCCTGACTGGGTGCGATGGGCGCTGTCTGGTCTTTCCCATCGTTTTACTCGCCACGGAGAACAATTGACTCTGACTATAGCTGAGAGCTGCCCATCGTTCTAGGGCACCCATCCCTGACGGTGAAGACCCATTTTGCGGTGGCCATGTTTTGTACGACATTTGTACAATATCGACTCTCACCGTCTGACAGATGTCAGTTGTCACGTTAGTTTCACAAGCCCTAGGCTGAAAAACCGTGTTCGTCTCCCAACAGCTTCGATGGATCGTATAAGAGATGACAGTACCCATGCATGGGTGAAGGGGATGCGGGGATACCACACACAGCTCTGCTACAGGGATGTATAACATTAATAATAGTATTTTCCATAAGTAGTTACTAGAAATTGTAACTTAGCCTGATGGAACGCCATTACAACATCACATTTTGATTTGATACATCAAGGACACCAGAGTATAATTTTTTTTCAAATATTTACTGAGGACAACAATTTCGTTAGTTTTTGTTCAACAAAATAAGTATTCTTTCTCATTCATATCCCTAAGGTATGTTGAAACACAGAACTTGTCTGTGGTTGAAATAACGTCCCTGTGTTAGCTTTGCCAACACACGCAACATAGCCCGTCATTATTGACAACTGATTTCCAGTCAGGCCGAGGGTTCAGGCGCCCATTATGACATCAGGCATAAAACACATAATTTCAGACAGTGCTAAAAAGTTGAACGCCAACTATTTCGAAACGAATTTTCTTGTAGAACAAACTGCCTTTCACAAACAGAACAAGAATACTTGAAATACGTAAAAATTTGCAGATAATAGTGCTTGAAAATGTAGCATGCTGGACACTGCCAATGTTTGAACTGTTCAAAAGCCCATAGATCTTATACCGCCAACTCAACGGTACATTGTCAACATTGTTTATGTAGTCTAGTCTGAGACGATCAGAATATTTCCATGCAAATTATAAATCAACGGACACTCATGTGAGAAACACCTACGCAAGTCTCACTCAAGGGTCTAGATTGTGATTGAGCTTCAGTAGAATAAACTGTGTTCCTGAAAATATTAAATGCCATTCTGCTACGCTTGGCAATTCGGCTATTCAGCTCACAACATGAACAGTCACTCCTTTGTATGACGACGATCGAAACCAGTGTTGGTGCAAGACCCATGTCATCTGGACAATAATTTTGTGTGGGGTCTGTAACAACATGGAGGTACACATGGTATCAAGCAGGGACACTCGCCGTCGTTTTTGATGATACCAACTATAGTGACCGAATCTGCCAACGTTCAAACCAACAGATGCATAACAGTGAAGACTTGTTTTGATTCAGGTCAAATTCTTCAAAACAGATAGACTGGGGCAGCCTGGGAGTAATGATTGACAAAACCAAGCCCAAACAAACAAAGGATTTTCAGAGCTCAGAGTCCAATGCGGCCCTATTGGACTGGTTAATCTGACCCAAAAACCCCATAATGGATGTTGGTAATTCCATCGTTTATCCAAAATAAGCCAGTGGACTGGTAACGATGATTAAGTGCTGTCAGCACTGCATCCTACCAAAACCCTTTAATACCGGGAATTAATTCCAAATGAGAAACTGCAGTGTTATCTTGTTTAAATCATGACTAGTTGTGGGAAAGAGCGACATGTTGCGATTCACAACAGATTACGCAAGGGAATAATTCCCCCAAATTTTACAAATGATTTCACATATCACACACCGCATAAATTCTCCCTTCCCCTAGAAAGCCCGACTCTATCATCTCTGATATCAAATGATCGAATCACTGTTTTATATCAAGTTGCGCATGTTGTCCCAATACCGAGGCAGTAAATTACAAAGGCGTGAATATCAGGGTCTTCTGTGAGCTGGCAAGGAGGAAAAATACACAAATCACTTCATGTGGACGCCGTCTTTGTCTTTCATATTACGTTATGTCATTCGTAAAAATTGCATGATCGACGTTCGAATGTGCCCGGCGAACGCCTGCCATAGCTGATCAAATATATATCATCCAAAATATTTCAAATAGCTCTTCGCTGAACTAATTAACGAATCCACGAAAGGTTGAAATTTAATATAATTGTTATCCCTGATTTTCATTTCAGAATGGCAGGTGCTTTAACACACACAACAACTGGAATCTTCAACCTTAATATTCAGTAATTTTCATATATTCTTAGGAATGTGTTATATTTGAAGAATTTTTCTCGCTTTATTCGTGTCTGGTGCGGACTCTGATCATCATCACGGAGGCTATGGCGATCCATCAGGCTGAGAGTTTGTAACCTGATATTCCTTGTGTGTTGAGCGTGGCGTCACTTTTTTAAATCCCTGGTAATCTATCTTCCCCGGCAACATATGTTGGCAAAATCACGGTCCATGCACAATTTATTCCGACCCCCCTCTTTGTGCGCTCTGTTCTGCCATACTGAGCAACAAATACCGACTCAATTAACGATTTCTCATCATCATTTGTTCATGCGCACTGAATATGTAATTAATTGAAGAAAAAAATGTCCGGGCGGAGTTGACAGCGTGATTCAAATTGTAGTAATTGTTCAAGTATCAGGATTGTGATAAAAAAACAGTATGCGTGAGGTGGTATGGGTAAACAGTACTAATTATTGGTATTTTCACGAGTGATGTAATTGGATGTTTGAAGGGATTTCAAGCGCTGCGTGGCACCCTCTTTGTCAATACACGGTGTCTGTGTGGTCGGCCACGGTTGTGGGACAACTGCGACGGGAGGCGAGTTCCTCTCCTTTCACCACTTCGTTCCTGACATATGGCGAGAGTTGTTGAGACAATGTCATTAATTAAACCACCCCATGGAGTATGTACATTGCGATGGCTAGATCCCGTTTCTCAAGCACACTTGTCACTCAAAGAAATTGACATCACAGTACGGTCGCCGTATCAATTTCAACCCTACTTACGAGTGAAGCCGATTTCGACCAACTGTGACACTCTCGAGTATTGATTCGGAATTCTGAAAATTGCAAAAAAAAAAAAAAAATAATAATGACGAGTAGGTAATATGTTGACGCTATGAATTGGAACAGGTGTGCCGTAAACGTTATTGGATGTCTGTTCTCTATTCCAGATTGTGTCGAGACTCCATTACCGTGACAAGGAGGGGAGATTTGAAATCGCTAACGCGAACTCAATATGGTCAGCGTCCTGGATAGCTCTGAAGTCCTTACACCGGCAGAGTTCATCGTTTTTCCATGGAGCTACTTGGTAGCGCCATGTTTTTTCTCGGTCACTGGTTTCTGGTCTATAACGCATGTAAAAGTATTCATTTTTGCTAAAACGCCGCGGGCCGAGCTAACAGCCCTAGTCACTACCCTGCAGCAACAATGATATCCCACTTAATGTCCTACATGAGAATTTTCCATATTTGTTGTGATTATTTGTCTGCTAATTAAGTGTCATTGTTTTAAAGTCAGCGTGGAAACCAGTACACTTGCTGGTGTACGACACGGTTACGTTTGCTAAGTTGGCCTTCCTTTTGACACCTCCCCATCAGTGTTTTGTTGTTGTTTCTAACTGCTTTCGAGGACCAGCCTCTCACCAATATTCAATAGCTGTGCTCAAACCGTACACGAATCAGCCACCAGCATTGTGTGCCGGGGCTAATTGGTGCAAACAGGACGGGGGAAAGAAAAGCCGGAATCTGATTGCATCGACATGGTAGCTACAATGGTGCACAAAAGAAGGGACAACTTATTGCAGTTGTAACTTTAGAGTGCCGCAACAAAACACGCTTTTCGCGGTACAGGGTCATCGAAATTGTGTATTATGTGGCCACTTTAGACAAACTCCACTGAAGGTCTATCCAGCTTTGTTCAAGTATGGCTACTTGAATTTATTTCAGCGTGAATTCCGGCCCGGCAATACTTGTGTTTGGAACGCAGCAAAATGCGTGTGTTTCATTGAAAACATTTGCTGCTCTCTTTCGCTCCTGGGTGTGAAGTGGCGAAACGTTACTTCTGCACTCGCAGCGGAATATAAATTAAACGACGAGGACTTTATTTGGTGTTCAAATATTTCTAAAGGAGTGAATTGGGGATTAGTGGGCCTTTTGTAGATCACCCAGGGGGAAGTCGAAGAGGGAGTTATATTGTTGATGTCCTCGGGGAGATATGCATTTCACTTTGCTTTTGCAAGTGTCCAGACATGATCTGTCGACTTAGCGTCAGCAGAAAAAAAAATCCGTACTTTTCAGAGAGAAATGACGTCATGGCGGGCATTAGTTACGAATATAAAACGCCTGATTTGTGGTAAGTTATTGCCGCCGCGCTCTGCTTCGCCTTTCTGGGATAGCCTACCACATACAATGGTATGCTGGTATTTACAAATGCAATTTCGGCCGGGATCCGCCTGTGCGTTCTCATCGAAAGTTGCACGCGAGACATTAAACTGCTGCAAATGTCACGAATATGACTGAGTAAACCGATTTGGACGATTTAAATTGTATTTTCCAAATATATGTGAGTGGCAGTTATTTTTTTAGGATCTGAGGAAATCCACCACCGCCTCTGCCTCAACAGAGGGGGAGGGCAACTGATTTTAGCAGCTTGGAGCTCACAGATACGGAATGCACAGTATAATCTGCGAGTACTCTTCTTTACCTGCCGTTTTAATGGCCCAACAAATCAAGTGTTGGCTACATATCTGAAAAGAATGAAAAAAAAGTGGTGCATATATTACATAAGGGCAAGTCAGTTCAAGGCAAGAAAGGCGGGATAGATCTGGTCGAATTTCTAAAGCCGAAGATAGAGCTTGCCATATATTTAAGGCTGACGGCATTTGTTTGGGACAGCACTTTGATGCAATAATTGTGCCTGTAGGAGACATTTTGAATCATACCCCGAAGTAAACAAAGAGCGGTTTCCATTCAGAGGAGACCCTGGCTACGAGAACAAGCAGAGGGCGATTCTCAGTCTTGGATAAACTGACTTTAATGTCAAGGGTTCGCTCGCACGATCAATCAACATTTGAACGGGGGGTTATATTCACCGCGGTGGGGGTAGAGGAACCGGGTGTTCATGTGACATAATTACACGGAAAAGGGGTTTTTGACGAATTAATCATTAAGCTTATGGAGACATGTGGAGCCAGCGTTCAAAACTTGTGAACAGTCAGCCAATCCAAAAGAGGCCTCCTTGGAACCGAACATGTGTAGTAAGGAAAGGACCGTTAGACATCGGGAGGGGGGTTAAAAGAGGCGGGGATCTGGGGAGTAAAATTGCTGAAGTTTTTTCAGTCTTGATTATTTTCAAATATTTACATGAAGGCCGGTCAAAAAGTTAGTAAATTAGGCAAAAAGACTGAGTGTGGATGGTGCAAAATCTGGAAAAATAATTTGTCAAATATTCGAACGCGAAAAAACGATTTCCACGTGCACATCAGCATGCCTGCCACCGTCTTTCAGAGATCAAGTAGTCAATTCGTAATTCACCAGCCCGGTCTCTCCAAACACGGCAGCCGACCGCAAATTACCTCTCACGGAACTCTACGACTGTGAGAATGGCCGGCCATGCAGAACATAGGGGCGTCAGCCCTGAACATAATTTATTAAGATGTGTAACAGGGCTCAAAGAATCAACACAATTTTCCCTTCATTGAGTTCTGTGTGGGGACATATATCTTCCAAACTCCACTGAATCAGAAACCAAAGAGAAGAGACCACAATCATGATTGTAAGCTCCGTCGCAAACGGTCAAATTTAGAGGACTCTTTGAGTTCCAGGGTAAGGGAAGGATAGTGCCGGTGCCTGGATGGACTGCACTCTTCCCAAAGTCCTTGGACCGGGAGTGCCGAAGCAGGCATTTGTACGACCACTATGGAATCAATCATATTCTATTTCCCTGACTTTTTATTTATTACAGTGGCTTAAAATATATTAATGAAGTGATTTATTTTGGTTCGGGATTCAGCGAGACTAAGCCTACACAAGTCGTCTTAGCGTCAATTGTACCTAATAAAACGTACACGACAACATTGCATCGCCACAATACAAACATATACTCATCGATACCTGGTTGTCAAGCAACGCGAGGGGGGCGAGTATGGGACCCGCCCCTTTTTATCACAGTTAATATCAAATAGGGGATAACGTTTTCATAGCACTTTGTTTAATTGGACGAGCAAATATCGATCAATATCTCGCAGAACTTGGCATCGTTAATCAATTAATAAACAGCGGAGTTTGAAGATATCACAGGGACTTATTTGTCTCTTGGGGATCGCCGGGACAACACCACGGACTGCGGACAATGCTGAGCGATAAATCATACGAATTTGAATGGACCGAAGCGTATTACCAGCCGTCTAGATACTCAGAATAAGTCTGTTATCAACATTTAATGAATACCAGCGCAGCCACACGGTATTATAAAGGCGGTCATAATTGCGGGAATTTCACGTGACGTGACTTAATGATTTATCGAGCTGACTCAACACGACACTGTCGGTTGTGTTAAATTTTATTGCGTTTTGAAATGAAGAATTCTTTAGGTTGTGTTTTGAAGGGCGTCTCTTGGCTACATGCTGTTTATAGCTAGCGTCTTTCATTTATTTTGTAACTGTTTGCAATCTCTACGTTCACACAATATAGCAATAGTTTTAACAGTTAAGGATATTTTCATTATTTTTGTTCTCGGAATAAATACGTTTTCTTGCGTTCAGAAACTCACGTTGATGTAAAATGTCCTCGCGTTACAACGACAAAGCAGTCAAATGTAACGCGTACATGTCATACAAAATCTCTAATCTATTGTCATCGTGTTCGTCTGAAGTTACTAGGGACTGTTGCCACGGCCAACTGGCACTCCTAATAACAACTGAAGACTGTTGCACTTGATTTTGACATGTTTTTAAATTTGATACTCGAAAAAAGGACATGTTCAAATTGACCCGTATCTTCAGATCACGGCGATGCACGTGTCATGATTTTTAAGTGCCCAGCAACACACTTCAAGTGGCTTTGCATCTCAAAATGACAGCCATGAGCAAATGTGGGTCTGAAGTTGACCGTCACAGGCTAGGGCGAGTTTCGGGGCAAGGTTCGAAGGTCATTCCAAGGCGTCCATCTAGATGCTCTTGCTGGCAACTGGCCAAATTAAAATTAGACCACGTTTTGTCACTGAGCGAGAGTTAATCAAGGGTTTTCTTTTTGTTTCTTTTTGCAGAAAGAAAATCGCCCTGACTTCATTCAATCAACAGGTGTCGTTTTCCCTTTGGCTACTATCCAAAGCCCATGACAACGCTGAAGTATAAACTGAGGTTTTAGCAACATCGTTATAATGCTGTGATATTTCAGATAATCAAAGTTGTATGATAACTATCAAACAGACTCCTTTCGTGCGCGCTTATCGTCGGATCAAAACTAATATTTCTTGTTGCAAGCTTCAAAACCTGCACCCGGGTCTGTGCATGAACTCATCTAGCCGTGAACACAATGAATGAATTACTCTACCAGGGGCACGGGTAATTTTGTCTTCGTTGGCCCTGTGTCTATTTTTGGCTGCAGACTACAAAAAAGCGTCCTAGCCAACCAGAGACTACAAATACTTCACTGACCAGAAGGGAAACTTCGTTCCACGTCCTTTCATAGAGTAACGAGAGTACATGAATCAACAACCGCTGTTCATCCAATACCGTTGTACTTGCTCAGCGATTCGTATCAAATCAAAGCACAGCTGAAGAAATTATTGCTTTTCTCTGAGAATGGCACAGAGGTGACGAAAAGTCCAGCGGGCCATGACATGCTCTTGGGCAGTAAGTTGTGATTTCTGGGTATCCTCCGGCTGTCTCTAATCGTCCGCTTTCATTTCTATCCGAAGACATGTATGTATTTGTGTCACAGGGGTATGTATGTATGTATGTATGTATGTATGTATGTATGTATGTATGTATGTATGTATGTATGTATGTATGTATGTATGTATGTATGTATGTATGTATGTATGTATGTATGTATGTATGTATATGTGTGTGTGTGTATGTATGTATGTATGTGTGTATGTATGTATGTATGTATGTATGTACTACATTCCTGTTCACCTCTATCAACTTGCATTACAATGCCCTTTCTGTCTTTTGATGGCAAAGTGCCACTCCATGTTTACCTTCGTGTGACAAGTTCACCACCAGCTGCCGCTCGACACATCTCATTAAACTCAAATAAACAATCAAGAAAGCAAACATCCAATGAAGTCGGAGTAATAAAAACAGAGTTATAAAAAACGTCTTTTGACCGATCATCCGATTGCTTTGAGCAAGGAGATAAAAAATACTTCACTATGTTTGGAGAAAATGGAATGCGCAGACGATAATCCCAGACGGCTGTTTTAATCTCGAAATGTTCTCATCTTCAACCCATGGGAAATGGTGACGTAATCAACCAACTTCAATATATCAACCAATCGCTTGGTTGTTGACCCGTTATGTTATCACCGGGCCAGAGCTGATAAGTGCGCCAAAAATCCCTCCTGAATAAGCACTAATTAGAATACAAGATTAGCGTTAATTAGAAAAAACACATATCGACACTCGCAAGCAGAAAATTAGTTTCTTGCCTAGTGACGAGGAACGGAACGATGTCGAGGTGTGTTTGAACGGCGTGTAGCAGATAAACTCCATGTTTGTACTTTGTACATTTGAAGTCGGTGAAAGGCCGATCTTTGGAGAGTCAGTGGGGAGTGTTAAACGAGAACAGAGGAACGTCACAATGAGGGGTAAATTGACCGCCCCTTTAATGCACAAGACAGGGCTGTTGCATTGTGGCCTTTCAGCAGCGCCTTGTCACACAGTGAGTCTGTATTGTTGAGCTTTTAAGTCAGCAGTGCCAAAGAAACATTTTAATTTGTGCATCGGAGTAGACAGCGGTCAAAACAGAGCCGGAAAACGCGGATGATCGTGCTCTCATGGGAAGATAAGTACTACTATAGTAAAATAGAAATATGTTAATTACGAAGCAGGATTTCTGCCTGAATATCCATTCTATTAAGCGGTTGATATAGTAGCACTTTAGGGTTCATGTTCGGGCAGAGTTAATGCAGTCTGAGAAGGGTGAAAACAAACCCGACTCGTCTAGTTGCGTAACCTCATCAACACGTAAAACACCTCTGTTGATCGGTGACAAGCCAGAGAATAGCGCGTGTGAAGAGACGGAGAGATCAGCAGCGTTGATAAAAAAGATTTCTACTTTAACAAGGTGTGCACGTCCTAATTATTTAGACAATCACCCAACCACGGCACAAGAGGTTGAACTTTCATCGCTAGTAATGACCTTGGCGCCATCCGTCTGCCAACGCCAGAGAGATCATTGTCAAGCTTCTGTTTAGGACATCTGTAAAACCATTGAAATATTTATCACTCAAGCTCGTCAACGTCCCGACGACTCTTTAGTTTGTAAATTCGGCGTGCTCTATTGCTTATTTGTCGTCTCATCTTTGACTGGATATCTGGCGTGGCGGGCTGTCAATCCATCATATGATGTATGTGATCAGTGATTCCTTCCTAGATTTACCTTCACTTGCGCAGACATCGGCGAAAAACAATCCTTGACTTTGCATTTGAGTTTAGGTTCTCGATCGACCGCATTTTCATTTAGGCCTATATACCTTTCAATGAATTCCTTACTTAAATACTTATTGATGATCGATATTTACTTATTAATTTATTCCCCTGGCTACTAATTAAATCACTCATCGGTTCAAACATCTCGGTATCGAAGCGGAGCTGAGCTTATTAGATTCCAAGATCATTACGAACGCTAATTAAGCAAGGAAAATTAGTTACGTAATGGCATTCATTTGTGCTGATAAGAACATGATGTTGCTGATAAGATTTTACCCGTCGCTCGTTTATTGAATAATTATGTCATTAGAGCGCGACTTCGACATCTGTCATCGTCTTCTCACTCTCTTCACAGCAAACCTGAATTTTGGTAGAATTGACAGTAGAACGATATTTCAGATAGCTGTGAAATGACAAAAATGAATAAAATGTGGATCAAATATCTCATGTAATGGGTTTTCCAGTTTTAATACCTCTCCTTCGCAAAAGTACGACCGGTTACAGATCCCACCACTTGCTTTGGCCCTGTGATGTTGTTGAAACCTCGTCGAATGGTTTGACTGAACGACATAAAATGTAAAGCGTATACTCCATTCATTGAATTCTCAACGCTATTTCTGTACAGGGGTGACACTGGGCAAGGCAGGAAATGATTACATATCTCAGGCATTTACCGTTGGTGGCGCTATTACTAACAATTGCTTCATATTAAGACTATAATTTCTTGAGCGGTGTACCATGACATTTTTCACGCCTTAAAATCCTAACATTTGTACTTTTCAAACTTCCATACAAGTGACTTACAGGGACTTTTCGACTGATGGATGTAAAAATTGCGCTGAAGAAATATTCAAGTGCATTCACATATTTAAGCAACGAAAGTTTTGACAAAAGTTTAGTTTTTTTTTCAATTTTAAGGCGCATAGCACTTTAATCTTCTATTTTGATGATGGTGTTCTTAGCATATGTCTTTTGGAATGGAGACAAAGTTCGACCACAACATCGCGCCCAACCGTCACCTTATCGAGATCCCGTCATTAAAGTGCCGTTCGTTGCAACAATTTCACATTTCTGCTGCCGATGGTGTAGTCAAGACAAATCTCACGTTCCTGAAAAAGCAGCACAAGGAAAATAAAAAGAATTCTTAAAGATCGAGTGAATTTTGTTTAGGTCCAGCTGTCATAACGCGACAATTTGCCCGATTATAGAGCTTCGATTTACTCTGTTTTGATAATTAATGCCAATGGCCCAAAACAGGCCGCTATAAATGTCGATTCGGGGGGAACAAACGTTTTTTTCTGCTCTGTAACGTTGGTGGCGTGATCAAGCGGCTCAGCCGATCGACAATAAGCTAGCAAAAATTTAGCTAGCTAGCCTTGTAAGACTTGGAGGAGAAGAATACATCCTGAATGCATTCATATGATGATCTTTGTAATCAAACAGCTAATTATTTGATTTTTCACACAAGACGCATTGTAATTTTAACGCATTCACAGTTATGTAGATTTGTTTTATTTGTGACTATGTTGAAATAAATTTATCTTTTTCAAAAAAAAAAAAGACAAAAAGACATAAGCTGGCACATTGTCATCCTCGCCGGAGACCATGACTTGTACCAGAACATGTAGGCTATGGATATTCCATTGCAGAGAGCTAGGTGCAATTTTTCTTTTACTTCCAAATGAAAATACAAGAGGTGATTTTTCCTTCAAATAACAGTTTTGGTGAAAAACGTTAACTATGGAATTTCCGCCGCTGATGGTGCAATCTATATTTGCCGTAGTCGCTTTGGTTTTCGGGCGTATGCAGCAGGTAGTGGTTGGCCAAGCTTTCACCCAACTGTCTACGCGACAGTCTGCACGATTCTAGAGTTTCAATTTACCATTTTTTTGATAATTATATGCCCACAGACTTGGGGCAAGTCTAGGTGTTATCGTGAACCCAACGGATAGAGTAATGAAGCATCTTCGCTGGCACCTTGTCTTTGTTTGTTTGTTTGTTTGTTTGTTTGTTTGTTTGTTTGTTTGTTTGTTTGTTTGTTTGTTTGTTTGTTTGTTTGTTTGTTTGTGGAGGACAAGAAACATCTCATGCTGTGAGGCTATCACACATATAACTAGCATTTTATTTCAAAATTAAGCTCTTGCAGTTGTCACTGACATATATATTCTCATGTTGCCACTTGTCCGTAATACAATCACAGCCCCTTGTTTATCATACCAAGTCCGTCAATTACCATGCAAGCAAAACTTTTAATATATTTTATCATTTATGCGTTTGTGTTCACCCGGTTTTTCAAATCGAGCCAACTTCGAAAGCGCGCTACCGGAATGATAAGCACATACTACCATGATGTACACTTCCACAAGTCATTTAGTTTCGGATGATCGACGCTTGTAGTCTGGAACGTTTACTGTAGTCACGGTAGAGGGACCGTGCTGTAGTGATGCAGATCGTTTTATATCAGGACATCTGGCTAAGGTGTTAATCCAATCTTTGTTTCGAATCTTCCTTGTAAAAAGCGATCATCATAGCGCTACTGATTCGAAACTACTTCTGTGACTTCCATGTTTCGCAGGACTAGTTCGAAAGGCTTGATGACGTAATTTAAATCGAGCCAGGGAGACTCCGTCAGTGCTTTTGAACAATTGGTGTTTTGTGATGTTACCTTGGTACAAGCGGCGATGTTGGCAATCGTTCAACTATTCGCCGTGTCATAGAAAAAAAATCATAAACTGGGTTTCGAATATTCCAAGTGCAAAATCGGATGAATGCCACCTCTTTATAACTGTTTACTGCACAGACTTGTTTGGCATGTATGTGTTTGATACCATTATTATGAAATAGGAATATTGCTGAGAAAGTCAGTTTGGTATTTCATCAGGGTTGAGCTTGTATAAATCACACATAAGCTTAAACGATATTGGACAAGCTGTACACGGCATTGTCAAGTGC
Organism: Ptychodera flava; assembly: GCF_041260155.1. NCBI lineage: Eukaryota > Metazoa > Hemichordata > Enteropneusta > Ptychoderidae > Ptychodera > Ptychodera flava. The sequence continues at coordinate 13,691,629 of NC_091937.1, forward strand.
AAGTGTGCCCCGTATCCATTCAGTGTGTTTTTGTCAAACTATTGCAGAGCGGAGAGGAAGCCCAACCCTGATGAAATAACAAAACGACATTATTATTAACAAAAGTCATATTTCACAGTTACGATATTAATAATCTTTCTCCACTGCACATGCCTTACGAGCCTGTGCGTAGTTTAGGCGTTTATACGCGGGCACGATACTATAGATTGGCGGAGATAACAGCAATTTAAACCTCGTGATGAACACGGAACAAACGAACAATTATTAGGCTGCTGTTCTGTCTCTGCAGCACGATTTGCCACCATGGTAACTTCATTCACAAAAATAAAACTGATAAGGCAGTCAAAGTTTGTCAATTTCAGCTGCCTTCAATCACACTGTTTGCGAATGCACGGCCGTACAGTGGGTGAATACAAACAAAAGTGTGTGCTCTTGTTTACGTTGGTGGCGCAATCAAGCAATCCGAACAGTTTTTCTGCATTCAATCCAATGAGAAGAGTTGCAATTGTGTTCATATTTTTGTCGTTACTATGAGTTTTGAAGCACTTTTATGGGTTTTCGTCTGTTCCTCTATGACACCTACGGATAAAAAATGAATTCATGGTGTAGTTACGACTAACATTATCACAATTCTGTCACTGATGTAGCACTCGAAATGACGTAGCCACTTACTCTTGTCTTGTTTTTCTGGGTCTCGAGATCATGATTGTGTCAGGGTTCCTGTTTATTGACAACTGCTCGTTAATAATTCACTCCAGTAAAGTTGACGCTGTCCTTATCCCGGTCATTTAAACAGGTCGATGATATTCTACGGCCCTTCAATGATCATTTTAACATTTAAGTTGATGGATTCTGGCCCAAAATATGCTGTTTTACTCTCCCCTTGTTTACAAATACAATTATACACAGTGTTCCTGTGAACATTTTTTTCTCACAGTTTGATTCTCCCAGTTTTACCGCCCTGTTTTTATACTTTACGATGGCGGAAGTTCAACCAAATAATACCGCTGGTCTGCTAAAGCAAACATATCGTAATCGATTTTTCCATCGAAACTAGCATTTTATAAATATCCACTCATTTCATTTCAAGGGCCGTGGAAAAATCAGTACTGATCGGTTTCCAGACAAACACTTGTCTTTTGCTCTGTGTAACCACAAGAACATTAGAGTGACAGTAGACTGGTGACCATTACCTTCAAATAAATCACTGTTTTTGGCTCAGGTTAAACTATACAATAACCACATGACTCCGATAATTTGAATACATATTTTTGTAAATATCACAGAACAGGAAAATCGCTGTTTCAAGTAAATAAAGTGCTTTTAAGTGTATAATTTACATCGCGTTACAATTGATCTCGTACAGTGAAAACACTCGTTAACAAATCGAATGTTGTGTATATCGCTCTAAAGTTCGATCCGTATCGGTGAACCGATCGTTTCGATTCTGGTATCTATTTGTAGTCCTTCAAAGTGTAAAAACGTCCCTTCTATCTTCTGAAAATCCCACAGAAATGCAAAAAAACCCCGACATTTACTTACCTGTTACGACTGTACAGCAAAATGGGCTGATTGCTGACCACTCTATTATTGTGATGTACATTTAGGCCTATACTCAATCATGCTTTCTGTGGTAGCGGGACCGTGACTCACAATTGACATGACTGGTGTTATACTGGCCCCAGTTGCTTGGCTTCGCTTTGCTCGGAAGCAGTTATGGAGGGCTAAGTGCAACAGCCTAACAATAACGCGAGTGTCTGCTAAAGTTTACTCCTTCGTTTTATTCGGTTTTGATATTTATATGTCCACAGACTTGGAGCAATTCTAGGCTGGTGTACATTCGCAGCTAACGATATAGCGTATACAATTATGATACCGATGGAGAACAGTATGCGCTGACCTTGTGAGGGACATATGATATAGTTGACAACTCAATGACAGATGTTGTCGTGTATTTGTCCAGTCAAAAGATCCCCTACCGCTTGGTATCTTGTGATAATTTGCGAAGTTGTTATCAAATTCCGTGTTATTCATAGTATTTCTTCAACACCCAAGCTGGCCAATAAGCCATTACAGGGAATGGAGACACTGATCGTGTGTAATGTCGAAAAGATACCGCACAAAAGCTATTAAATAAAAAAATAAATTGTATGGTGCTTTCTCAAATAAATAGGCCGCTTCTTTTCATAACTTTTTATTACCCTACAGTCTGAACAGATACAGCGGGAAGTTGAACTAATACTTTGGCCACATTTTGTCTGCCAAGCTTCGAAAGAAATGAGATTTAAATTCATTTGGATTTTGATGTCGAAGGTACAGAACTGATTTAGTGAACTAGAGTTTAAGTGTGCACACCCGCAATCATCATGTAGCCGAGAAATTGCATTTTGATCATAATTTTCTGAAAATCAACTCAGGGGAAGGGCAGCTGGCCTGCAGGTTTTACGGTTTTGATTTCAGAGTTTCTATGTTTGCAAACATTATTTCAAGTGTATCTGTGACATCGCAAGCATCGATATCAGCGAGCAAAACAAGAAGAGAGAGAGAGAGAGAGAGAGAGAGAGAGAGAGAGAGAGAGAGAGAGAGAGAGAGAGAGAGAGAGAGAGAGAGAGAGGCTACAAGCAGACACAGAGGCATTCAGAAAGGGAGATAAGGAGAAAGACATATATACATAGCAAACAGAAAGATATATAGAGAGACGTCAACAGGACAGAGATAAAATGATTTCTGGCACAGATACATCGACAGAGATAGACATACACAAATAGGTTAAAAATTCACAGGTATATCTGGTTTTTCGACAAAATGTGCTGATTTATTATATGTGTTTTGGCACTTTTTATCCCAGATTCCAATGATGTTACTAATAGCCTAGATGGTAACGATACTCAGATACTGATGCACTGAAACACTTGTACGTAGATCAGTTCTTAAATTGTTTTTATCTAATTTTGTAAGAGAACATAGGCCCACTGATGCGAAACCACTACATTTGGTACATCAAACACATTTTCATGTCGTATAGTTCCAAATTACCAATCAAATACAAACACCCAGCGAGTAACATTAAATACATGGCGATTTTGGTACTAGTACTGATAAATTTACGCATGGTGACCTGGAACGGGAGACGTGGTTCTATCGTACCCGTTGTCAACAAAGATGTTACCATTATATCATGAATGATCCTGAAGGCGATTTATCCTATGTTCGATGCCGCCATTATGAGGAATTAAAGTATAGGATAAAGCCCGAGTACGAGGGCTCTGCTGGTATATAAAGTCCAACCCAACGATAAAATGTCGAGGCCGCAGGCCCAGACATTTTATCGTAGGGTTGGACTTTATATACCAGAAGAGCCCGAGTACGAGGGTTTTATCCGACTTAAAAACTATCGCCCCTAACTGATATATTTTCGTTTTCAATATGTTTACGTCAACCGTCCCCTTCGTCAATGTAACATTTTTAGGATATGAATTAAAACTTTTATTTGTGAAATAGCCTTCCAATGTAATGGAACATCCTATAAATGCCCTAGGGCACATTATATAAATGCCCTAGGGCACAGCAGATTTTGTGTTGCAGCTGGTTTCCGCTGTGTTACCAAATTTGAATATTAAAACGTACCAGATGTCTACAGAGTATGACATGTTCACTTTTGATTGGACAGTACTTTACTATGGCGCTGTCATTCGTTTCTGGAATTTGGTGACCAAGGCTTTATGAGTAAATAAAACACCCTGAATTGAGCACTCTGATTGGTCAATCAACAGTAGATGGTTTTTATGAGTAAATAAAACACCCTGAATTGAGCACTCTGATTGGTCAATCAACAGTAGATAGTTTTTAACTTTAAATAAACGGGCGATGGACCGGTTAGTGAACATTTTTAATATTGACAATAGCTGTTTACGTTTTGATGGTGTGTTTTAATCATTTTGTGCCATAAAACAAATTGCTGTTTCTCACTCTGCTCACTGGAGCACATGTGTTGAAATTTGCAATTTGTAAGCCTTGTAAACGCAAAAAATCGTGTACTACATATATATAATTAAGCAATAATGCCCGACCATGATGGACGAAAGCAAACTTTGCACGACATAATGTATGAGGTGAAACTGTACATTATGGAGTGCAAAGTTTGCTTGAGTCCATTATGGGCCCAGAGGGTTCATTATTGCTATTATTTTATAGTTTTGGCAATGCCAGTGAATTTATAGCCGTAGAAAACATCTCTGGCCACAATGCTGGATAATCGAATAGATTGTCAGTAATAGATATGATGTCACAAACTTCACTGGTATTGACAAAGCTATTTAATATTAATCAATAATAAAACTCTATTCTGGAACAGAGTCTTGTTTTTCATCCGCTAAATATTGTTGACTTATCAATTCTTGTGTTGACTTATCGATAACGCCCAAATGATAATCTTTCTTGGTCGTACGTATCAGACCTATTTTGGCCGAACTGGGGCGGCGGGGGAGGTGGGGTCTTCAAAGGGCTGAGTTCATCAGCGATTCCATTTTAAAAGTAAGTATTTTCCAACGATTCAATTAATCAATCCATACACAAATAAATATCCCTCTGTTTCTTCATCAAAGAAAGGAAATGATATCTTATAAATGATATTTTCAGCGTACTTTTTCGTCTCAAATTGATTTGCAATAATATTTTCAAATATCTTTTAATGTTGTTAGTCATTGATTAGGCTATTATGCATTGTTATTTCTTGTCCGGAACTACATTGTTTGCTTATTTTCAATTTATAAATTTCCATCTTGTGACATTTTTTTATTCTGCAGCTCACTGAGTATAGATAGGTAATTGTGATCAAAAGCAATAAAATTACAAAAAGAAATTCAAAATGAAGACTTGGGTTAAGCTTTCGGAAAATAACTTTTATTCAAATGATTTACAGTAAGGTGAAAAAGTTGTAAAACAGTGTTGCTCGTTAAATTGCACAAAGCATTGTCTCGGATACGATATGTGAGTGTATTTTATTGGCTTGACCTGTAAATATATATGTAATTATATGTACTAAAACAGCAAGATTGTCTATTTTAACAGCGTAGGAACTTGAAAAGATCATTGTCAACAAAGATTCGTGTGCAAACAATGACGTCATGGGGTATGCTATGCACATTTTTTTGTTTCTTTTTGTGAAGAAATTGGCATTACTGATCCCGCTGTGGAATTTCTCAGTAAACTTAACTGCTAAGTTAATCATGATGTCTTGTCTAAGTGCTTCAGTGCCTCTGTGATGTATAAAATGCTGATGTATTCCATGAAATCACAATATGGCTGACCGGCTATATAAAACACACTCAAGATTACCAACTATTTTGAATCGTGACTCAAAAGTCCAAGTCACTGTCACCTCCAGAAATGCAATAATCTCCACAAATGTCATTGTAATAAAATTAACCACAAAGGTAATAAAACAGTCAACCATTAATGTAATAACCCGCAACAACAAATGTAATGAACAAGTTAACCGTAAATGTAATAAAACTCAACAGTAAATGTAATAAACTAGAACTTGTCTGTAATCATGTGTTTACCAATGCTCTGAGTAAATAATAAACTTCAACAAGACTAGTGCAATGTTCTTGTATACTTTCCTGAAACTAGGTTTCCTTTCCGAAACACAAAATAGAATACACTGAGAACACTATCAGAGGTACCGATCAAACCGTTTCATATACATGATATAGGAAGTGGAATAGTTGTTCAAGACACAAATGATGACATAATAAGGAAGCGTCAAAATAGCTCGTCAGCCAGTGTTACCACACAAAGTTTACAACAGACTACTCAGACCAAACAACAGAGAAATATACAGCCTTATAGCAGAAACGTCCGACAAAAAACATGTTTTCGAGAACATATATCTATATTTTCAATCTAGTAAACACGATACGAACACTGCCTTGAACACAGCAGAACAAAATTAGTATTCCCAGTGAAGGAACAAACTTCAAGTGGGACGACATAGGAATACAGACAATCTATCAATTATTCCACACAATTTATCCACTGAAGATGAATTTGAGGCGACTGATGAAGAAAGTATGACAATTTTTTGAAAACATACAGTCTCTCCACTCTGGAGTAACGACTGCACTAACACGCAGATTACAACTGTGGCCAATCAGTTCTATACACAAAACAGCCAAACGTAAAACACACTTTAAAAATACACAAAACACACTAAACGCAAACAATTAAGATATGAACAATGTGTGGAGTTGCTGTCCTTAATTATAGCTAAATATTTAAGGAAATTTATTCTATTGCGATGACAAAATAGATTTATTACATTTGTGATCGACAAGTATTACATTTATGGGTGAGTTTTTTTATTACATTAATGGTTACCGTTTATTACAATTATTGTGGTTGGTGTTTTTATTACATTTATGGTTGATTTTTGTTACATTTATGGGCGATATTACATTTATAGGTGCATTTTATTACAATTATGGTTGATGTTACATTTATGGAGGTTACAGTCACTGTGGCAAAGGAAGTGTCGATGGAAACTTACAATAGCTAGTGTGGTAACAGGTCGAAAACGAAAGACAGAATAAAAAATGGAAAATTTTTGCCAAATAACCCAACACACATCTCTTTTTGCCGCCCTAGTTAATGTTTTAATGTTTTCGTTATGAGTGGTTCCATCACCTACCTACTGGCGGTGCTGTTTGTTGGTCAATTAAAGTTAAAATATCTCAAACCAAGGCCATGCAGGTTCAGAAATGAATTTCCATCACATAGCATGGGCGCCCTCCAGCTGTCACGAAAACCCAGTCAAAGCAGGGTAACCATTGTGCAAAGCGGTCTGTAGGAGACTGTAAAATCGATTTCAGGAATTTACCTGGTCAACAAATGTCTACAGCTTTACAAGATATAGGAATACAAATGAAATGAACACATTAAGGGTTACCTTGAAATACGTAACTCCTTCTCTGGTTAATAAATTGGTCAGAATATACAAGGACTTGAACATAAAACATGTATGTTGTAAGCTTGTGGCAGTGGTACAGTGAGTATGATGAATTTTTAAACCAGAGAGAGAGAGAGAGAGAGAGAGAGAGAGAGAGAGAGAGAGAGAGAGAGAGAAAGAGAGAGAGAGAGAGAGAGAGAGAGAGAGAGAGAGAGAGAGAGAGAGAGAGAGAGAGAGAGAGAGACAGACAGACAGACAGACAGAGAGACAGACAGACAGACAGACAGACAGACAGACAGACAGACAGAGAAAGAGACAGACAGACAGACGTAGATAATCGACAGACAGACACAGATAATCGACAGACAGACAGACAGGGGAAAGAGGGAGAGGAAGGGAAGGAGGGAGCGTTCAAAATCATTTCCATACGTTATCGAATTGTTATTTTTACACGTTTTATAACAATGAAACTCGATGTCTTAAATTTCAGAAAATAAATTGTAGCTACTAGTTCAATAGAAATATTAGTGTCGTTTAAGTAATGTCGGAAGTTCGAATGGTTTCTGATACAATTCTTAATCTGGATATTTAGATTTTGTCAAGATGAAAGTACCGAGTTCTCTCAATCGTGAGTTTTGCGATGTTTGAAACATATGTTTGTATTATGAGGGGGTGGGACCAATCGGTTGTGAAACCGAAGGACAATCTTTATGCGTGTTTGATAAATTTCGACCTCACCATGGACAAACAATGAACTATTTATAAATGATATAATTCGTAGCTGAGTCAAAAGTGATACCGCGAAAAATGGGACAGAATTACTAATATCTACATAGTTTTCTCTTACGCCATACTTAATTAACGATTTGGGTTTTGCCTTGTTATAATCTTTAAAAATATGCATAAAAATCTGCATATTTCATGACAACATGTTACGCAAAATATGGAGTATTGAGAGGCTAAACGCCTAATGACGTGTACGGGTGAGGTGAGGAAAAGTGCCGCGTCTCACTGCATTCTCCTTGGCATCGTCGTGTACTTGCAGTAGATGACCTGTTGTGTTTTTTTTCGAAAATCTTCAGTTCGCTTTTCAAAGGTAATGTTTGCAGTGAACGAAAATTTCCATTGTTTTCTTGTTCCAGAAAGAGATTGTTCAGGGATCTTGCCGAGTTATCCACCAACTCGTGACTTTGAGACGTCAGCGGTGGTTTCGATCACGTGACAAGAGTGTCGTGAACAGACGTCACGGCGCGATCACTGATGGAGTTTCATGTATGGGGACTCCGCGTGTCCCTCTAACGGCTGGTAGTCTTGTTCCGCGCCGACGTCCCCTTTGCGGGCCGCCTTTCCGACTGACGATAGCACAGCTTCGATTTCTACCACCTCGTAAGCGTTGCCTCGCCCTTTCCCACGGACGCGATCTCGTGCCTTACCCCCATGAGGGCGCAACGGCTGGCTGAGAACCACAGTCATTTGGTTTATGTAAGCAGGTTCCTCTATCTTTTGATTGTCAATGTCGCTTGAAACCTGTCCCTCAAATTAAGGTAGTGATTTAGGTCCGCCCGGGTATCGTCTTTGGGAGATACCGGTCTTTTCAGAACCATTTTCACTTCTGTGACGTCACAAGTATCGGTGGGCAACTGAAATAGTTCAGTTGTGTTCCAATATTTGGATAAAAGTTTGTTGACGTTGATTTCCCCGTTCTGGCATGGCTTCACATTTTCCTCACTTCCTGAGAGCATTTCCCTGTTGTCGTAGAGAGCGAGGCGCGGTCGGTGTGCCTCTCGACTCTGATTTCCCATTTCTCTCGCCAGATTGTCGTCTGCTTGTTCCATGCAACGATTTTGACTCTGAAGCGCCAGTTTCATTTCGCTCGCGTTATACAAAGCATGGATCAGTGTTTGGCTCGGCTCTCCGTTATCGAGATGTTTTCGCTCGTCATCGTGCGCATGAACTTTAACTTTATCGTCGTAATTTGCTGCTGTATCTTGCCATGAACGCATTTTGTTTTGAAGAACCGTTTTTATCTCATTCATGTCAAACATACCGCTTCGCGGCTGCCGATGCTCTTGATCACCTGGTAAATGTGTCGTTTGCAAGTGCAGCTCGTTCAGGAGGCAAGCGCCGCCAAGTGCCGTGTCTTCCCGAGGATCTCGGACCGTCTGCTCTTGCGAAAAGGATGTCCATCCTTCGACGTCTTTTGATGGCTGGCTTCGCTCTTCATCCCCCATATTGTTAGAATCCATGTCGTTGTCGTTGATCTTGCGATCGCAAACGCTGATTGGCAGCACATCGGCATAGTCATTTTCTTGGTTCACCGCACAGGCGAAATCGTCGTCTTCGTAGTCCACCGAGCGACTGGACCCGACGCGTCCGCTGTGCTTTGACCCTCGACACGAATATTTCCAAACCACTATCACTCCGACCAACACGAGCAGAACCAGTACTAGTAGCCCGCTAGAAGCCAGAATAATTATCATCATAATATCCGGGGCGTCGTCCACGACGGGCCCGCTCGTGGAAACACTTGCATTAGTGGCGGGCTCGTCAGCAGGTTCCGTCGATGGGCTGGACTGAGTTGTTGTGACGCTCGCAGTAGACTGCAGTAATGTTGACGTACTTGATGGTAACGTTGATGTTAAAGTTGTTGATAAAGTTGTAGAAGCTGTCGTGGTAATTTTTGTAGTTATCGACGTGGTTTGTGCCGGCGTGGTCGTCGACTTTGCCGGCGTGGTCGTCGACTTTGCCGGGGAAGTCGTGAAAGTTCTGTGCTTTGTGGGGGATGCAGTCGTGTATACAGGGTGAAGTGGAGTTGTGGGCCGCGACGACGGAAGTTGACGACGGATCCGATGGAAGCCGCGCTTGGCCCTTATGTAATTTCCAGTCACAATACATCTAACCATTCTCCTTTGGTCTCCATCGCTGAGATCTCGAATTGTCAGTCGTTTGCCGTCGCCTGACAGCACGACCCGGGAATTTATTCGATCATTTTCGATAAACCATGCCAAGGTCAGATTTAGTCTTGCACCGGCCCCTTTGCAGGTCAAAGCTAAAAGCTCGGCATCAAAGTAGGCAGCGATCACACGGACTCTAAACTGCACAACATCCAACGGCCCAATACTACAAATTTTCACAGAACCGGATATCTCTACATATTCACATGTAATTGATCGACCTGCATCATCCTCATGTACCTCGAATTTATCTTCGATATCGGGCAGGTGCAGATACAAAGTTGTCCCATTGCTGATAACCCCGTTTCGTTTCCACTTCAGGTTTGCGTTGACGGCCCTCCCGACATCCCGAAGCCTACAAACCGTTGTGGTCACATCGCCTGGCACCATGGCCCTGGGTACCGTGTCGCGGAAGTAGCAGATGAGATCGCTTTCAGGGATTCGCCAGACGTAAATTCTAACCGCATCAGATTCCTCCAGACTCGAGTTGTCGTGATTGCGAAGAATATGACAAGAATAGGTGTAGCTGTTCTCCGAAACGGTGATGTTTTTGATAGTTAATTGATACGTGCATTCGTCAAGCAAACAACGATTAGAAACTCCGTATCTGTCCAACTTCTTCTCTCCAGGAAAGCTCTGCAAATCGCCGTCGACAGAGATGTATTTCCCGCCTCTTTTCCACGCCGCCGCGAAGCCCGTGTTTCGTCGCAGGTTGATTATTTGGCACTGCAGGGTCGCCGTGTGCCCCTCTTGCACATGGACGTCAGAGGGCGGGCGGCCGATGCTCGGCCTGCCGTACGTGACAAGAACTTTGGTAATCAGAAACACCAAGATACTGCTTCCGGGGATAGACATGTTGCACTGTGCTCATTCCTGATTGATTGTACATGCCAAACTGTCGTGATCGTAGACACACAACTGGACATATGCTGTTCTTTATCTCCCAGGTGCTGATCACGTGACCCGATGAGCCATACATGGTGTGAAAAAATATTATTTCCACCTTGGAACAGGATAAGATTTAATTATACCAAGTACCACGAACCGAGTGGGCGTACTGTAAACAAATTAAACAACTTGAAATACATTAAATAGTTTAAAGAAACTTACACTTTTCACTTCACATATATTTATCTATTTATCTATTTATTTATTTATCTATCTATTTATTTATTTATCTATTTATTTATTTATCTATCTATTTATTTATTTATTTATCTGGCTGCTTAGTTGTTATTATCTTATATATACTGCTTCACAAACAAAGACAAATTTTGTTTTGCGATAAGAGAAGACTGGCAGGCGGAACGAAATACAAAGACACAATACACAGTTCACAAATTGTAAAATGCTGAGAGAGGCTATGTTTATGCACTCTCTATGCACTTTGTGAAGGTTTATTTTACATACACGAACTGCTATGGAAATGTTCGGGGACCGACTAAAACTTGACTTGATGGAACGGCACAACACATGAAAATAGCGCTGCCAGGTCAAAATTACCAGTGTCCGGAAAAATAAATCTAAGCATTTAACTTGAAGGCAGAAAGTACCTTGGGAACAGATATTGGGACTCTCATTTTTGTCTGATACTTTTTCTAATCTACCAATTGTGGGGGCTCATTTTATAGCTCTTGGAGTAAGAACTATAGTTTTTCGAAAAGCGAACACCTTATTTTTCTCCATAGAGTTAATACAGGGATGGTGGCGGCCATTTTGCATGTCAAATATCGGTAAATGTTCGGTAATCTGGTTCTCTGGTACCAAACTTTGCACGGTGAGCCCTGGTTTTTCGCCTTTATTTGCCAAGAGAATTGTTTAAAGTTTAATTGAGGAAGGTTTGAGCAAAAGTTTAAGTCTCTCACTTTGGAGGCGCTCACTGCCTTAATGACAAAAAGTGTTCAGCTGTCAGACTAGAGCACAGAATTTCGAGATAACCCTGACATCGATTCACCAAACACCATTTAATAGGAAACAAAGTCCATAACCTATAGAATGTATAAAAATTAGCAAGCACATGACTCGAACAAAAATGTGTAAAATTTATAGGAGGGACCAGCATCGAATCCGTGTGCTGAGTGCACTCTTGTTTCAGTAAAATCAAAAGTGGAGAATCTCGGTAGTTCGGAGTGTGAATTGGGCCACATAGTTCATATATCGTATGACTTGTGGGGAAACACGCAACATTATCAGTAAATCTACTGGTTTAAATTAATTTAGAAGATAGTTCCGCTTACAGATGCCTGCCTAAACCCCCACCATGTTTCTGTCGCCTCCGTCAACGTCTCTGGCAACTATATTGACTATACGAACAACTGTATCACGCAGGCTTTCGACCACTGGCTGAATTTGTGACCAAAGTTTGTTTGGACCCGAGTCGTTCACTGCTCAGAGTACCACAACGCCAGCGCGGCTACAGTGGTTCCTGTCTACCCTAGGATGGTAATTCGGCCGATTCAAGGATGAAGAATTTTGACTGGAATACTGCAAGAGCACGCAAGTGTCGCCATTCTCCTCGTAAGTTTTATTTTCTTCCAAATGGTCTTTCCCTGATTAAGGCAATGGTCAGAAATAGTGTTTACATGATCTACAACGATCTCATAATCACCAATACAACACGCATTCCTGCAGTACTCCTTAGAGACCTAAATGCCCTCTCCAGAAGACTTTTAATAGATAGAGTGCCTCATGATAATTAAATTGTTGAATACATCACAGTTGATTGGTTTCAATGGCATGCTTTTAAATCGGATATCAGATTACTTATAACATAGAAAAACAGAACTTTGGTTGAGGGAGAATACCCAGATTGGTTGATTGTTCCTTCAGGAGTTCCCCAGGTGTCTATTTTAAGTCCGTTTTAATTTGTTTTTGAACCACACGAATAAACATTTTGCATGCAGAAGAAAGCATTTGGTAGCATAGTTGCAGTATCGATACAATTATTGTGATGATTGGGGCCCTAGTGTTGTGTCATGGTTGTGATCAAGCAGGCTTAATAGAATCCTAAGCATAAATATTTTTCTTGAGACAAAAAGGGTTGGGCCAAACCAAAATCCTGTAAAACAATACACAATGATATTGTTCATTTAATTTCCCAATGTTTTGGAGTAATAATTGTTTTTTATGATAATGATAACATTTTAGCCCAGAAATATTTTCATTGAAATTCTGATATCATCAAGAAAATGTCTGGTGATGTTCACTATTACATCATTAAACTGGTGGAATCTGCAAAAATATTAAAATCATTCAGAATCACATCATTTTCTTTTATAAGTTATAGCAATTTGAAATATGCAAAATGGACAACTTTTTTACAATGAAAGTATCATTTATAAAATATCATTTCCTTTCATTTGATGCAGAAACAGAGGTGATTTATCTCTGTATGGATTGATCGGATCGTCGGAAAATACTTACTTTTGAAAAAATATAAAATAGAATCGCGAATGAACTCTGACCCTTTGAAGACACCTCCCCCCCCCCGGGGGGGCGGCAAAGTAAAGTCCGAGACGCCTGTTTTGAAGTAATGCTCGTACGAACCAGAAAGATAACTATTTGGGCGGTGTGTGTGTGTGTGTTGGGTCCGGGCGAGGGTGAGCGAAAGCATCAATGTTCTGTAAGGTGTAAACTGTTCTGTATTTTCCAGTATTTTGTTTTTTTTCTAACAGAAACAGTACAGTCTTTTTCTGCTTCCCAAATCGATCATCGTGTCAAAATGCTTGCTGTATGTGTAATACCCGGGGTAACTGTCGATAAGTCAACGCAAGAGTTTGTCAGTCAACAATAATATTGGTTAATATCATAGCTTTGTCAATATCAGTGAATTTTGTGACGTCATACCTTCAGATTATTACTGAAAATCTATTCGATTATCCAGCATTGTTGCTCCAGATGTTTTCTACAGCTACAAATTCTCTCGCATTGCCAAAACTATAAAATAATAATAATAATAATAATAATATACCCCCTCCCGGCTCATGCAAACTTTGCACTCCATAATGTACTCAGTTTCGCCTCGTACATTATCTCGTGCAAAGTTTGCTTTTGTCCATCATGGTCAGGCATAATTGCTTAATTATATATATGTAGTACACGATTTTTTGCGTTTACATGGCTTACAAATTGCAAATTTCAACACATGTGCTCCAGAGAGCACAGTGAGAACAGGCGATTTGTTTCATGGCACAAAAATGATTAAAAACACCACCAAAACGTAAACAGTAATTGTCAATATTAACAATGTTCACTAATTGGTCCATCGTCCGTCTATTACAAGTTTAATTCCTCGTAATGGTAGCATCAAACGTAGGATAAATCGCCTTCAGAATCACTTTGTTGACAACGGGAATGATAGATCCACGTCACCTGTCTCAGGTCACCACCATAAGTAAATTTATCAGTGCTAGTACCAAAAGTGTACTTATTAGGGGCCCAAGTATGGGGGCCCGTTCTGGTCAAAATTATGTTTTATTAAGTATAACATTCGACAGTTTCATCTCTATCTGTATATATATACAGAAGCGCTTAAACTGTCGCTATACGCAAAGCCGGCCTGTATACCGGATGAGAAAACAGGCCGGCTTCGCGTAGCGACAGTTTAAGCGCCTGTGTCGATCTGTATACAGATAGAGGTGAAACTGCCGAATGCCATATTTGTAATTAGGGACATTTGACAGTAATCAAGCTTGGAGACATTTCCTGGTGGTCATTGTTAAGTTCTTTATTGGTTTTCATATTCGTAGATATCTGTTCGGCAGATTTCATTTTTGAATGCTGCGTACGCGTACGGTGTACACTGCGCTACACTACAGTATACGATGATTGGCAAAGCCCGATAGAAAGGGTGAACGTTCGCGTCTGACGTAAACACAAAATTGGTCGGGCTTCGCTCTATGGGCAATCACATACACGATCCCTCAGACAGGAGACACTACAAAAGTTTTTGTGATCAGTTTATTGATTACAATTTTCACAGATCTGATCACGGTTTGAGCGCCTGAATAATACCACTCCGGTCGGGAGCCGCCATATTGATTTAAGAAAGCGTGCGCAAAGGACTGTGGGATCGGCCGAAAATAATTCGAGCAAACACATATAATTAATTCGAGCAAACACATAAAATTAATTCGAGCGAACACATATAATTGATTCGCTCAAACACATAATTAATTCGAGCGAACACACATAATTACTTCGACCGAACACAAAATTAATTCAAGACACTAGTAGAAATTAATTCTAGCACACATTAAATTAATTGCACTGAGCACGTGAAAACATTTTGAACCCAAAATTAATTGAAGGAATCAATATATTAAATCTAGACTACATAAAATTAATTCCGGCACATAAAAAAAACATATAAATAACTTGAAATGTTAGCAAAATTAATTCTAGACTACATAAAATTAATTACAGCAAAGATAAGCGGAAATAATTAATTGGAAAACATAAAATTAATTCGGCATGACTACACAAAATTAATTAAAGCATATAAAAATTAATTAAAAGAAACATACAATTAATTGGAGGTGCCAGTAAATTAATTCAAGTCTACATAAAATTAATTCTAACATACTAAAATTAATAAAACATAATTTTGACCAGAACGGGCCCCCATACCCAAGCCTATCGGCTTTTCATTTGAAATTCATGTCGTTCATTTCAAATCATTTGAATCGAAATTTTACTCATATCATCACTGGTTTGAGTACTATCAAGTTTGGAAAAGGCATAAGGATCGGTCATGTGCTTCGGTTTTGCGAAAAAGCTGTGATAACCAGCGAATAATGTTGAAAAACCTACTTCTCCACAAAAAAATGCATCATTGAACTGAAACTTTGCTCATATCTTCCTTAGGTTAAGCATTTTCTTGTTTGCGGAATGCGTATGGATAGGTTATCATGGTTTGGCCGCCATATTGGATTTTTGCGAAAATCGCAATTTAATCATTAAAAATCTTCTTTTCCAGAACAAAAGCACCGATTGCACTGAAATTTTGACTGTATTATCCTTAATGAGAGCACTTTCAAGTTTGCTAGAGGCATTTGGATTGGTCAGGTGGTTTGGCCGCCATATTGGATTTTGCTAAAGTCGCAATTTAATCATTAAAAATCTTCTCAAGAAATAAAACACCGTTTGAACTGAAACTGAAATTGCACTCATACTATCCTTAATATAAGCGCTTTAAAGTTTGTTACGGGCATTTTGATCGGGCAAGTAGTTTGGCCGCCATATTTGGTTTTGCGTAAAACATACGATTACCAGCAAAATATACAGTAACAGTATGAAATGATGTTCAAATCCTTCTTTACAAAAATCAAAAGAATTTTTGAAGCTCAAATTTTTTACATAATATCATCAGTGCAAGAACTTGAAACACTGGCAACCACTGGGGCCCCGCCAACGCTGCTTGCAGCTTTAATTAATTTTGTTATGGTTATGTAAAAGTCGCCATCTTACAGATTCTTGACCTCTTCCTTCCAAGGTATTCATTTATATCTGTTAGCTGCGGTTTTTCAGTTATATATATCAACCGTGTCTAACTGCTTAACTAATACCTATAGCTTTGTGAGCAAGCGTCACGAAGTACCCGGATCAAGGAAATAGCGTAAGGCCCCAGTATTTCCATTTGACTCATATATTAAGTACGGAAAGGAACTTGCTGTGTTTACAGTATGGCAAAATACCGAATTTTACTTCGAACTCTTCAACTGCTGATACTGGGTGTTTTGAATTTCGATGCTGTAGCTAACCCTTCCTTTGAGATGCAGCCAACTGATTACAGACAGGTATTCTCCTACGAAAGCAGTCACTTTGTAACTGTCACTTTCCGTTGTGTCGTTCGATACTTGGAAGCAGGTCAGAGTGTTGCATGGTATAAAAACGGCGTACAAATCAGCAACAATGGTACCGTTTACTCAAACTATGTCGACAACCGTCGGTACACAGTGAACATGTACATGTCACCTGTCCAGCAATCGTCTTCATCATTCGACCTAAAAATTATGACTTCTACGACAAGTGCTGACACCGACTCAGGTAACTACCAGTGTGTGGTAATAACAGTCCCTAACGTCGAATCCCGTACAGCTCGTCTCGATGTCTATGTAACCCCACAGTCTGGATATTTACGATGTGCGATCGGTGCTGATCCAAACGACGATGTCTTAGACGTAGTTGAGGGAACTCCGATTCCATTGGAGTGTCGATCCGATCCAACAGGTGTTCCTGCCATGACAACACACTGGAGTAGAGTAGGATATCCAGGTGAAACATTCGACATTTTCGCGGGCACTGACACAAGGGATGGATCACTTACACTCTCATTCTCCTGGACACCAACAAATCAACAAAACCATGCAACATTTATTTGTACCGGATTTCATCCTGGTTATACGACAAATAGAACCTGTCAGTTAGGTCCGTTCAACGTACAGTATAAACCAATCGTCCAGATTTCACCATCATCATACACAGTAACCATGGAATCCCAGGTTGTAATGTTTACGTGTACCATCGACACAAATCCTCCGGCAACACGCTGCGTATGGTCAAATACAGCAGGGGAGAAGTTCAGTCATCAGAGTGACAACGTTATCATTGGTTCTGACGGGACAAGGATGCAGATGATGAACTTTGAGAGCCAGGATAATGGTGTGTATTACGTCACTTGTTATGCTGAGAATGACATTGGAAAATCGGTGACTGCTATAGCTACACTGAATATCAACATTCAATCCACAACACCTGGGACTGAACGTTCAAACACAGCGCCAAGTACATCAACTGTAAGCAAACAGTATGGGAACGTACAAAGTAATGGGCAACATGATATAACCTCAGTAACAGTGGTTAGTACTGGCAATTCCGCCGTATATGATCTCGGCAAATCAGATAAAACTCGTCAGGTGAACACAGTTGCCATTGTTGGCGGTACTGTTGGTGGTTGCGGTTTTATATTGATAGTGTTTGGCGTAATCTTTATAAGAGTTTGTGTCTGCAAGTCACGCAAGAAATCGCAAAGGAATGAGTCGCCAGACACTCACACTGTTTTAAACCCTTACGAGGACATTGCAAATGTTAATTCAGTCGAATTCTCCCAATCTCCATACTCAACTGTCAACGTTGCGTATTGTACAGAAAACGATATTAATGGCGGAGGCACAACCAACACGGATTCCACTTCTGTCGAAATTACTCTGCAAGCCAGGGTGTTCTTCAAGAACACCGACAGAAATAAAGAAGACACCGGGCAACCAGTGGTTGAATCTGATCTGTTTAGAGTTGAAAAACAGGGAACGTCGCTTTCAAAAGCAACAACTGATAAAACCAACTATGAAAAGAGTGAAACTGGGAATGACTTCCCGACAAATAATGAAGACAGAAATCAAACATCACCGACTTTAAGACAACGACCAATGATTCTTCCCAAACCCAAACAACACTTTCAGTGGGCTGAAAGGTCGTCGCCGTGTCAGGCAAACGAGTCAGGTCACGACAAGGCGGTATTAAATGCAACATCGACTTCGGGAAATGGTCAGTCGTCTGACGAGCAGTCCAACCAAACAGACACAGACATCAGTGCCATGTATGCGAGCGTCGACCTGTCAAAGAAAGGGAAGTCTAAAGGACTTGTCGAACACAACAATGGGGAAGAAAACATTGAAATCGGAAATGAATACCACGAAGAAACGGTCGGTCAACAAACCATTTATACAGACGAAAGTGCACAACATAAAAACGCTGAAGGGTTGACCTACGCTGAACTCGATTTATCGTCAACAATGCAGAGACTCAACACAAAGGGTAGTAGTGTGGAAACCAAACAAAATGACGACATTGTGTATGCAGAAGTAAGAGTGTAGGTGAATTTATGAATACATGGATGGAGGTGTCATGCTCGTAGAGATTGAGTGGAGAGCGTCCGACTTTGTAATCATAGGTCACCGACAATTCATTATATAAGCTTACGATTGTAGTATTCCTTCAAGTTCATTCTGGGCTTGTGTGTTACTCCTGTTACGTCCGATATTTCCAGTACTCCCGATATTGTATTGAAGACATCCTATTGTGTTGTTTTAATCTACAAATATCTACGAATTCAAACCAATCAACGTTACAAATAGTTCTATACTATTTGAGTGTTTAATTATTACCTTGAATTAGTCAAGTACTGTGGACAACAAATTGTAGAATGAATTCATGTTTTGAGTGTACTGTTTACAGCAAATAGTACTGAAACAGCATGGTAAATTTCAGATCGCTACATCAGAAAAAAATGATATCCTTTCCCTTACAAGATAGCTAAAATAATTTAGTTTGCCAGTCACCACTGGTTAGAATAAGTTCAAATGTATTTATTTTGACACATTCAAAACAAAAGGTAAAGATGAAAGCTTTTCCATCAATTGATTGCATTATTTGTATCGTATCTGTGCCTGCTATAATTGGAAGTCTCGTAAATAATCATATTTATTTCACTGTGGAAAAAATGTAGCCGTATTTCAACATATTCAGCACAGATTTCAAGACATTGCTATGTAAAATATTGTCTCTATGGTTACTGGGACAACCATGTGATCTGGCTTGAAAACATAGTAATTATAATCTATTGTTGAGTGTGATTACATTATTTAAGATCGTTATGACTCCCTTAAAGTTTACAATGATTATATTTCCTGAACACTTAATCGTCAATATTGAATTGGTATTATCGGAACAAAAAAAGTTATTTCATTCATGATTATATAAACAGATGTAACGGTAGATTACTAGGCTTAGGCTTAACATAATGTCCGTAATGTTTGTTGGAGAGCCCTCCAGTCGGGATATTTACATAACATAGTAAGCCACGCCCGACGAAAAGACCATGACGTCAGTATATTGGGTAATATACGTTGTGCTCTGTTCACCGTATGTCACAACAGGGGACCGAAAAACACTCAAGTTTTTTACGATTTACAACGATTGCCCTTGTGATTTTTTGAAATGTCCACCTCCTCTGCTCTTTTAAATCGTTATGCAACGTAATCTATCACCAATGGGGCTTGTGGATTTCGTTAAAAGCGTCCGACAACGTTGTTTTTGCGTTTTTCTCAGTTTCAAAGTATGAACAGGTTCCTTGTCTTGGGAACAGCGTGAATTGACGTGCGTTCTCAGGAAGTCTTTCAAATTTGCATCTGCGACTGACAATATAATAAACTCAAAAAGTGTATCTGGGATTTTTAAAAATCTGCCCTACTTTTTATGTTACATATTTTAAAAGCCTGGTGTTAAACTAGGGATCAGTTACTGGCCAGAAAATTGTCACGTCATAAAAACGATATTGAGCCTAAACAACGTCACAGACAGATTTTCGCGACACATTTTGATCATGCTAATGTCGACAGGAAATACTGCAGCGTTAGTGCAGGGAAATGTAAAACCGATTTTTAAGAGGTTATGCAAATTGACTGTCACGTGGTCCTTATGACAAGAATTGACAAATAATACAAACTACGGTATTTGCCAATATCTAGGCTTTCAGAAAATGTATACTTTAATGGGTTTTCGAGCTCAATTTTCTGCAGAGAGTCCATTGGTGTCCAATACTTGTCTTTCTTAGCACCACCTCTTTGTGGAATATTTCCCGGGGGGGGGGGGGGTAGGGGGCATTACAACTATCAATTCAACGCTTGCATTTGACCGGGCGATAAAAAAACTGTTTTTAGACAAATGTATATGTCGCTTGATACTCCAAACACTTGTACATTGACAATTCACTGCTTTTTTGTAGTAAATACAAATCTCTCATTGTTGTACTTTTACTTGAAATTGTACATTTTAAGTCAGCTTTCTGTTTGCTCGTTATGTAGTGTGTTGTTGGGAAATGTCATTGTATAAGTGATTTGCACCTGTTTCAGTCACTCAATCCTCTGTAGATCTTTTTATTGTTAACTTCGGACAAATCGTGAACAGAAATAAAATAAACAAAATGAAAATAACCCCGGAAATAATGTTAAGTATCACTAATATATTAAATGTTTATTTGACCGTGTGAAAGAGTCGTTGACTAAGGGGAGCATCGTTTATGTGTGGCAGCCACCAATTTTATCTCTAGACGGAGTAAATATTTTATCCAACTAATGGTGAGACCTTGACATGGGGCTCAGTCAGTTGATAAATAGTAAACAACAAATTACAACTACCCAGAGGGCGCTGTTGGCCAGTGTCAGTATCCATGGTTCAGTGTCAGTATCACCAATGCACATTACACATTGTGTAACGTAAGTTTCATAACACATTTTAAAGTAAGCTATTACACGTTATGTTAGGGAAATGATCGACAGCAGAAGTTGACTAATAAAACAGGTTGATGATAAGAGTGATGCCGAAATGACCATATAATATAGGTCGTGTTAAGTTGTCGCCTGATGTGCAACAATTGAAATCATATTGTTAATAGATATACTAATACCCACGCCCTCTGAAAACACACGTTTTCTATTCAATGCTTGCAACGCCTTTATTGCAAATATATGGATAACTCTGTCGCTGAGAACAAAAGGAATCTCTACACTGATTGTGAGACTCCGTGTCACAACCAATGCATGAAATCAAAATAACCTTGTATTACATTTAGTAGTTTTCTTTCTCTCCCTTTTTAACCCTATCCCTCCCTGTCTATGTCCCTCAATGCCTAGGTCTCTGTCAGTCTTTCTATCTGTGCGCCCGTCTCCGCCTCTCCTCCTCTCTGCCTGCCTGTCTGTCTGTCTGCCTAGGTCTCCGTCAGGTTTTCTATCTGTGCGCTCGTCTCCACCTCTCCGCCTCTCCTCCTCTCTGCCTGTCTGCCTCTGTCTCTGTCTGTCTCCGTCTCTCTCTCCCTCCCTCCTCTCCCTTCCTCCCTCCCTTCCCGCGACACTACGTCTAACAGCTACAATAAATACATGTGGTAATTGATGGTAGTTGATAACTCTTATTAGTCACGACCTGACAACGGTCGAAATGGCGTTATCATTTTCCGGTTGCCGACTTTGATTCTGCCACTAAACCAAGAGTGTCTAGCTTAGAGTGGATACCTACCATTGGAAGGGGGCTATATATGAGAGGTTTTAAGACCGATGGTCGTGATTTTTAAAAATAAGGACAATTATAGCTGTTTACTTGTTAGTCGTTTGCCGTTGCCTGACAGTGCGACATGGCCCCCGCGTAAAAGGAATTTATTCGATCATTATCGGTTAGGGTCATTGTCAGTTTTTGTTCTATAAATAATGGGTTTTCTTTCTCTTCTCTGCCATGTACATATGTCAAAATAATATTTTTTTATATCAGACCTGCAAACACAAGGAATGGTTAACAGTATATATTGAATCGTATTATAATGATTGTTCACAAATGAATTCTAGTCCGCGCTTAAATTAAATTGCCGATTGTGCGTCGCAAATTACACAAATATGCATTTAATGGGTTGATTGCAAACACTAAGTCATTTAATTCTTGGTGTTGTTGAGTCATTTAACGTTAACACGATTGGAACGAATTTGGGATAATTGGATAGTGAAGTAATGTATGTTTAATCTACAAATGTAAGCTCATCTGCTTTTGTTTTTAAGTTATACACTTGTTTTCGCGAGGAATTTGTAATATTGTAACATTCAGCTATTAGCCACCCAACATTTTTGTGAAATTTCAAAAAATATGAAAATCCAATTATCCCAAATTATTTCCAATCGTGTTCGTTAAAGTTTGATTAAAACAAAGAAAAGAAATGTAATGACAATGACAATGATGGTACAGCAAAAACTAAATAAGCGAAACTAAAAATACATGAGCTGGTGTTATGGGTATTATGACAAAATACGGGAATTTCCAAAATGCATCAAAATAGCACTTACATCTAATGGAAGTTTATTAACCAGCGCTCAGCTCAACCTTCCTGTAGGCTTTATTTTGGTCAGTGCGCACGTCGCCTCATCATAAGCATCAACTCTTTTTTCGGGGAGGGGGTCCTAAAGGGTCAAGGTTCAACGGTGGTTTCATTTTACCCCTTTCTAAAAATATGAATTCTTCTACAACCCAGGCAGCCTCATTCTCGCCTTCGCTCAGCTGTATGGGTAGTTTGAACCTTATTGTAAACTTGCGCATATGTATGGAAACCATGTGTGACTTTCACTTATTTGCTGTCGAAGTTTTACAATTGAGTTGTTATATATTAAGGCTATTGTAGGGGCTATTTTAAAACACTAACCGTGTAGTACCTTGTTTTCAGAGTTTGTCATCTTTTTGTTGCAGTAGATGGTAAAATGCAGTGCAGGGGGAAAACCGGATATTCGGTTGGCATGGCGACAATTTCAGGGTTAAAAATATGAGGAAATTTGTGGCAAAGATATCTATTGAACGAAAAGTCATACAACAACCGAATTTTTTCTGTAGCATTCAGATGTATATGTATTACAATATTAACCTAAATCTATGACTGTATAAGATGTCAATATAAATTAAATCATAGTCATCTCGGTAAGATTGAAAAATTAATAAATTTCACAACTTTCCGTCAAGTTTCTACTATGACATGATTGGATGACCTTTTTTTTTGAGATTTATTTTGTAAAGTATTTAATTTCACATATGTTGGCTGATTTTCATTGCATTCCAACCATTCTTTCAAGAGTTATTACTGCCACAAGAAACGAATGCAGTACAAAACACAATTGTTAGGAGTATTGGATTGAAATGTTTACAACATAAAGGTGATACTCGTACTTCATGCAAAGTTTACGACCTCAAAATAGGGTATTGGACAAGTTTAAATTGTCAGTTAGAATTCTATTTACAAAAGCCTGGTTGTAATTGCTTTCTAAGTGAAAAATGAACTGTTAATTATCAAAAAAACATTGATTTTATAATCAGCATGATAATGAAATTCATGTGAGATTCTTTACTTGTTATGTATATGGACACCATAACGTCTAATATGGTTTGTTTTCTGGTTTATTGCTATACCTGAATGAAAATCTTCATATGCCTTACAGTAATATCCACACAAAATATAAAACAGAATCATTTGTTGCAAATTTCTCCCGATTACTCATTGATCTGGCTTTTTTAGACTGCAATTAGTCTCAAACTCACAATTTCCACAACGCCATATTTTTACCTCTGAAAAGCTGCTTCAATAAGCAAGCAAATGGTCACTACTTCATACATGATGCCATAACTCAACAAAGTTTTTAGGCAACCAAAAGTAGTGATTTACCAGTTTTGAATATATAATTAGACTAAATAAAATTTGACCAGGGGTCAGTGGGAAAACACGCGATTTTCCTCGATTTTAGTTAATATTTTTTGAAGAATGATATAGCTTATTTGAAAGTATACATGTCGAGGGTGACAATGAAGGAAAAAAATAAAATTTGATTTTTTGAGCATTTTGACCGACATTAGCCCAGACGATGGCCTTAAATTAGAACATCTCGTTTCAGTACAATCGAAACTCCAACGAAAGACTGCCGGTATTTAGGAAACATCACGACTTCGCTACAACACAACATAAGCGATCACTTCTAATCTCTGCTCATATTTACCTAAAATATGAAATGCACGCTGAGAGTTGTAATATTTAATCGATTTAGCAGTAAAGGATAAGTCTTTAGAATTAAGTTGATAACCAACAGGTAGATTGATGACGTCTCCAGGAGATACTACTTTTCCACACACCGCGGCTTTTTTTCTCAATATACCCAACAACAATATATACGTGAGAGCTCAAAGGGAACAGGCTGTGCTATTAACACATTTGTGACTGCTGAGATTGACAATACCCATTAACGCATTTCCATTTATGTTTTTGAGTATTTATCTCGACTAAAATCTAACTCTAGCTGGGTTTACTTATTTTTATATATCAGATATATTATACAAAACATGATAGAATGAAAGCAAGCATGAGTAAGACGATTGGAACTAATTTGGGATAATTGGATGGTGAAGTAATGTCGTTTTCTGCTGCGAATGTAAGCTCATCTGCTTTTCTTTTTAAGTTATACTCTTGTTTTTATGAGTAATTTGTAACATTGCAACATTTAGCTGTAGGGCATCTTACACTGTTGAGAAATTTGAAAAATATAAAGATCCATTTCTCCCAAATTAGTTCCAATCGTGTTGAGTCTATTTGGATCGATATATATAACAATTCTTTCAGAAATGAAATAAGCATATCGTGATTTCTGAATAGATTTATGATATTAATTTTATTATTACTGTAACCCTTCTTAAATTGACCAATCAGCACACAACCTACACTCAAAGTACGCCACTCACACTTCCTGTAGAAAGGCCAGCAAATGGTCACTTTTTCCTTCGGTACCGTGTCTAACCATAATAAAAATGTTTTAGTGTGTTATTAACACGATTGGAACTAATTTGGGATAATTGGATTTTCATATTTTTCAAATTTCTCAAAAGTGTTAGATGCCATATAGCTGAATGTTGCCATATTACAAATTACTCATAAAAACAAGTGTGTAACTCAAAAAGAAAAGTAGATGAGCTCACATTTGCCGATTAAAATGACTTTGCTTCACCATCCAATTATCCCAAATTAGTTCCAATCCTGTATATTGCATTTCCGTAATGACGTTTCTTCCGAAGAATTGCGCACGTCTAATTTTTTCTTGAGAAAAAGCCTTCTAACCTTCATCAAAAGGTGTAAAATTTTTTAGTATGTAAAATGTGAAAATGTTGAATTCAGAGTACGACTTTTGCTGACGTGGACAACTTAAATATTGCAGGTTTTTTCACCCGACGGAGCAATAAAAATTAAACATAGTGTTAAGGTAGAACGCACCTCGGGGACAGACATTCGGACTCTCAAACTTTTACAATTCTCTTCTGATATACCACATGTGGGGGTTCATTTTAAAGCTCCTGGTGAAAGAAAACTTTTCACTGGCTTAGTTTTTCGAAATTCGAAAATTTTTATTTTTCTCCATAGAGTTAACACAGGGATGGCGGCCATTTTGAATTTCCAATATCGGTAAATCTTGGGTAATTTGTTTCTCTAGTACAAAAATTTGCACGGTGACCCCCTATTTTTATTCTTGATTTTGAAAGAGAATGATTGAAAGATCCCTTGAGGAAAGTTAGAGCAAAAGTTTAAGTCTTTCACTTTCGAGGTGCATAATACCTTAAAACATGTCATCGCACTGCTTGCAATAGTTCAGTACCCAGATTTAGTTAATGTAAAGACGGAGTGCTTTATTGTCGCCGGCTCGAAATGGAGCCTGTGCACGTATCGGGTGTTGAATCACCACTAGAAGGTTCAGTCCGGGAGATATCTAGCACCGGGAACAGTGAAGCAGGACAAGGAAGATATTCGTATAGATTTGTTTCCCGGAGCTTCCATTCCTGAAATCAAATATATTGTGTTCGGTCTACCGAAGACAATTCACTTACTGAGGATGTAAACGCATGTTATGACATAGACCTTAAAGTCTATGGTTATGATCAGTTGTGTGCATTTTATTGTGGATAGGAAGTACGATTGCCAAGACCACGCTACAAACCACAATAGTCTCCAGAGGGCGCTTTCCCGACCTTCAGCGTAGCGCAAGCCTTCCAAAAGATCATTACCTGGTATTGGCAATATGGATATGTTGGGGAGAGAGAGAGCGAGAGAGAGAGAGAGAGAGAGAGAGAGAGAGAGAGAGAGAGAGAGAGAGAGAGAGAGATACACAATCATAGCATAGTATCAGGGAAAGGAACAACACCATCGATGTCTATGGTTACAACAATTTAAAGTACGATACTTTGAACAAAAAAACTCGAATACAGCTGTTTTCACCGAGAAAAGATACCAATGTGGTTGAATGGCAATACATGTATGTTATCTTTCGTCAGCGAACAATGGGTGACTTGACTGCCAGCGTTTGGCATCATGAAAAACAGGTCTTACTAGTGTCACGGTATTAGAACCAAGCAACATACAGCATCTTTTTATTGAAGTTCGATTACTGATGATGGCGGTGTTCCCGTTATATTATCTGCATTCAGGTAGTCGGATAACGCACAAAAAAGGCAAGACATATTAATGGATGATTGGGGGAGGGGTACTGTGCATGCGAGGGCGCTGTTGCCGAGACGTTTTCTTTACTAGAATTTTAAAGAAAAATCTTCAATAGTTTCTCTTGTGTCTCTTCTATTTCATACAAACCTTTTTGCACTTTATCAGCCCTGGTCAGGATTTCCTAGCGATCGAGCGTCTGACCCTTAAGTCTCCACAGTTGTAAGTTAGTTTCTGCCGGATTCGGGAGAAACTCCCCTGTGTAACGTTCACCCAACTCATCGCGTTCACCACACTTGCGCATTTCACATGAAAACAGAATGCAAATCATGGCGTTCATCCCATTCAAACATTCACAAATCACAGACTTGAACTAAGTCTGGTAGTTAGACTTTGAATACGGAATATACAGGACAGTTTTACTATTTCCACACCTTATATAAGAATCTTCAAAGTTTGAAACTGGTTCATTATCATTTTTACTGTATGTTTTCAGTCGATGTTGAGTCTCCATCGACTCAAATAACAAAATGTTAATGCGTCTTTCCAAGCTCAATTGCACCGAAAGGTAATTTGGTCTCGAGCCCAGCCATGGACTCCAACAGCGCAGCGCCCTCATCGATCTGTAGAATTTGACGCTGGCGGCATTCCCCCGCCCGTTTCAAGTTGCTAGAAGCTGAAATACTAGTGTGTATACTTCTACAAGGATGAACATTTCCAATTTTTTAGAAGATGCTTAACATTGGCGGCCATATTTCAGAGGACAGTGCAAATCATTTCGCCATCCAAATGACCAAATTACTTACACTTCGTACACTAATGTAGTAACAGCCCGAGGAAGACAAACATTTATTAATAAGTACAATAACATGATACAAATTTCACTATTTGAAAGTAAATGAAAGTGATGTTGGAGACGCTGCTGAATATCACTCAGAAATAGAGATGGGACTGGCAAAGGTGATACCCCTCATTTGTACGGGCTTTCAGTAAATAGAAATTGGACTCTCCAGTGTCAATGTCAGAATTTTCGATTTTAACATTCTTATCAATCAAGTAAGATTGGATTTGGAGTCTTTTCTGTATAACGAAGTGTGCGGTTAAAAAAATAGGGTTTCCATATTTAAATTTGAACACGAATTTACCAAAATGTTTTCCTGTGGTACAATAAATGGAAAGTAAGTGTGGCTATTTTGGTCATTGATACCCTGGCTACTATATAATAACTTAACAAGGTGTTTAAATGATGGAAGAAAACATAGTATGAGTACCTTTACCGTTTGTTTTTCAGTTTCCATCAATGTTTCTGTATTTGTATGAAAATTGGAAGTGCGATTTCTTCAACTTCATAAGCATTCTGTGTTCAAGTAATATTTTCAACGGCGTGCAAGAATATCCAACTGTGTTATTTGTACATCCTGTACATCCCCGTAACATGTATGCAGTATTAATAAGTATTGCAAAAAGCGCATTTAAAATCATCCTCAAATGGTTTCACTTAATTACATTATCTACAATAGGTAGATTTCACACATATTCAAATTTGTGATGCTCTTCCGATTTCAGATGTGCGAGATATTGAATCTTCTGGACTGAAAATCGATAACAAAACAAAAGAATTGTAAAGTTCACAAGCATTGTAGAGGGCGCAACATCTAGCAATACTCTGTGGCGTAAATTTTCCATTGCAATCGGAAACAAAGAGACACTGTAAAATTGTCGTTAGCATTCTGTTATCATCGGCTCATTTCACAGAGGAACATAACGCCTTCCCATATACCAGCGCATCTTTTTATAAAACAAAAGATTATCAAATTTATGTCGTTGGGGGCTATGCCTATTGCAAAGTCTAATTATCAAGATAACTTCTGCAATGTCCTGACACTGAAAAATCATGCAGTTGTGCCACTGAGCATAGCAAGTGAAGCCACAACATCGCAGCGCTGATGTACGGTTAAATAAATATGCTGACCATGAATAACGAAAGAAAGAAAGAAAGAAAGAAATGGGTGCCTTGAAAAGAGTCGTTTGAATAATCAACTCATTTCACGGTCATTCTAGAAATATGAGCGACAGACTGACACAGTAATTAAGATGAGAAGGACACAAGGAACACCAACACTGTATTGAAATTCAACATTCAACGCCCACTCCAGGCAAATGTAAACCATGAGGTTCTTTCTTCCGGTCAGACGCGAAGCCCAGAACATGCATCTAAAAGTCAAAATTACATTTGGAAAAACTCGTGCTGTACATGTTTTAAAGAATGATAACGAATGATAACTGGAGCATTTCCAAATTTTCATCACAAAATGAGGAAGGAGATAGCATGCAATAAATAAATAAATAAATAAATAAATAAATAAATAAATAAATAAATAAATAAATAAATAAATAACATTTGAGATAAAAACACCTTTTATCACCATTCAGTTATGCAAGAACAGTTCCAAGGCCATGTTACTTTCATGTGACACTTCTGATATATTCTGGTATACCTCATATTTGCAACCTTGTCGACTTTGGTGATTTTGTCACTGTACAATAAATATGTCATCCGTAAGAGATTAAAATTAACCAGTTGAAAGATATTTGAAGACCACTTTCCAATGACATAGAAAACTAAACGAATGAATACTAATTTTACTAGACTAGCAAGAGGGCGCAGCACCCTGGCAATGATACATCTAGTACACTTAGAGAAATGAAAAATCAAAAGTTACACAACATAGATAATATGCCGGCGGTATGCGGTAGTCGTCATACCCCACGAGCGTACTACGTAACTCCCCCTGCAAAATGTATTGTCAAAAGACAGGGAACTTATAACACCTATAAAACTGCATCACAAGATCGTCAAAACGCATATAATTGTTTATTCTTCCATATTCAAACAAGAAAAAATGAAGCTTAGCATTTAGAATTGAAAATTATTCTGCTCACTGATTTTTGTTTTCTCCATTTTCGTTCGCAGATGCGAAACATCGTGCTGTGTATCACAGTCCAGCAAATCGATCGTTAAACTTTGGCCGTTGGTGGGGCTATTATGTAAAAACATCCACCTTGCCTTGCGACTACCACCTACTTCAGAACCATGCTTATTATTGAATTAGAAAAATAAAATCAGTATAATTTATGAGTTCGGCAGTGGTACTGCTATGTCGCTATTTGTTCAAGAAATGATATTTCTGGACCATAACTAATTTATCAGAATATCGTGCGATGTAGTAAATCTCTTTGTCTGTTTTGGAGTTATAACTCACTATACCATAAAACTATCCACCCTACGAACTTCTTGACATCTCGGCATATCGAATAAAAATTATCTAGAGAACTTCGGCATACTTGTATCCCGGGTGAAGAATGTAGGTCAATCGTGACTTTGCTATCATGGCTGCCAAATATTTGTATGTTCTTGCTATATATTGGGTTCTGTAGAAAATCTCTGTATTTCAATCTATTAAGTAAATTTTGTGCTGTTTGCGTGTCGTTTAGAATGTAAGAATTTTACTCTGGGATCGAGGATCGAGCAAGCGCGGTGCATGTACTGTTCCAAGGGACGTTTACTTTACGTGAATGATACGGAATATACGACCCTGAGTAGTTTTATAATGATTTCTACACTCTTTATCAGATTCTCTAAGGTTTGAACTTGTTTATATCGTTTTTCTGATAGTGTTTTTCATTTGATATTGCATATTTATGATATAATTTAATAGAATATAATCAAATTTGCCTGATTTGCTTCTTTCTAAGCTAAATTGAACCGAATGGTACACCACTTTACTTTGGTCCGGAGCCCGACAGTGACTTTTAACATCGCTCATACATACATAGAGAATTTTCCGAAGCGGAATCAGAGATTTAGAAATTGCTGGATGCTGTTTATGATATTAATTGTGCATAATTTTACGATTTATTTTATAAGATGCGGAGTGCACCAAAAATCTCTTTGTCACTGAAATAAACCTAAATTGTACTTATATAGTACTTAGACAAGGGAAACACAATGTCATGACACGAATTTCAGTTTGAAACTAAATTATGAAATACGGCTATGTTTCAATCGGGTTCGAACCCAAAACATACGGCATCAGTCGCCTAGCGGAGAGGCCACAGAGAGAACCGCTCGGCTAAATCCCGACTCTCAAAAAAGAGTGGTTCAATAGCCGGCTAAGTTGTTACTGACTGAGACCGCTCCACTCAGAAATTTCACTCAGAAATAGAGTTATGACGGGAAAGAGTGATTCTCTTTATTTGTACGAGCTTTCAGTAAGGAGAAATTTGATTCTCAAGCTTCTTCACTGTAAAAATTTTCGATTTCGACATCCTTAACAATAAAGTACAATTAGATTTGGAGTCTTCTCCATGTAACGAAGGATACGATTTGAAATATCAGGGCTTCCATATGAAATTTATTTTTTTCCTGTGTTGAAATAAGTCAGAAAGCAAGTGTAGCCATTATGGCCAATCGATATCTTTGCTACAGTAGAAAGTAATACAATAATGTTTAATGTTTAATATTTCTATAGCGCTTTTTCTACAATAAAATATTCAAAAGCGCTTTACATCAAGTAAAACAATAAAAAGTATTGCATTCAATAAAAATACAAAACAAGATTTAAACAAAAATCTCATAAAATGTCCAATAATATTAAAAATTAATCAGTGCAGTTGATAAAATTGTTTAAAAAGAAATGTTTTTAATTTTGATTTAAAAGGTTGAATTTCTGTTATGCACTTTAATTCAAGTGGGAGTGAGTTCCATAACCTTGGACCACAGACTGCAAATGCACGATCATTATACTTGTTGAAAGATCTTGGTACTACAAGATTCATACCGGAATTTATCCGCAGATTATACCTATTAACGCTGACTCTTTCTACCAAGTCACAAATATACTGTGGTGCCATACCATTTAGAGCCTTAAAGACCTGCAAGATAATTTTAAAATTAACCCTGGCCTTTACTGGAAGCCAGTGTAGTTGGATCAGTGAGTCAGTCACGTCATCATACTTTCTCAGATGCATTACCACTCTTGCTGCATCATTTTGGACACGCTGTAATTTATTAAAATGCTGATTTGGCATGCCATATAAGATTGAATTGGCGTAGTTGAGGTGGGAGCTAATGAGAGCGTGAACAAGAATTTCAGATGTAATCTAAGATGATGGTTAAAAGATATAAAAAGACATATATATATACCTTTACCTGTTGTTTTTCTTTTTCTATTAATGTTTCTGTATTTGTATGAAAATTAGAATTGCGACTTCTTCAATTCTATAAGCATTCTTCATTCACGTAATATTTTCAACGACGTACAAAATTATCCAATTGAAAATAATCAAAAGTGTTATTATTTATTCGTACACTCTGTACATCTTTACAGTGTTAAATCAGTGTGCAATCCATTCAAAAGCATATTAAAATCATCTGCAAATGGTTTCACTTAATCACAAAATCTACGATGGTTAAATATTTTACATATTCCAATTTGTGATGATCTTCCATTTTTCAGGTGTGTGAGATATCGGAGTTTCATTGCCTTAGAATGGATAATAAACAAAAGAATTATAAAGTTCATAGGCGTTGTAGAGGGCGCAGCACCTGGGTAACTCTGAGGCGTAAAATGTTTTGATTGCGCTCATTTGAAAACAAGGAGACAGGGTGAACCGCGTTCCGAACTAAAAATTGTCGTTAGCTTTCTGTTAGCGTTGTCTTACTTCAAAGTA
Organism: Ptychodera flava; assembly: GCF_041260155.1. NCBI lineage: Eukaryota > Metazoa > Hemichordata > Enteropneusta > Ptychoderidae > Ptychodera > Ptychodera flava. The sequence goes on from NC_091937.1 coordinate 13,724,312, forward strand.
AGAGATAACGCGTTCCCGTTTACCAGGTGGTTGCTTATAAAACAAAAGATTATCAAATTTATGTCGCTGGGGGCTATACATATTACAAAGCCTAATTATAAATCATAGATACTGCTTGGCTCTTCACAACTGACACAATCTCATAACACTGATACAGTGTAAATCATGAAGTCGTGCCACTGAGCATAGCAAGACACTAACATTCGCGTACATTGCAGCACTGAAGTACGTTTATGATGAGAAAGAAAGAAAAATATGCTGATCAAGAATTGTGGAAGAAAAAAAGAAAGAAAGAAAGAAAGCGGTGCAGAGAAAAGAGTCGTTTTAATAATCAGCTCATTTCACGGTCACTTTTGAAATATAGACGAGCGATAACTGAACCAGTAATTAAGATGAGAAGGACATAAACACTGTATTGCAATACTATGGCCAACATCCATTCCAGGCAAATATAAGCCATATATATTTTCCTTCTGGTCACACGCGAAGCCCAGACCATGAATCTCAAAGCCAAAATTGCATTTGGAGAAACTGTTGGGGTACATGAAATTTTTCAAAGAATGACATCCGGAGAATTTCGTAATTATCATTACAATATACGGAAGGGGATAACAATAAATAAATAAATAAATAAATAAATAAATAAATAAATAATAAATAAATAAATAAGCATACTTTTATCACCATTCAAATATGCAAAAATAGTTCAAAATCATGCTTCATTGAATTACAGTGTATCAATGACGTTCAAGAAGGATAAGCTCCATTTGCATTCAAATAAATTAACTGCTTCTTTAGACTCCTACAGTGCCTTTTCCCTAAGTTCAAGGCCAGGTCACGGTTGTGGATAACCAGTATTGCGGGATGAAAATTTGCCAACACTTCTGACATATTGTGATATACTTCAAAATGGCAACCTTGTCCTCTTTGGTAATTTGTCATTGTAAAACAAATGTGTCATCCGTAAGTGGTTTAAAATTACCTGATGAGAGTGAGATGATGTGCAGAAAGCCTGCGGAAATTGAAGACAAAACGAAAGAACATTAATTCTGCCAGACTAGCTAGAGGGCGCAACATATGGCAACGCTACACCATAGAAATATCCATATTCTTCTTCATTCAAACAAGAAAAATAACGAAGCTCAGCATTTTGAGTCGAAAATTATTCTATGCACAGATTTGTGTCTTCTCCGGTATCGTTCGCAGGTATGATGCATCATCGTGCTATGTATGTGGATGCAGCAAACGATTATTGAACTTTGGCCGTTGATTGGGCTATTATGTAAAAACACCACCTTACCGTCCGGCTGCTGCCCTACTACAGAACCATACTTAATATAGATTTGATGAAAACAAAATAAAATAATTTATGACATAATTTATGTGTTCGGCACTATAAATGTTATGTCGCTATTTGTTCGAGAGATGATCTTTCAGGACTATAACTAATTTATCAAAATGTCGTGCGACAATGCAAAACTTTGTTTGTTTTTGGAGCCATTATTCAATAAGGTTGCTACCATAAAACTCTTCAGTCTAGAAACTTCGTGACACCTCGGCGTCTTGAATGAAAATTTATCTAGAGCATTTCGCACACTCGTATCTCGTATCCGACTGGTGAGGAATGTAGGTCAATCGTGACTTTGCTATTACAGCCACTAAATATTATGAATGTTCTGGCTGTACAATATAATGGACTCTGAAAAAAATCGCCGTATTTCACTCTATCAAATGAATTTTGTGTCCTTCACGTCTAGGTGAGAGAGTAAGAATTTTCCTTTTGGATCGAAGAAACCGACAGTGGCGGTATACTAAGGCCTGTCAAGATTAAATCGCGCATACTACTAACTGCACGTACATTTTTCTGTTCGGACACCGCTCTGTCTGGTAGGCTACCATGCCAACATACCCTGACAAAAACTTGTACATCCAAGGTACAATGACCTGTGACGCAGTATAAATGTCGTCTATATCTCCGAAACTAGTATGTCCTGTTTCGACATTATTTCTACGAACTTGTTTTCAGAATTCGTTGGGAGTGGTAATTGCCTTGGATACAGCGAAATTTTGTTTGTCTAAAGCGCGCTGTGCGATGACGCTGCGGGTGTTATCGTCTGCTGACTCAGTCGAGATGTCAAAGTTCAGAGAGTTATGTTTTTGCGGGGGGATTTCTTGTGAACGACCATACAATTTCGGACCACGGGATGTCTGGAGGCCCATAGCCATTATTAAAGAGCAGGAAACAGCGTCTGGTGTCAATGAATCAAAATAAAATTTAGTTTCAAAAGTGCTTTCGCCATCAAATGATAAAAAAGTTCACCCTCTTGTTGCAAATAAAATATGATATCATAGGATTTGATCGATCGATTGCTTAAGCTTCAACCGGTTCCTTCTTTATTGTTTACACAAGCAAAGTAGCAATGACGGATTTGACAACTTCAAGGACCCTGTTTATTTCAGTAACCGACAAGTAAGCCACGTCAATAACGGTGTCTTGAAATGAATTCCCAATTGTTGACAGCTTGAATATCCTCAGCGGCTTTTTATACTTCCGTCACTGTAAGGTAATTTAAACATCTTAATATTAATATTTTTGGAGACACTATTTTGAAAGGCTAAAGAGCGAGAATTAGAACGAGTAGGGTATTAGTAAACGCCGTGAATGTAGCAATAAATAACTTAAAAAATCATAAAACGCATCTGACCTTGGTCAATTATCGTAAATTTAAAAATATTTCACAGCACGCTGTCGAGGCAACGTGTAGGACTGCGCATGTTCAACATGTAAATTATTTGGCTGCTCTTTGATAATCTAAGAGAGAACGAAGACGCTAAATTCACCGAGAATTGTCAAAAATCAAATCGATAAGTGATATTACCGATTCAACGGAACTTGTCAGATTGTGTATCAGATTATGAAAAGCATTTTCAAGTCTGCGATATTCTTGTTTAATCGTTAACTAAAGAGGGCCATGAGAGAGTGACCCATGACCCCAAACCCAGGTTGATTGATTCGAAATTTCTGACGACAACAACTTCTTCTTTCGGAAGCAATGGTAGCGGCGGGTAAAGATGTAGCGTTACCAATCTGATTAAAATCAGATTTAGAGTACGGCGAAGTCTATACTTACGCGGTATTCTCTCGCTGTCGCCTCTCACTACAGAATACCGCGTAAGTATAGACGTCGCCGTACCCTACATCTGATTTTAATCAGATTGGTTTCATTACATGGGTGGTTGAACCCAGCTAGGATGTGTATATCCGGGAGATAAGGAGAAGTTGGCTTGTTTCCGTGAATGTTCAATAACTACCGTTCTGTTTTCCAACCTGTGTATGAATGTGAATAACTGTGTCGAATGATCAGCTAATCGATGCTGCTTGTTACTGCAAGCGCTGTATTCTGAGACCCTTTGGCAAGGTGATTCCAAAACATGCAATTTTCAAAGTTGATAATTTCTTATAAAACGTATCGTTATTAAACAACTCTATCAGTTCTGACTTTTGTAGAATCTGCCATTATTTTTTTCTTCTTTCTAGTATTTTTTTTATTTTCAAAGCTGATGATTTCTTATAAAATGTTTCGTTATTAAATAACTCTATTAATTCTGACTTTTGTAGAATTTTCCATGCATTATATTTTTCTTCTTTTTATAGAATTTGTGCTTTTTGTGCATTACTGCCTCACGCTGAATTACACAACAAAGTGTCTAGTATTAAACAAGTCAATCCTGTCACATGTCTTATGTTATTGTCAGGTGATAGTGATTCTGTGAAAGATAAATATCATAAGATACTCATTTGTCTCTTAAAAGCAAGGAAGCCAGTGCCAGTTACGATAGTCGCTTATTGTCCACTCTTCCTTAATGAGGTATCTGGTCCTCTTAACGTATTGGTGATAGTGACCACTACAAAACGTAACATCAAACAATAACAAACGACATGGTGTACTGTTGCGTCATCAAAACACAAAGACATGATAATACTTCCTGTTATTCTTCATAAGATTCTAATTTTGGAGATGGGTCAACGTTACGCAGGGGATGTTCGTTTCCGTTGTTGTGGGAGATCGCGGACTGCATTGACATATGAACTTCTATATTTTCCCGCGACACTCCTAAGGAATGTACTTTATATCACTGGACATTATGAATTTCGAAGAACCGGAACCGTAGAGTTGAAGTGGTATTTATTTTTGTCCACAGTGTAAATATTCGAGCAATTTGTCTTGGTAAAGAGTGGAAAAAACATGCATTCGACTTTGAACAGAAAGTGGGCCGTGTTGCGTTTTAGTGCAACGTTTGATATGTTTCTTATTTTTTTCTTTTTCACATTAAAAATCAGTTCCCTCATATAAATGTTAACTTAATTTTCTCTTCCCCTCATGGTAGAATGCGCCTCGGGGACAGATATTCAGACTCTCAAACTTTAACATTTGTGGTCAACCACTGGGGGAGGGGGGTAGCAATTTGAAGTATATGGAGTAACTTAAGTTTCATCACCAGCCTATTTTTGTGAAATCGAAAATTATATTTCCCCCATTGAGTTAACACATTGATGTTGGCCATTTTGAAGTTCAAATTTCGATAAATATTTGGCAGTCTGTTTCTCTTGTGTCAAATTTTGCACGGTGAGCCTGATTTATATTCTTTATATTCCAAGAGAATAATTTAAAGTGTCCCTCTGAAAAGTTCTAGTATGAGTGTAAGTCTTACATTTTAAGCGTGCACAACCTTTAAAAATTCTTTCTCACGGACTTTTTCAGATTAACAGTCAATGTTACTGTATATAAATGTTAAGTTGACCTGTTCCACGTTAAGGTTTCCTTGACTGTACACGTATGATTTGATTAACTTTCCCGTATTATTTTCTTGTCTTTGCAATGCAGTTTCATACATTTTCAAATCCCTTAACTGCGTCGAAAACCTAGAGCCCAGCTTATCAATACAACACGTGCTTGGTGACCAACAATAATGTTGACACTTGAATGTTAATTCTGACTAAAATTCATGTGATCACTTTATAAGCATTGTATTATGCAAAACGACCATCACGTTGCATTTCAATATATTTTGTACAGAAGAGAAAGGATATGTTTTCTTCTCTCATGCTTTCAAGTTAATCTGTAGATCTGCAGATGTGCAGTTTGTCATTTTGACCAAACACTTGTAGCTATTCGCTGGTTTGATTGACACTGCAGCGATTCTCACGCTCTGATAAATTCTACCAAAAAATCTGAACGAAACAGTAGAAAGGTAAACCTTTATCTATACATGAAAAGTAGACCAGAGTTTCACTTCCATTAAATACAGATTCAAAAAATATTGAATGTAGAAAATGAAAACACAACAGTATCTGGATACAATTTAATGTTACAACGCCTTCCTGTTAGATAAAGTGTTCCCACTGCGTAAACTAAAGATTTGATACAAAGGCAGTTGTCGTCTGACGCATCGTCATTGGTCGTGTAAATTGCAACTTGCAGAATGGGCGTAGAAACAATAGTTAAACGAAGTACTTGTTGTATCAATGCGCGATCACCATGGATGCGCGGGTATCGTTTAATTTACGATGGTAAGTACCAATAGATCTTGAGCGATTCGTCCTAGGGTTTCTTGACAAGGTCTACGTGTATCGAATTAGGATCGCCCGAAAATAAAAATCCCCTCTCCATGAGTTATCTGTATTCGTGATGGGTCAAATAAGGTCATAGGTCGAGAAAGAGGAATAGCTTATCAAAGGTGCCTTCGATACCGGTCGCAAGGCAAAACAGACCAGGCCTCTCAGCCATTCTTATTCGCCACCCATCCTGAACAAGAAAGCAGACCGAGGACTAAGAAAAGGCAACCTTTGTTCTTGGTCATTAACCGCAACACCTACGAGGCAGTGCTTCGTCTTTTTCTCTTCTCTGGCGTGTTCGAAATCCCCACTATGATACAAAAGCATGGATAAATATACTCTTTTTGAGCTGCTTCGTTTCATCCTTAAAGCCGAAATGCCTACAAAGACGTGAATTTGGCTTGAAGTTGTTGAAAATAAGTCGTGGTATCTCACACCGAAATGGTCAGGGATGGAGAACTAAACAGAGTAGAACGCACCATTTTGTCCAATGTCAAGGACAAGATATAAATCTCTGCTTTAACTATTATTTCATTATTTGTGTATGCCGCCAATGGAACGTGAGAACTACAATGGAGGTCCATAGCTCTTATTAGCGACTGTTGTTAAATGACTGGCGTTACTAAAGAAATTGAGATGTACATGAAGTTAATAATTTTTTGGCATTCGGTAGGCATATCGTGTGTGCTAATTTCCATGAGTAAAAGTAAATATTAGGTGACACAAAACCTTAGAAGCGCAGTAAATGGGTTTTCCAGTGTCATATGCGCATGTATGATCTTCCCGTATTCCTGTAGGACACTTGTGGTTTGGACGAAACTATCTCCTCTCGTGACCTTGCGTGACATTTCGCAAGGTAATAAACGAAGCGTTCACTTGTGAGAGAATATCCTGTGTCTATACCCCTACACACAATAAATCTTAAAACAAGGCAAAAACTGATATATCCGCGTTCCTGCCAGCCCTTAAAATGTGCTGGTACGTCCACAGACGAAAAAGTTAAAGTTTAATTGTATGCGTGACAGAAGACAATGTTGAAAATGTGACAGTGGTCGTGTTTTTTGGGGGGGAAGTTCACAAGACTTGAAAATGGGCGGGAACATCTACTCGAGGAGCAGAAAACTGTCGGTTTCTTTGTTGTCAGTTAATCCTACACTAGAAAATTAATTGCATCACGAAAATACAAGCTTGCCTCACGTAGCAGAGTCAGTTTCCGTGCATAGATCTTCTGGAAAAAAAACATCCATTCCACTGACAAATAAAGTAGAAAAATTGATTCACAGTGCACTGACAATTTCTGAAACAAATTATGTTACTGATTGTCGGAGGAAAACCTAGATGGACAGAAAGTACCCTGTTTATGCCACAGGCAACCATGTTTTTCATATTTTCACAACAGATGAAACGTTTTACATTCAATACTAGTGGCTTCGAAACCACCTCTAATTTGAGTTTAGGCAAAGTACTATATGATTTCTTGTTTCGTATTAATTGATTGCCTCGTAGCAACCTGCCGCGAATTAACGCAGCTAATTTGTACACCCACTTTCCTTTAGAAATACTGTGCCGAGGGTTTTAATACAGCGCCATTTGTGAATACATAACGAATACGCGAGGATTTGTGTCGAACAAAGCATTGGCCGACTAAGTGTGGCGCAGCGCAGGTCCGAGGAGAAAGGTTTGTTTTACTCGTGTCGAGGGAAATGGCGTTATACGTGTTTGAACATGTAAAGACGACATTAAACGCATAGTTACTTCCTTGTGTGTGATGAAAGTGCCATATTAGATACTTTTTATTTTTTCTTCAAGAAAAAAATCTCGGACTTAAGGCGACCAGCGCCTGCTCTGATTATGTTGTTTGTGTGTAGTTCTCGTACGGTAAGAACCCTAGGGGTCATGACCTTTCATTCCTATTGCACCCCACGAAGCTTACAAAACAAGCTTAGACTTTACCAACACACAATGAACTATAGTTATACATCAGGTGATTCTGAGTTCATGGCTCATTATGCAATGCCCTGCAATTGCTTGTCGTGTCAATGATACATTGTGTTGTATAGAAAAAAATTACATATGCGACTTCAACAAACGAAATATAAACATTATATGGTGAGTTTTGGAATGCATTAAGAAGCCATATTTTACAAAGTAAAAAAATGCTTAATTTCGTAAAATACACCAAATTAACAGCTACTTCCGAGGTTTTGAATTTGATAAGACACGCCCATCTTCTTTGATCCAAGCAAGAAATTGTATTTTACGAGCAGATCACAGTAAATAACGCAATGGAAAGTTACAACTAATGTAATTTTTAAACGTAAAGAGAAGTGACTTAGAGTTAATAAATGTAGTAAAAGAAGGGCGGTTGCAACTAGGAGATAAAAATTCAAAGATTTTGTTGATAGAAAACCAACAATGCGGCAACTCACTGAGTGCATTCTGTAGGGTGGCAGCTGACGTGACGTGAATTTTGGAATGCTTCAAGCAGCCTGTCACCCTGACGGAGGCAACCAGTGAGTTTCTGAAACGTCGGTTCTCTATCAACAAAGACTCTAAGTTTTGAATTCTCGGTTGCAACCGAGAACTTTTTTCTAGATTCACTGTTATGATGGATTCTGTGGTTGTCTCTCGTGCTCCATTTGACAACTTCAATTGCCGTAGTCGTACCAAGTCTTTGTACACTGAACACTTAGAAACAAGACTGGACTGAATTTAGAAATCCCGAGTAAATGATCTGGCTTTTTAAAGTCATAATACTGAGTACTGTACCGATTTAGAAATTTCGGCCTTTTATCCTTGAAAGAATAGACCTCATGAAACTGTGAGTAAATACATACACTATACAACAATTACTCTCTCTCTCTCTCTCTCTCTCTGTCTCTCTCTGTCTCTCTCTCTCTCTCTCTCTCTCTCTCTCTCTCTCTCTCATTTGGTCTGTCTGAAAGATCAACAGGTAGCACATCACGGCATGACTTTCCATGGAGTAATGCCTTTCGTTGCAAGGTCTATTCTATGTCGCTGATCTCCATTCGCAATGTCCTGAGAAGGAGTAGGTTCGTGTCTGTCGTCCGCCTTGATCTTTGGCGGCGGCTTTGGTTTCGGCTTTACCTCCGGGGCGGTCCCGTTCGTCTTCGCCTGGTCGGTCTTGTCTTTCTTGTACGATTTGAACGGAAGTCTGGCTGGTTTTTGCCTCACTTTTGGCTTTGGCTTCGTTGTTGATTTCGGTGCGGCTTCTCTGAATTTCTCGGCTGCGAACTTCAGGGCCGTGTACGGGGAGTCGATCCGTTTCAACGACTTGTAGTCCGCACTAGACTCCTTCGATTGTTCGGCGGGCCTGGCGGTGGCGTCCAAATCGACGACCTCGTAACTAGTACCAGCACTGCCGTGGCGATTCGGTGCCGTAATAGCCCCGTTGGCGTACTTCTGTCTTCCGAGTCCATCGTTTTCGATCCGATCGATGATGTCACAGGAGTCGTAATGCAGTGCATTCTGTTCGTCGTATCGGCGAGCTCCGTTACTTGTCTCCGGGGTGTCTACATCCGGGCTATTTTCTCCGTTCTCGTCTTGATTTCCATCCTCCCATGCGTGGGTGGCGGCGAAATCTCCGTTGACATACCCGACGGTTTCACGACATTGGTCCTGGTTCGCGTCTTTCGACGCTTGGTTACGACGCTTGAAGTATACAATGACGGACATCAGTGCTATCGTGAGAAGGAACACTGCAACTGCCAGGCACATCATCACGACGATGCATGACGAAGGTTGATCGTCTGAATGGGGCGAACATCGCGTATTCATCGGAGCAGTTGTCGTCGGCTCCGCGCGGGTAGTGGTCGTCGGTGGCGGTCGTGATATCCTATAGCTCTCATATTTGTCGTTGATGTTGTCAGCATGGGCGAAGCATTGGACCAGTTTATCGTGGTCGTCATGACTCACATCTTTGATGGTGAGATTTCTCCCCTTGTCTGCCAGTATGAACCGATCATCATCTGATGATCTCACAAGGGCATCGTCATAAATCCACGTAAAGGTCGCGTCCAGATTTGCTTCGACCAAGTTGCAACGGAACAGAAGGTCGCCAGAGGAATCTTCGATGAGTTCTAAAGCAATTGCCACATTTTTAACGTCAAACGGACCTATGGAACAAGACTTCAGCGGAGAACTATCCATCGCCACGCATTCAATATACTGGCCATGGTCGTTCTCGTGGAGCACCCACTCATCGCTTATGTCGGGCAAATTTGACTCCACAGCTGACCCGGTTATGTTGCGCTCGCCCCGCTTCCAATGGAGTTTGAAGTTACCTTGACTCTCATTTCGTATGAGGCAAGTCGTAATTATCCGATCTCCCGGTACGTATTCCAATGCGAGCGATTCAGGATAACACACAGGTGTGTTGCGCGGCGTTATCTTAATGATGTCTACAGTGTTTATCTTTCCAGCGTTGTTTGACCGCTTGACAATTGTTTCGTTCTGCAATATATTACAATCGAATTCATCGTACCCGTCCCGATATTCTACTTTACTGACGATTAATTTGTAGTCGCCGCTTTCACATGGACATGGTCCGACGGCAGTGTACTTCGCTGCTTCTCCCTTCAAGTTTGTTGTACCGGTAGCGATGATAGTTCCGTTTTTAGTCCAAGCAGCCTCGTATCCTTCGGTCAAATTCACAATTTGGCAGCTTAGCGTTGCCGTGTGCCCTTCGTACACGGGCTCGGAGACTACGATCGGGTCCCGCACGATAGCGGGCGTGCCGTGAGCTACTGCCACTGTGACAGTTAGTAGCCAGCCAATCTGAACGTGAACCTCTCTCATTTCAATCACAAAACACTTTTCATAATAAACCTTCGTTATGGTGTTTTCGAGGGTCGTATGGGCAAGACGGGTCTGTTGGGTGTTACAAGACGGAAGTTAAAACATGCAAATGTTGAGTTAATATTGTAAAGGCTGCGATAGGTTACAAGAGTGGGGTCGGCGACCAAGGACAGCGCAGGAACCTTCGACCACGTGACACAGGATAAGGGATGGGCCAACGCACCAAATATGGAGATGGGGGATCAAAAAATACAAGAAATGAATTGAGATTTAAAGAGGCGGTATAGTATTCTACGGAGAGTAAACACACCGGAATTCTGCAAAAAAAAACGGGCATACTATGCATGTTAGTACATCCTTTTTTATAACTCTGTCGCTATATATGTCATATTTTACGGATAGGACACATCCAATATAACTATAACCAATCAGGAGCAAATCCAAATTTGAATACTCATAACAGCTTTCGAGTAAATGAGCGCCCTGTCAGGACAGTACTAACCTTGGCATTGACTTGACACCACTAACCTTGACCTTGCATCATCGTAGTCGTTCACCTTCCCATAGAGCAACAGCACCCCATAGTACTGTACTGTGTACACTTGCCTGGTATTCGTTTGTCCAATTTCTTGAGATCAATACAAACGATTTCTGGGTGGATATAAAGTGTTCCTTTTGTATTATAACTTATGAGGTGCTGGATAACGTTACAAGTGCGAGATTAATTTCACGTCAATTCGCTCTCGGCATTATAATGGTCGTGCTTGAAACTCTCGTTTGTCCGAAAATACTTTCTATCAACATTAAACAATAAAATAATCATATTATTATAATAATAATTATTATTATTATTATTATTATTATTATTATTATTATTATTATCACATGCACAAGCCAAGTTTGTCGTCTCCGAACAAAAAATACAGGATTTATTCTCTGGTCGTTCTACGTCACGACAACCCGCGTCTATGTCATCAATTTTGGTGCGTCGGACCTTTTTTTGTCGATCTTCGGTGTGCTCGTAAATATGTAAACAAACAACATGGCGGCCGATGTTTCTCCCACGATCAAAAGTCATGTAATGAAATCGATATTTTCACAGACTACGACATTACTAATCCGAACAATGTAAACAAAAGAGTGTACCGCCTGTATATTCCGAAGGAATTACGTGAATAATTTGCGGAAACAACGAACTCGAAGCTGGTCGCGTATACCGTGGGTTCCGTACGCATTGCAAACAGGGTCAGGCGCGACGTTTACAGTGTTCGCGCCGTCGAGATTCAGTCGATATTTGTTCCCTAAAAATAGCGTATCTTCGTCTGTGATAAATTTCTAGGACTATGCTATCTTTGAAATAGAGTATAACTTTGCGGAAGGTAGCCTACATGTAGACCGAGAGCTGTCATTTGCTCCACACATGAACGAACGTGAGCGCTAACCGGGCGCTAACGCACACGACGGACGACTGGAAATGATTGACAACTTGTGCACGGCGTACTGATATTTATTCCTAAAGTAGTTCAAAAGTTTAAACGCGGAATCGTCATGGAAAACTTATTTTATTTTGCAAAAAATAACGAATTCTTGGCTTGTGCATGTGATAAGTATATTATTCCCTAATATTTTTCTTCGTTTAGCTCGGAAAATACTCGTGACGTAATGACCGTGTCACCACTCGTCTTCGACTCGTGGTGACACGGTCATTACGTCAGTCGTATTTTCCTTCGCTGAACGAAGAAAATATCAGGGAATAATATCTAATTATTAATCTTGTTGTTGTTGTTGTTGTTGTTATATTTTCATGTAGTAAGGTTAAAAAATTGATGATTTAGACACCACACCTGTAGACTTAACCTCGACGGCCATGAAGGACATTACAGCAACTATCAACTACGTATTCGTGACAGAGGTCAAGGCGATGCCAATGGACTAACACAATAAAGGACGATTTTAAAGTAGTCATCAAAATACAAATAAAAATTTAAAAAAATCAACAAAAAAATTCACCTTTGTCCGGAATCATGGCATGTAATAAAAGAACATATAAATTGAGGGCGCTAATGAAGACCAGGTGAATGTAGACTTGGAGGGATTTTAGTGGTAACGTTTGATGATATTTTCATCATATTTTTCGAGAAGTTCCATGGAAACTCATACTTGGTTTTCACTTGCTCTTGAAATTATAAATTCGGGTCAAATACAGGTTGATCAGCAGGTTCTTCTAAAGAGCAAGATATTTACAAACATAAAAAGGGCATAGATCAAAAGTAACGTTATAATGAAGCTTTGGTTGAAGGTTGAATGCTCCTCGGGGACAGATAGTCGGATCCGGACTCTAAAATTTCTACAGCTCTCATTTGATCTACCACTTTTTGGGATTCATTTAAAATTCTTTGAGAAAGAAAAACTTTCACCGTCTTAGTTCTTCTAAAATCCAAAATTCAATTTTCCGTCCATAGAGTTAACACAGGAATGGCGGCCATTTTGAATTTCAAATATCGCAAAATGTTGGGTGATTTGTTTCGCTAGTTCCAAACTTTGCACCGTGACCCCGATTTTCATTGTGGATTTTGTAAGAGAATGATTAAAAGTTTCATTCCAGAAAGTTTGAGCAAAAGTTGAAGTCTTTAACTTTCGAGGTGCATACTACCTCAAGGAGGCACCTCAACACAGGTTCTCAGACTCGAACTCTTTCTGGCTCGCCCGAAGAAACCGAAACAAATCTTCATCATGGGATTTTCTTAGGGGGCCCTCCCATATCCTCCTGAAGCTAGTGGACCCCCTAGCATTGTGTTCATTTGTAGAAGTGCTTATTACGGGTCTAGTATTCTTCAGTCATGCCGTCTTACTTCTTCAGTAGTTTACAGCTTGCTCAGATCCTGAAACTGGTACTGAAAATCAAGGTCCCTCCACAAAGGGACCGTGTGAAAATCAAGTGTTATTCCCCGGTTTTCATGTAAGTATCGGAGCATGGAGGTAGCACTCACACCTTGATCGAATATGATATTTTGCTACAGGTATAACCATCAGAAAATTTATTTCTAAATTTCAAATATCGCCTTATCCCAGTTAGGGTCTCTTATCCAAACACTCGCAATTGTATGGTAACTTTAAAAGCACATGGGTTTCAACTTGCTTTTTGACCTCAAAATATCTTAAAAGTCGTGACAGATATTGCTTTAATCATAGTAATTACATGTTATTGCCTGGCCTGTTTACTATGCCAAGACAGCCTGACTTTTTGACAGAAAAGACAAGCAGCTGACAGAAGGTTCTACTCTATTTTGAATTTCCTGCCAAATTAAAAAAAAATGCGTGAAATATTATGAAAAAACAAAGGATTCAATGCAACAGCTACAGGGAGAAACATTACGTTCTGAGTATTCGGAGTGGATGACACCATATTATGTACCCCCAAAGGATTTTTAATTTGAAAGTAAAATAATTTCAACAAAAAGTCATTGGCCTGAAGCACCGTGACTCCAATGATGGATGACAAAACGTAACATTTTCGTTTCAGGTGTGCGCACTTAATCAAGTTGTTAAGCTTTTTAAGACTCGTAATCATATCGATGAAGAATTTGTGATTCTACAAATACATGAATAGAAAAAATCAAAATCAAAACATCATCACACATCGCTCAGCTTCGTGAGGTTTTTTACGGAATCAGAGGGCGACACCAACGGCCGTCTTTCTGAGATTTGTGGTCTGTACATCCCCACAGAAATAAAAGGACCCGCCCTGATTCGTGACTTGTTAGCCTGCGGGCGTTATGTGCGTAGGCGCCCATTTGTAACACCACAGCCTGTTACTTCACGCAGCTTGAAGCGAGGAACACAACAATTAAAAAGAAACGAATTATTAGTGCTCACGTCGTCTGATTGTAATTTTCGATATATCGTGATCTTGTGCCCACTTTCGCGGCAAGAACACTTGCGGAAATCCTATCCCTTAGGTACTTAAACCTCAAAAAAGGAGTTTTCATGACGTCACGTTAGGTGCCACAATTGAAATAGCAAATTTGAGCATGGTCAGTTAAGGATCCTAACCGCATTCATTAAAGGTCAGGTAGGTTGGTACAGGGCGTCCCTATTGTCTGTACATTTGAAAAGGCCCACAAGAAAACTTTGCCGTAAACCAGTTCGAGTGACACCCTATCAGTCAAAGACAATTCAAAAAGTGCCGTGTTTCCGCGTGCTTGTAAACGTACGTCATCGAGTTCTTTTTATAGCTTTACTGACAAACGGGCGATGTACAAGTGTTTTATGTCGCCGGAGATTTCTACATTTAGTACACTGTGCTACGGAGGCTCTCTATAGCAACGTTATGTCTGCTTGTGAGCACACAGAGTGAACACTCAAGTACATTATCGCTCCGTATCTTCGACTCTGACATGACAGAGATCGATTAGTTATTGAGAAGTTCTCAAAAAAACTTGACATATTACGAACTGTACTGACCTATTGCTTATATGTCAGACAGTACAGCTTGTCAACTGACGCAGTTCTTTATTTACATATTACTAAACAACGTATTCTTTCGGCATCCCTGCTATACCAAATATGTTTTTTTTTTAAATTTTGAATGCTGAATTTTTCAGTATTGATGTCCGGATTAGCCATAATCTTGTAATGTTACAATTATATACAAGATTTCTTGAGCGGGTACAATGACAAGAAGATACAGAGATCTCACCATGGTAAATGATGTTTTGGACCAACACCATGGAATTACAACCCTTTTCAGAATTAGAGCGCGAAGCCACTGCAGTGAACTGCAATAAAACTGCTTACACTAATTAGTTTCAGCTGTAGCCGTGGCCACTTTGGTGTTGAACAAGGCTACTTGGTAAAGACCAAAAAGTCTGCTTGTACAAAGGCAAAACTAGCTCTGTCTGAGGCTCGAGTTGTAAATGAGAGTTTACGATTGGCACCCTGTGTTCAAGATTAAGATACAATGTAACATTACCATGCACTGGTCCATGTACAAATCTTTTTTATTTCAACTTCCCCAGACAAACTTTCTGCATGGGACATACATGTTGTCGACTTTGCCAGCTGGCTACAGCTGAAACTATTAGTGTGAGCAGTTTTATTGCAGTTCACTGCAGTGGCTTCGCGCTCTAATTCTGAAAAGGGTAGTATTGTGTAAAAGACGCTGTTTCGGGCGCGATTACCGCAAACGACTTTCTTCCCAACGTATTATGGCTTCATGAGGTAAACAGTGAGACTTTTCCCAGTGGCCTCCACACCAATTCCTGCATTGCTAAGGATCAGGATCAAACACGCTTTTGTGAGAACCAGAGTTGATTTAATACTGGGCGACACATGGGTCTTGAAATCGCATACTGTATTGGATACACAGTGTACATTTCATCGACTCTGGCAGTCGGACCAAAAGCCCATATTGTAAAATATAAGTCTAGACATTTACTGACATATGGTTATCATACCACAGAAGAGCCGTTGCTAAAGCCGGGGGCGTATTGAGCGCCCTCGCGCGACGGATCTGATGGGTCCATATCATTTTGGGAATGTTACGCTAACTACAATTAGCAAGCGGCAGGAACAGGATTTGTACAAAAGTCAGGTCGAATTAAATTAGTTAAATTAAATTATGCAATGCAAGTGTCACCTTTTTTTAAAAGCTAGAAGTTCGAAATAAAAATTAATGAAACCAGTCTTAGAATTCCTCTGGGTTACTCTTTCATGTTTGTTGGAATGTTTACTGTTGTACCGATTCCTAAAATGCCAAATTGAATGAAAGTTGCGTTTACGAACGGCGTAATCCTCAATCAATAAATCATATTGTTTGATCTTTCTTATCCAGTAGAATAATTCATTAATCTGTTTCCCAAAAAACAATTTCAACTGTCTTCCCTTTTCCCCATGTCTGGTACTTTGACGTGCATGGAAGTGAAAATATGAGAGAACAAGCCGAGTCCTCCTGTTGTGTATTTAGAAAACACTCATTAAGGTATGTGCGTCTCGAAAGTGAAAGACTTAAACTTTTGCTTAAACTTTCCTCAAGGAATATTTCAACCATTCTCTTTCAAAATCAAAAACAAAAATCCTGGGTCACCTTGCAAATTTTGGTACTAGAGACAAAAATGACCCAATATTTACCGATATTTGAAATTCAAAATGGCCGCCATCCCTGTGGTAACTCTATGGAATAAATAAATTTTTCGAATTTCGAAAAACTAAGCCGTGAGAATTTTTCTTACACCAAGAGCTTTAAAATGAACCCCCACAAGTGGTAGATCAGAAAAGGGTTGTAAAAGTTTGAGAGTCCGAATATCTGTCCCGAAGGCGCATTCTACCTTATCGTGGCGGGACTAAACGCTCCGTTAGACGAGCTTTGCTCCTGACAGCAGAAGGAAGTACTTTTCCGGTATTTGTATTGAATGTATTGTTATGTCATTCCGTAGTGATATTAAATGTGAAGTCTTCAAGCGCAAACGGCGAAAATTTAATCCCGGAACAAAATCGACACAACTGTAAAGAGAAAAGATAGATCCCGATTGCATTCTTGGTCGAAACGGCAAGAAAAGTTTACTCAATCTAGGTGTGCGCATTATATACTCTTGAATGATACTCAATGGGTTTATGCATGCACTCGGTGCAACATGCATTTTGTGCTTCATGAATGACCGGGGTCTGAGATTCAGTACAAATATTCGAGGACTCTGCGGAAAAAAAACTTGCAATGTGTCTCTGGCGACAAAACTATCATATTTGTGAAAGTGAGTCCAAGCCGATGTTACATACAATTTGTGAACGAACCCTAGAACGAAAAAAATTTTTATCTTCTGAAAATAAGCTGCATCACGTGACACGATGACAATTACTGGAAAAAAGGCAAAGCGTAGAACCTTTATACAGGGTCGCGGTTCATCGCAATTTCGTCATTTTACAAAACTCTGTGGATAGGTTATAGTCAGACCTAGTACAAGCGGTCAGTAATTGTCCTTACTGTGATGTAATGCTATAATGATGGCCACATTACATATTGTGAATAATCATCCGCCATCGAACGCTTAAACGATACATCGTATTGCAAGACAGAGTGCACATAGTTTTAAAGGTGTGTGCACCATCATTGGTGAGATTTTGATGATAGTAGTGCTCGATATTGGCATCACAGACCATAACAAGACGAGATGACTTGTTTCATCGCAGCCATGCAACATGTACTATGTACCACGTGTGCATGGGGTCTGAAACAGGGCTGGGTTTTTTTGAGGAATTAAAATTAATTTAAATCGTCTGCCAAATGCATTTCGAAAACCGAATTGTCACACTTTCGTCAATATACGCGGAAACAGCGATAAAATTCTGCAAAACTTCAAAGTTATCCGTAAAAGCGTTACACATGCATTTACAATTTTGTAACGTTTACTACACAATAGACTAAAAGATCCGTCGCCCGAGGGCGCTCTCTACGACCGGGAGAGGAGCGTCCTCGAGCGACCGTGACGGGTCTTTCAGTTTACTACACAATTGGCAAGAAGTATACAAAACTGTAGGAATACATGCGAGAATGCGATATCTACATTTAACAAAAGATATGTTCATGGCATCTTTCTTGATTTATATATTATTTATCGCTTACAATCTGCTTTCGTCGTGTAAATGACTTGATACTGTGGACGACTGATTCCATAAGCTTAGAATCTCAGAACTCGATGCAATCGAAAAACAACAAGCTAAAAGACCCACGAATAATGCAATATTAGTTTTTGAAAACCCGGGAAGCCAAAATGATTGAAAAGTCCCTTGTATTCTTATCGCAGAATATTGTAATTGTGAAAATACCTTTATTATTGTGGAACTGTGACTCACCTAAGAAACAGCTCGTCGAACTCTCAAATTCCCACAATTCTTTTCTGATCGACAACTTGTCGGGGGATGCTCATTTTAGGCTCTTTGAGAATGAAAAACTTTCGTCGTCTTGGTTTTTTGAAAATACAGAATTTAATTTTTCCCTCGTAGAATAAACACAGGAACGGCGGCCATTTTTGAATTTCAAATATCGCAAAAATGTTTGGTTATTTATTTCGCTAGTTCCAAACTTTGCATGGTGATCCCGATTTTTATTGTTGATATGGTAAGATAATGTTTAAAAGTTTCATTCAGCAAATTTTGAACAAAAATTTAACTCTTTTACTTTCGAGGCGTATACTACCTAAATATAGAAAACAAATATAAATATCCAAATATCATACAGTTGAATTCTCATTGTTTAAATGCGTTTTGTATGGTTTGTCTAGATGCGCTACGCTAAGAAGAAATTCCTTGATGCTGTGTGACGACTGATTTATAGGGTTTGTGTATTATTTCGATAAATATAATTTTTATGTTATTTAGACAGATATTTCATTAGTCTTTATATATAGTTTTATTGTCGTCTTTTGATGCGTTTGCTCCAGCGTTACTGATTACTTTTTGCAGTAACCTATGACCTATCGAGACTGGCCTATTACACACACGTCAGAAAACTAGGCGTATAAAATATGGTCTGCAAAAGACACTTAAATTACAGAACGTTACATTCTAATATTGATAAGGTGGTAATATGTCTGTTTGAGTTGAGTTCAATCAAAATTACTTGAAAGGGAATAAAATAAGAAAATCCCTTCGACGCAATCCGAAAAGGTTTTTGAATACATAATTATTCTGGCTTTTTGGAAGATATCGCCAACACCAAATATAATATTTGAGTGATGACACAACGAACTCAAAAAAGTGCGATACTATCGAAATGACAGATAACGAATAAAATTATATCAAATCAACTTTTATGAGAACACGCCTAAAGCAAGCGATTTGCTCCAAGCATATTCAACATATACTCCCGCCCTCTATTGCCTGCGAGATACATGCGTTCAAGCGTGCACTTTACTTGCCCTCTTGGTATATTTCCATTACCTAAAAGACGTCAATAACAAACCAATTTTGCTACGGTGAGTCTTGTGTTCAACATTTCCAATCACTCATTCTGAATTACAGGTAATTCATCATTCTGAATACCACAAGTCCCGATCAGAAGAGCAGATTTTGTTCCCAGGTTCGTATATCGGCGATTTAAAATGATTCATTTCTCGAGAAATGTTAAGAGGAATGAGAATTCACAAATCTTCAACGAAGAAAGTGACGTTTTTAATCTGAACCGCGGCGCCTGTATTTTGAAATTCATGAAAAAGAAATCGTCGAGATTGAACAGCTGTGTTTAATGTAGACCTCAATGAAACCGTGGTGTTGCATAAATAAATAGCAACGCTGGGAAAACAACATAGTTTTGAATCCAATGTTAAATATTTATGACTCCGACGTGGATTGAAATAATTGAGTGAATTCACACCCCGTGTCGTCAAATCGCTTGATTAAACACTCCGTGTTGTTCTACACGTGTTCAAAAACTTTACATCAATTTGTGAATGGAGGCACATGATGAAAATGTACACCGCCAGCGAAGTTCACGCATAGCACTCAACAATGGACTTCTGGAGCTTTAAATGTAATCTGCCAAGGCGGAGCCAGGGGCGACTGTATATCCTACGATAATTTTTTCTGTACTTGGCGTTGGTCACATATAGTACTCATTCATATCACTTGAAGTCGTGTCATTTTTTTCTAATTTTTAACATGACCCTTCTCGCAATGCGATTTAACAATCTCTCTATAGATGTAACATTTAACCATATGCAAAGTGGATTTGTTTCTTTCCTATATTAGTTACGCGATAGGAACATTTGGAAGTAGCATGTTTTATAACCTTCACTTCGACATTTGTTCCATCTCCGATTATCAAATAATTTCACGAAAGGCCTGTCGTTTGGAGTCGCTGATGGCCAACAGAAATAGCTATTTAACTCTTTCGGAACATCGGCTATATGTTTTTAATTTGGTTCCGTGAAACACGATGTCATTATCGGTGCCCATGCCGCTCGAACATTAACACAAAGATCACGTATGAGGCCGCGGGGCACTAAAATTATCGGCATCATAACGCGCGCCACCTACGGCAAGTATTCGAATCCCTTTGGGACACTCTCATGTTGATTGCTTCACACCACATTCACCCCTGGGCCATCAACCTTCCTGGTGTCCAATATTACATCAAAGACGCATATGAAAGAAGAGTCTAACGTAAGTGTGCATAATATCTGATATACTTGAAAAAAGTCGACGATATTTCAAAGTTGTTAAATGGAAAAGTACAACATTCGAGTTTCGTCGGTAGATTTAATCCTTGTAGATAGGGCGCCCTCAGGCAGCACCACTACGCATCGAAGCAACTGTATGAATGCATTGAAACCAGAACAAATGACTTTTCTATATTACGTCATCCGAAATTACTCGATCTGAAGCTATTTTAAGGCTTCGGGGTACAGATTAAGTTATCTGGCTGCGTCATTTTAGATTTATTTTTAAGTCTACCAACCTAGCCAACGGCGATTAGTCGCCGAGCAGAAAAGTGTATTTGTGTGCGATATTAGTTGGTGTGTATGTATGATTTATTACATTCGAAGAGAACGATGACCCGTGAACTTTGGCTTGTGTTGCATTTTGGTAGTTTAAGTATTCATCTTTGAATGCAAAATGTACCAAAAAAAAACACGATAGATCTGGTTTAACCACTATCCCCTCGACTGCACAGTCAAACCCTCGCTGGAAAGTGTTGCAGTGACAAAAAGGCATTTGTATCTTCAGCAGGTACAGACGTTTTTGGTTCGTCAGTAGTCAAAAAAGGAAAAATGATTAAGAGGGTGACTGGCCGACACTATCATAGAAATATGCAAGATAATAAAAAATGACGTTTATACTGAGACAAGAAACAGACTTTCTGTGAAACAAGTAGTGGCTGCATTTAAGGGAGACGCTCGGACACGGACTGTTCAGACAAATAGACAGAAATTCTTATGCGCGAGGCAGCTTGTAGACAGTACATTTATCTAACTTGCCGGCAAATCTAATAATTATTCTGCTGAGTATCGAGGGAATTGAAAGAAAATCCCCTCCAGGTGACAGCCAGTATTCGTTACTGTAAATGAAATGCATTTTCAGTTTGCGAAGTACGTAAAACTGATGTAATGAAGGTAATAAAACACGCGTACTGCCCTGATTCGGGGTCTGTCTACTAAAATTGAGAAATCTACTGATGTATATCACCGAGCGGAACTACTTCTGATAAAGGTTTCGACGATTTCTCATGGAAAACTATAGGCCATTGAATGTGCTATTTCGTCGTAAAAGCCATTAAACGCAATATGCAGTTCTGGCTACTGTTTTTTCAACAGTATAACGACAAACAGCTGTTGGTATCTGTCCGTTCTTCTCCTCTGATTTTAACCACACAAAGCAACGGTGCAGATGTTATATCTTCCGTATGCTGGATATAATCGGCCTCTCGTTTCGTAGATAGGCAGGTCTGTGTAATGAAGATTACAGAACATGTGTGCATAATGGTCCCTTTGTTTGTCTATTTGAACGATTTTCACACCAACGTGAACTGCTACGACTGTCATGACCGTGTTGTTGGTAAATTATAAAACCTGCATTTTGGGAAAAAAACACTTCATGAAAATTATGCGCGTCAAGTTCGTTCAGGTCGACTGCGACAGATGTCCTGAGAACACCACTGTGCACGATCAGGCCCGCCTATAGAAGGACCAAGTTCATCCTAGTGTCTTTCAATCCATGTCAGATTAGCCTGCTCACAACAATGGCGGCGTTAAATGGGCCAATTAAGGAATCCACTCAAATTAGAATCGTACAATTGCAACCAAAGGGCCATTCTCGGGTTTCGGTAGGCCCGGGACAAAACAATAGCGGGAGCGTGCCGCAACAAGTTTGCGGGGCTTAAAAGTCCAAGTGCGCGATGGCAGACGAAACAAAAGACAAGGAGATGAGGTAACCACGCCATTGTCCGCCACAGGTGAAAGTTTTGCTCCTCTCAATAAGGGTGTGTAAACACCAGTAAACAGTTGTCATCACCACGCAACCAATACGCAACCACCAGTCGACGCAAACCCGTCACTGGGATCCACAATGAACCCCGTATTGTTTGTTTTTTTTCGCAGGCCTGTATTTTGGTGGCATTTTAATCTGTCTGATTATGGGAGTACAGAAAAAAAAGATTACCGGCAAAAGAGTACGACAGCCAAGTGAAAAGATGTATGTATCTGACAGTAGAATATGAGGACGTTGGGACAATTGAGTTAAATTCCAACTTGTGGTGGTGATCCATGACAGACTTAAAACATTGTTTGTTTTGTGAGCCAGTAGTTTTGCTTGAGGTTTGTGATCTCTCAGATTTCAGAGAACACAATAAAGATTACTGCCAAAAGAGCATGGACTGACCAGTGACGACACAGAAGAATACATTTGTATGTAGAATATTAAAACATTGGACAATTGGGTTGGCATTCCGAACCATCGTGGGGATCCACAGCGCACTGTTCAATCTTTTTCTGTGGGTCAGCATTTTTGCGTGCATTTTAGTCTATCTTCATTAAAAGGAAGACAAAACACAGCTTAGCGTTATAAAGCGTCCGTTAGACAATCCAAAACGTTCACTCATTTTTTGTTGTAGAATATGAAACCCATTTGACAGTTGAAGAATCGTCATGATAGACGGATAGCCAGCCAACTGGCGACAGCGACAGAAGACAGGTCATAACCCCAGAGCACGGTCTGGATAGAATCAATGTGACGAAGCAAATATGGCAAGGAAACCAACACGTATTAATGTGCATTCTTAATTCACCAATCAGGCAGTGACTAACGTAGGAATTTTCACACGGATTCAACAAATCAGTTTATTATCCATTGTATATTGTTCATACGGAGGTCATCTTTCGGGTGTACGGTAATAAAATCTGTGCCTTTTGAACAATTTCCTCGATAGGTCGCAATAAAAATTTTCCATTTTCACAAACACAATGTATTGATCACTTGTTTTCCAAAAGCTTACATATTTTGTAAATAGCAGAGATCGGAAGGCCTTGCGACTATAGTTTGTGATCCACAATGCTAAAATCATCTGATATTGATGCTATTCACCATTCAACAGAAGTTTGGGAGTTTGTTAATTGTTTTCTCGTCATAACGTAGCAATCTGGATACTTCTATATTCTCACATATGTGTTGCTACTGCCACAGATCATGGGAGCGAAATATTAGTTTTATTTTGACTTGGTAATTGAAGAATTTGGTATTAGGAATAGCAGCTTCTGCTTTTAGCCGGTTTGGATGTTTTTGAAACTGTCAAAGAACCAGATCTATGTACCGCGCACCTGAGGAGCATCGGGCCCAATGGCCAGTGGCCCCTCCATTGTCTATGACCCAAATCTTCCGTATGGAAACAAGCATGTTTTCTGAGGCCTCCCCATAACGTATGTAGCTTGGAAGCAATTGGAGACTGTAGGCTTATACTGATTTGTAAATTTGTCCAGCGTTGCGGGCCAAGTATATCTCAATCTTGCCACACGCACACTTCCACATTTCAATAATCATGACCATTCTCATTTGTCTCTCAGAGACCAAGTTATTCTTAATCCGTGTTGAAATTTGTTTGAAACAACACCGTGTTTGTCCCAGTCTCACCACTTGTAACCAACAACCTACGCATGGAATTTTTTTGGGAAATTCTGCTTTTTGTGTACAAAAGCGAACGGCCGCCGTCTTCGTTTTCCTACCATAACACCCGAGAAACATTTTTAATAAGACATGATTGCCTTAATTAAGAAAGGGGAATGTGAACTTTGTCCTAATTTACAAAAATTAAAAGTAGATTTTTACTCATTTATATCAGATTACAACCCTGCGCGACATTTAATAAAGTATATGGTTATAAGTCAACGGTACACTTCCTGTCGGTGTAAATCATCTTACAAAATTTATTAATTTTCTTTTTTTAATTACAATAAAGATAAAAAACTCGGTTGACACAAATTTCAGCGGTATTAGGTCAACAGGTGTGTTCTTAGACGACACAATGGAGCCACATTCAACATCGAATGATTGATACCAACCAGTGTATCTTGGAGACGCCGTGTGCGATATTTAATTAGCCGACGCCAATATATGCGGAGGCGCGTCGCAATTAACAGAAAAGAGAGACGTGTCCGAACGCGGTCCTATTCTCATCGCTAGTAGTTCACGCATGTTGAACATTGCCTTAGAGAGCTTAATTAAGAAACAGGTGAGGAGAAAATTAGAAGTTAAGATACTGGTGTAATGAGAGCATGGATGTAGGCTGGCAGAGCCATGGACGCCATCTACAACGGGACATTTTTTATTCGTATCATGGCTACATCATGTTTACTTGAATGCGATATGAAAACAGCGAACACTTTTTGAGTATGCTCTCGCACCGTGTGACATCGTCCTTTTTTTCTGAAAATCGGGCTTTCTTGCTCTTTTCATCGTATTTTAGTGCCTTCAAATAACAGAGGGGAAAAAAAGAAATAACCGCGCAAAAAATGACACATTCCCCGGGTTCATCGCCCTAATCCGTCATATAGCGAGACGTTGTGAGATATCAAGTCAGAACAGGTGGGCAGATTCGTGAAAAGATTCGCTTTTTGGAACAAAAGTGATGGAACAACAGACAGGTTGTATGACGTATCATCAACGAGGTGTTGGGCAACAATTTACATTTTACAGGGGCAGTAAAAAAGTGCCTGCATAATTTAGGAGGGAATACCCACCGCGCTTTAGCGAATCTGTCGAATCTCGTCAAAATCCAATTTGCAGAGTGACAATAGGAAAATTATGCGGTTGTAAAACCAGGTTTCTACATTTCACAACAGCCCTCTAATTAAATTACCAATCAAAAAACGGAAATTCATAGCTTTTCTACCCGCCGCGTTTGTCAAAGGCTGTATTCATTCACTGTCATTTAGCGGCGACATGCTGATACTAACCGGGTCAAAGTTCACATCCACCGGGCAGGGACGAGTGATTTATCGCGGCGAGATTAAGCAGGCCCACTTCTGCGGTATCAGCCGTGTCAGTTGTCGCGAACAGTTACACATTGAAAGAATCTGTAATCGAAAAAGCAGAGTAGTGATTTCCGTATCTTATCGAACACGAGGAGATTACACCGCGTATCGAGTTACGCGTTATTTGATGAACGCGCGGGTGATAAATCACTGATATTTCACATCGATATGCAAATCAGTGACGCTGCTGGGCGCATCGGAGCTTCCGACAACGATTAACACGTAGCAAACAACGCCGGTTTACGATACGGTCATAAAAACAGAAAGTGTAATTAAAAAACGAAAATAAAGCTGGCTTGTTTTGACGATGATATCAATGAACGATCTATTTAAATACCTGAATCGTGAATGAATGAGTGAAATATAGCTCACATCCAGAGGCAAGCCTTATCACGTGACATGTCATAGTTGTCAACCCAGTTAAGGTAGGCTTTCCGTCTTGTAGGAGACAGACAAATTAAATTTTATCATTTCTAGAACACATGTCAGGCAGCGCCCAATTTGTATCTTTAAGTTTTAATTAGATCTCGGCATATCTCGTCGAACGTAGACAATCTTACGACAATGGTCAGTTAGACATTCAACGCTGCTCCAAGAATGTTATTAATTTCACAAAAACAGGAGTTGATAACATTCCTCATTTTAAGAGACGCTTTAATTAAATTTATTGCCCACGAGCATAAAGTTCAAAGTGATGAGGCTTAGAAGATGATTATAGTTTGGGAAAATATTACAAGGCCACCCACGGGGACTATTTATCAATGGCATGCGGTATGATAGCACGTTGTGATTAAAGCTCTACCTGTGAGCTGTGAATGAAGAGCGTGAATTTGCAGAGAATGTTATTTATGTTTATTTAAAGATTGCTTTGTAGACCGGAGAGTCTACATTGCCTAGTCGAGTTAATGTATATTTTGGTCCTTTTTGTATTTGTGCGAAATCATGAAAATAAAACTATAAGTCTGAGAGAGAGAGACATAGAGGGACAGATAGACAAACAATGTCAGCGAGAGAGAGAAAGCGAGATTGAGTGAGAGGGAGAGAGCGACAGACACAAACAGACAGACAAACAGAAAGAGACAGTGACAGAGACAGACAATGTCAGAGAGAGAGAGAGAGAGAGAGAGAGAGAGAGGAGAGAGAGAGAGGAGAGAGAGAGAGAGAGAGAGAGAGAGAGAGAGAGAGAGAGAGAGAGAGAGAGAGATTTTGCATGAGTGATAAATTGAAAATTAGCACGAAAAGGTTTATTTCGAAATTCAAAGTTTCCTTTTCACTAGTCTTGGAGGGTCTGACATCCCTGGAACGACAGGCACATTCCACGCCTTTCTGTTGAAGCCAACTACCTAGTTACTGTAGTTACTCCCCGTCAAAAGCATGTTAATGTTATCAGAAGTATGCGACGTCTGGACCTCAGCAAAATTCCGACACGCCCCTCTTCTCTGTCCAATCGACCTGAACATTTGCCCCGTCTACATACAAAAAACAAGATGTGAAAGTTTTAGGCGCATGACATGTGGTGTTGCATCACCGAGATGGACAAGCCGACTACGCCGCCTCCTCAAATCCTGGCAATCAACTCTCCAGTTTTTATATACGTCCGTAAATTCTAAACTCGTCCTTACAAGTGAAAAGATGCTGTCGCGAAAAGAAAGAGAAAAAAATGTAAATTGGACTCTGAGAAAGTGACTTTCTCTACTGGGGAACTTGAAGATGTCAGTGTAGCACAGACAGATCGCCTTGGTAACATTACCGAGCAGATGAATCAACGAATACGTTTAACCTTGATGGCCCACCCTTTTAATGAACTTTTCAGGTTTTGCAAAAGCTTGACAACTTGTCTATGACAAAAACTTTGAACCTTAACATAATCTGCAAAAGCCTAAACAGATATTGGCTGGACAATACCCAGCGGTGGTCTAATCAAATGCAAGTTTGCCCTCTATCGCCCACTTGAACACTTTGTTTACAGTGTCGACAAAAATAACTATGACTGTGTCCTTGGACCGTCACAACGCATGCATTACTCACGCTCGACGGAACGTTTGCAAACAATACTATTCAATTTTCCGATACCCGGCCACATTTCAACGCGATTTTCGATGGTGATTGGCACTGTGAAAGAGACGGTTTCACGGACTGATTAAACCGTATGATTAATGTCATTAGAAGAGTGAAAGGGAAAATCAAAGGCAAGACGCCGACTAATTGACTGGGTTACTCCGCAATGATTTATGGGCGTTTGGGGTGGTTTTTTGCACTCTCTGGCAATTCACTGTGCGTAGGTAGTGATGCGCTTTGATAGAACTCGATTTTAAATTCTGCCTTGTTCTCGTCAAAGTGCAGTGTAGCGAGCGAAGGCAGGGACAGATTTTTCATCAGGATTTGTATTTCTGATAGAGAGGGAGAGAGAGAGACTGGAGAGAGACGATTGGGTGCCACGGCAGGCATTCCGAGGCATGCAGACGCAGTGGTTGATAAACACACCTACAGACAGAGACTGAGACAAGGGAGCAAAGGGCAGACAGAAAGAGCGATGTCAGAGGGACGCGGAGGGTGACTGCAAAATCGCCCCAACAAGGGCAGATTCGGTGTAAAAACCAGACAGACATTTTCAGAGATAGCCATGCAGGCACGACAGGTTATATCCGGGGCTCAGTTCGTCCCTCCCGTCAGTCAGAATGTGACCCAGTCGTCATATATTACACCTCCAAAAGTGACAAACATGTTGTATTTTTAAATCCTAACCTAAAACTCTCCTAGCAACGCTGTGCAACTATTTCAAGTGATTGCTGGGTAAAACCTAGCAACACGTCCACGGCGATCCGCTAAGATAAAGCGGTTTAAGTCGACGTCGTGATGGTCAGTCAAATAAAATGGTGCCCCAGCTGTGTATGCCCTTTCATGTATCCATTCATAGAGGTACAAATGTCGTGGCTTTTATGGTGCTGAGTTAGGTCTGAATGGGTTAAGTACGGACGCTGAATGATACAGACACGTGTTTAATGTCATATTTTTTTGCAACTAGCGGTCAGTTTCTCGCTTCTACTGTGGATGATTCTCCATGTTTTATTGCATTGTCTGTGGTCGTGGCCCGGCACGTGGATAGGATTATTATGACATGTACCCTTGTCAGTTTCATGGTACAGAAGTGGGACAACAACCGGATTACTCTGAGAGCAGGTGGTTGCTGAGCACGGTCCTTACCCCGCTGAGAGTCTTTCAGCCACTTCAAGACCTTCTGTCCACAAAGTACTGCAGCTATCAGTCAGTACTTCAGAGTAGACCTTGGACATGACAGCGTGTACATTTGCACAGATCGAAGAAATGTACAAATATTGAAACAAACACCAAGGATCATTGTCAGTTCACAATCATTGAGCCGTAGTCGTGGTTTCCGTGAACATCCAGCGGTCAAGGCATAGTAATCGCCTTTCGCAAATGTTTTGTCAACTTCCTTCGCCATTGTGAATAAAAAGAATGATAATAAGCGAGAATTGTGCAAGAAAAGTTAATTGTGTTTATTTCATCTCGCAATTGACAATGGTGAGTAACGATGCGGCCTAAGTAAACCCATTAACGCCTGGATGGAATAATAGAGACGGCTAAATAGCGTCTCATCCGTGTTTGTTTCATTTCTATTTGTGTCACAATGCCTGATTTGTACGGGCACAAAGACTTGAGAGACGCAGAAATAGTTCTTAATCCACCCACTTTTCGTCTGAGAGCAATTGTACACAAAATAATAATGCCGTGTTTCGATCGATGCACATCTTATGAAACAGACGATATAGTGATGTCTCGTCTAGTCCACTTTATGGATTAAGAAAGATGGACAGTGAAGAGATTATTTGTACATTCAATTTTTACATTATCTGAGAGATGAGGTAATTATTGCGGGAAAGGAAAATACGTATTTCCCATGTGACCCATTAGACATAAGAACGCCTACGATACCAGTACACGCATGGTCGCTGTAAGAAAGAAAGACACGATAAATTTCAATAATTTTTTTTAACTTCCCCAATCATAACCGACTTGATTTCAAGTTGGTGAGGTCAGAGCTGAAGATGTGAAACGGCTACTAAAAGAGTGGCTGTGATAGGTTTTTTCCTTTAAATTCTCAATCCTTCTTTTCCCGACAAAACCTGCTTATACAAATATCAACGTTCAAGACAGTATTGCAAAACCAGCTGTTACTATATTTACTCACTGCGTATCGTCAGAGTACAGAAGTCTCGCCGTTTTTCTGACCTAATTGTTAGTTCAAGCAACATACACAAAGGGAAACTTTGATTCAAATTATCAGTAACAATAAAAAGAACTTCAATGCCCAAGTTAGTTTCCAGCTTTTCTATAGTATTGCGTATTCAATTTAAGCACAACTTTTAGTCCTTATCGCGAGAACATAAGTGTCTCCGATCAGCCTGTTTCCTTTTCTTTTTCGTATGCGCTTTTGATATTTGAGAGAGAGAGAGAGAGAGAGAGAGAGAGAGAGAGAGAGAGAGAGAGAGAGAGAGAGACAGAGAGACAGAGAGAGACAGAGACAGAGAGACAGAGAGACAGAGACAGAGAAAGGGGGAGGGAGCGAGGGGGAGGGAGGAGGGAGACACAGAGACGCATATAGAGACACAGACAAACACACAGGCAGACATACAGAGAGACAGGCAGACAGACGGAGACAGACAGACAGACAGACAGACAGACAGACATAGACACAGAACAGTGACAGGCAGGCAGACAGACCGTTCAAAACGGGGGATGGGAGATCTGGCCGAAGTGTAGGCAGAAACGACAGAAGCAGGTAAAAAGGCTACTCGGTTGCTGTACAGAGAGGAAAATGTTCGGCAAAAACAGATTCGAAGCGTAGGGTTAAAGAGTATACAGTCACCTGTTATCTAAATATGCCCATATATAGTCAAAGGGGCGTTCCTTGGTATTGAAAATGCCCATGTGAGGGCACTGTTTTAAAAAGCGGCCACCCGCTTAAAATCTGTGATTGGTTAGATTTTCTCTTTCCATGGTAACTGTGGCACAATTAGAACAGGTGACAGTACACCTTTAAAGAACAGACAGGCATTCGATAGAAACCAACAAACGCGTGCTTCTCTACACATGTCTGGCTGTTCTACAGAGTTTAATGCAAGTCAAAAATGGGAGACCTTGCTTCAGGTCCCTATAGAAAAAGTGACAAGCTGACGAAAATCTCATTTTTCTATTTTCTATTTTTCCGTTCCCTTTCTATGATCAGCCACTCCAGTTTGTGACCCAAAAATGTGAAAATTCTCTGCCTGGAAAAATACAAACGGACCTTTCTTGAAAAAAAATCTTTGGTAATAATGTTCCACTCGTCGCAAAAGTCCAGGCTTGATTTTTGCTTCGTGTATGGCACTCTATCCCTCGAACCGTACGGCGACTTAAAGGAGCGGTTTTCAACATCTTTATCTCTGACTATATTGACTAACTGTGCGAAATATTCACTGGAGAACAAAATACTAAAATCGCGTAAATTCCCAGTGCCAACAAGTACCGGGGATAGAGAACTGCCGGGCTTCAAAATGGTTCCCACCAAAAAAATGTCGCCTGAGTTAATCTCTGTTGCTAAGCAATGTAAATGTCATCACAGTCTCATTTCTCGAATTTCGCAAACAATCTTTAGTTTCTATTAAGTTTAAATTTCTCTGTCTTTTTTCGACCGCCTCCTTTAAAAAATTTACGTGGAAGCAAAACAAAAAAAATCATTATTTACTTTGGCCTTACAGGAACAGTTGTCGCTTTTTTTCTCCTTCTCTGGCTGAAACTAATTTGTTCCTCCACTAGGGATAAATACATTAATAAAAAAGTAAATGAATAAATAAATAATATTAATATAAATGCAATTTATAAAGCGAAAATCGTCAATATCCACAAAAGTTAATAAAAGATGCTATTTAAAATATTTTTAGCGATAAAAACGTGTATTAAATAGCCAAAACAATCGCCAACAGGCTAATAAAGACAGTTCAAATAAGCAGAATATTTGAATTACACTTGAAAGCGGACAGACCAGACAAAGTATGAACTTTAAGAGAAATATTACTCCAAAGAATTGGAGCTGAAACATTGAAAGCTCGCTGTCCAACTTCTTAGCGTGTAAACCCGTGAAGGAAAAATGAAACATCACGCATATACCCAATGGCCAGGAACAAGGCTACATTCTTTGCTTCACATTACCACAGCAGTTAGATTCCGTCGTTCGCTCCCAGGATTCCAATGTACCTAGACACTCTTACAGTAAGTCTAAATAAGATTTTAAATATACAGTAGCTACAACTTTTGCTGATAATTTCAGCATTTTCGTTCTAGAAAAATAAGAGTATAATTCTCTTGTACTTTCCTCAAAAAATTGTGCAAATGCGAGGCATCGGACTTGCAAATACACTGTTATTGTTTTCAACTGAATTCTGGTCCGGACTATAAATTCATATGTCAACAATGTAATTGAGCACTGCACACATACTATAGCTGCGTTGACAAGTTTCCACGAGGTTCTGATAGTTGGAAAAGAAACTGTAGTTTACAATCGCAGCAAAATAATTGAAAATATATCAATTAAAGTTACAGCTAATGGATATTTAGTTTAAACATTATTACTATTTTTTCTGAATTTTTACAATTTTAGTGTGACATAAGGATCTGTCATTGACAGATCCTTATGTAACACTAAAACCCTTTACGGTGTTACTACACATTTGTCGGTGTCGATAATGAAACGATAGCGATGATGACAAACTACACCAGAGGGATTTCTTTAGCGCAGTACAACAGGGAAAATTACAGCCCAGAGTCTAGGAAAAGTGACACTTTCCTATATTCCTGGGAATTATTATAAACCGTGTTATAAAAAATGCACAACAGTTTCTGACAGAAATAAATGTCTCTACAATACAAAATAATCAGGCCAGGAATGATCTATGCGAACGTAACCGGCGCGGGATCTCACCTAACGACAGTGTAACGACAACATAAATTTGAACAAATGGCGCCTGGCGATCCCGACGGCAAATCTTCACTTCAGAGTCAGAAGCGGTAACATTTCACCTCTCGACAAGAAAGCGATGAATTCAAATTAATAGCCTCGCTGGGACGAGATTTACCTCGGTAGTTCAGGCGAGGCTCGCATATCACGCCGGCTGCTGGATATGTATCCGCGTCTCTCCAACTGTGAGAGCAGCGTGGATATCCGCGTCTCTCCAACTGTGAGAGCAGCGTGGGCCAACGGCGTACGGGTGATTAGCTAGGGCCCAACGGAGAGCCGACACGTTATCAAGGCCTCCTGAGAAAGATATAGGTGTCATCCGTTAGATGCATCGTGGCTCATAGCAACGAAAATTTCCTCTGTATTTTTTAACCTGGGAAAAATGCGTTGAAAATATTTTACAAGTAAAATGTCTTTGTTTTTTGTGGATCGTTGGCCGATCGGGACGGTAGTTATGGAACATTGTTCTTCTGTTAAGCCCAAAGCTATTCACAAGAGCAGCTGGAATGTTCACCGAACATTCCCGACGATAAAAACGGGAGTTTCATATTTTGGAGAGGCACAATTTTAAGTACAGCACGCGATATATTAAATCCCAAACAAAGGCACAGCATTTCTGGAGAGAGTTCGACCGTGTCAGTCACGTTCACTTCGATGTAATTTGCACAATTTTGGAGGGCCGTGTCATGAAAGTTCACATAGTTTACTGAAGTCATGGTTACCGCAATGGTGAAGTTCATAAATTACATGCATATTTGAACCTTAGACACGACGGCCTGTGTGTAAACACGTTTAGGGATTACAAAAAAGTGAGAAAACAACATCGCGGATGCGAGAAATGTTCACAAATTGGAAGGCGCCCCGGAGGTAAACGGTTTTCATTTTCAGACCAATCTTTACGAGTGGCGAACCATGCGTATATTACCCGTATGCCAGGTCTGGGGTCGGTCGCATGCATTGAGGGGGATACATACAAATGCCCGAAGACAACTTCGTATTCTGCCCTTTCGGCTAGCTGCATTCAGGAGGAGCACAGATGTGAATGAGTCTTGTCTCCACGGTTTGTGGAGCGCCGAAGATTTGTGAGCAATAACCCCGTCCCACCTGTAAGAACACGGTGAGTGCGCCATTGTCCGCGGGACTCATCACTCATGTCAGCAAGTCGTAGATCAGCCCCGAGCCGCTGCACAATGCGATGGTGTGCTCACTGGGATGTAGCGACAGCGAGACACAAACTGCTGCTATTATTGTTTTGTTTTGTGGTAAACACGACTGCCAAAATACCGTCTTAATTGGCACTTCACCCAGCGTGAAACGTCTACATTATCACTTGCTTCTTTTGTCCGGATGACGACATCATGGGGGAACGGCAACTTCAAGATCCGAACCGGCAAACTGAATAGGGAATCGAAACGAATACAAAAATCAAAATACGGTTTTCCCAGACATCCTGAAAATACACAGATATTCATCAAGAGCCCGATGGATGACCCTGGTTCCGGATAATGATTCAAAACGAAAACCCCCCTAAGCAAACCCCGTATATAGGGGTACAACTTTATCCTAGGTACAGAGAATCGCTGGAGCGTACATGAGAAGGCATATACCACTCACATACCCGCAAAAACCTCTTGCGATCTTGAATGTTTGGATAAAAAACTAAAACAAAACCAGATGGTTGGCGGTGTTTTTTTACTTTACATTTCCCCGTAATTGTTATTTATTTTGTGTGATATTTTTAATCTTGTCATTGTTGTCTCCCCAACGAGGGTAGGTCGTAAAAACGACATCGTGCATCTAATGCACTTGTATGACAACTATGCGACCTTCGCGGAGACAAGCCCGAAAATTTATGAGAACGGCTCGCCTGTTTATTTATATCGGCGCAAAAGACAACGAAGATACGCATTCTTCTTAATGAATGCATCTCTGTACGCTTTCTGTATTAACTAGGTGACCCCTTCTGTTAGGCCAAAGTTCGATCGGTAACGAGCCTGTGAGAACAATTTGAAATTGCAGGCCCCGGGCGTATCTATTGATTGAGGCTGACAGAACAGTGTAAAAATATCTTGGCATTATGTGCGGTGTGACTGTTGACCTGAGAAGCACCTCGTTTTCCTTAAGGTTTATTTCTCATCACAACAGCCGTGTCAACAGACAGATGATGTACCAAAATCACAAGACAAAAAAAAAATGGGTAATTGTAGTGTTGCTGTTCTTTGGTGATTTTATTAATAAAAATGGGATTAAAAAAGCGATGATTACATCCAACAAAGTTCGGGATTATTCGGGACTATTAGCTTTCTTCTCAGGCGATGTGGGGCTTTTCAGAGAGAGAGAGAGAGAGAGAGAGAGAGAGAGAGAGAGGAGAGAGAGAGGAGAGAGAGAGAGAGAGAGAGAGAGAGAGAGAGAGAGAGAGAGAGAGAGAGAGAGAGAGAGAGAGAGAGAGAGAGAGAGAGACATAGACAGACAGACAGACAGACAGACAGACACTGTCAGAGACAGAGACACAGAGGGACAGAGTCTAAAAATTAAATGAAAAAAAGTAAACAACCATTTCTGTGTTAACTATCATAACTATCATTGCCCTAATTTGCCAAATACGTCCGTAACATCGCTATTAATTATTTCTGCCGAACTGTATGATAACTGACGCCCGGCACTGACTACTTAAAAATTCACAATCGACCGCACTCCACGTGTATGCACATAATGGAATATTAAAGAATGGCATTTGAAACATCTCAAGGCTGTTTCCTTGATTTCAAATTTAATCAGTGGAACAGGTACCCTGGACAGGTTAGCTATTGTCCCGCCTTGCATATGACTTCGGGCTAAACGTGTACTTAATTTGCATATCTGTATGTGTAATTTTTGTCATACATAACTACGTACATATGCACCCGACAGGGAAACAGCCACTCACTGGCCAATACTGTTTTAGACTCGTTTTTATGGCATATGTTCGTGCGCTCACCTTAAAATAACAATTTAAAACCATATCGGCGTTACATTTTGAAGACATTGTCTATTTTCGGAACAAATGAGAAGCCATAAACAGCGCCATTTTTCTTCTTTTATGACTGCAGTTATATAATTTTACTGCTGTTAGAAAAAAAAAGAAAACTCGTATCTGAAATGCATATTACGTTGATAAATTCAAATGTGCATTTGCTATTCTGGACCAGTCCGCCGAAAAGATTTATTTCCCGCCATACAAGCATACTTCGAAAATAGATCGTCTGCTTTCAATGGTACACTCTTATGGTCACACGAAGCGTGTACATGATAGCAGCCAACACAAACAAATGCGGGTTGTGTTTCTCTGATACTAGTGTCCGAATAATTGTTTTCAAGTCCCAAATTACACGTCTAGCCTTTCTTTGTACATATTTTCTTTTATCTGATATTAGTCAAGTTTACTCCCGCTCCATTGTAACCGCCCTGCTCCATTTTTGAACAGCACAATCTCCCTCAATGTTGGCATGCCTGGTGTCTGCCCTAGCTCGGAGATCTGCCGTTGTAGAAAATACGAGGCATACCAAAGTTAACGTCATTTGCAGAAGTTCATCGTCATAACTACCATCAAAATTATTTCTTGTGCCACCTTCTTGTAACAAAACACTGTAGCGCCAACGTTGCCAGTGAACACGGCAGGTCTGTTTGCCATATACTGCCAATTGCAATTTTACCATATTGAGTTCGAGTTAGTTAATCAATACGTTCATTTTATCAGAAAATTCATGAAGCTGTGAATGGGCATGCTCCAAAATTATTAATAAAGTGAAAGTTCTCCATACGCTGTGTACATGAGTGATATAACAAATTAACTGACCTCTCTGCGCATGTCATAATTTGAAACCAAGAATTTTCAGTGGATGTGCACAGAAGCTCTTTATGGGATTTTTAAAAAAGGCTAGAAGCTGTAACCTTGGACTCTAATTCACTATTTTTAATGTCAACTTGTCAAGTTGAGATACACAGAATTCATCTTGTGAACTCAGCATGTACATGTGTCGACTGCTTTGATATCGTTGACAAGCTTAAGGGAATTTCGGTCCGGACCAGAATTCAGATACGAAAAGTAAAGTGCATTTTACACATGTAGACGCTGCGTTGACAAGTTAAATAGTTAGGGTCTTAAGCTTACCTGCTTTGGGAGTAGAACGAGAACTTGTACTTGACATACAAAACAAAGACAATGGGAAAAATCACCAGGTCACAGCTGCTGGCACTTTAAAGGGACAGTGTCTGTAAGTGTTCGCTTTTTGCGGCATATCTTTGTTCTGTATATGAATTGTAGATATGTTGGTCACTATTGCAGCTGCCAGTGTAGTATATGCTTTGATACTCAGAATTCCGCTAACCAACATAATGTGTGTGTTTGTATATCGAGTAACCACCACCACCAGCACAATAATGATTGTTGTGCTTCATTATTGAATTCAAATGTGAACTTAAATTCAATTCAAACAATAACGATGTTCTAGTACATATACAGACACGGTAGATTAACAACATACTTGGTATTCGATCCTGCTCTAGAGAGAAATTTCGGTTGGCTCACAGTTCAGTGTCTTATAAGGATGGACACAAATTACAGGGGGGGTGGGCCGGTGTTTTTTGGGGGTGGGTCGCCATTTTTCGCGCAAGCATTTTTGAAGGGTCATAAAATTTTGTGCAAGCCTATGGGGGAGGGTCACCTTTTTTCATGCATCAAAGCTGAAATTGCATGTGCACATTTTGAATACTGAAAAAAGAAAAAATACCTCCTGGCACTTTCATTTTCTGCCATTACCATTTTCGGCGCGCCCTTCGGGCGCAAATTTCAGGTATAATAAACAATGTATTGATGATCCAAGCAGACACATTGATTTAAGTTGTCATGATTTCTACTTATTCAACACTATTGTGCATAACTGTCCCCTATAATAACTCTTTCAATAACAATTTGGGAGATTACTTATTTGACATCATTCTCCCATTGACAATACATTGGGTATAGGTCGGTGTCAAGCGTTCATGTCGCTGTATGTACATTTTTAATTTTTTGAGGACATTGACAGAATACAAACTGTTCAGAATAGTGCATAGTGTCATCAATAACAACTGGAAGCTTCAGGTCGAACAACTTTTGAATAACAATTTAGGATCAGATAACCTATGAGTTATTTGTAGTTTCGTCATAGCCTACAATGTATAGTGAATCAACATTTTGGTGAAATTCCAAAATCAAATTTCTTGCACAACCATTGACTTGAAACCACTCTAGTCTAATCATGAATATTAATACAAATGATTAGGTGTACATAAATGCACAGGTTTACCAAGTTTTGTATTGGAAAAAAATTATTCATAGTTTCATCATAGACTGCCATGTATAGTGAATGGACATTTCAGTGAAATTCCAAAATCAAATTTCTTGCACACCCATTGACTTGAAACTACTCTAGTCTAATCATGAACATTAATACCAATAATCAAGTGTACATAAATGCACAGGTTTACCAAGTTTTGTATTGGAAAAAAATTATTCATAGTTTCATCATAGACTGCCATGTATAGTGAATGGACATTTCAGTGAAATTCCAAAATCAAATTTCTTGCACACCCATTGACTTGAAACTACTCTAGTCTAATCATGAACATTAATACCAATAATCAAGTGTACATAAATGCACAGGTTTACCAAGTTTTGTATTGGAAAAAAATTATTCATAGTTTCATCATAGACTGCCATGTATGGTGAATGGACATTTCAGTGAAATTCCAAAATCAAATTTCTTGCACACCCATTGACTTGAACTACTCTAGTCTAATCATGAACATAATACCAATAATCAAGTGTACATAAATGCACAGATTTTCCTATTTTTTTATTGGAAAAAAATTATTCATAGTTTCATTATAGACTGCCATGTATAGTGAATCGACATTTAAGTGATATGCCAAAATCAAATTTCTTGCACAACCATTGACTTGAAACCACTCTAGTCTATCATGAACATTAGTACCAATAATTCAGTGTACATAAATGCACAGATTTACTATTTTTGTATTGGAAAAAAATTATTCATAGGGTTTCACCATAGACTGCCATGTATAGTGAATCAACATTTCGGTGTGAAATTCCAAAATCAAATTTCTTGCACACACATGGACTTGTAACCACTCTAGTCTAATCAAGAACATAAATATCAATAATCAAGCATACATAAATACACAGATTTGCCAAGTTTGTATTTAAAAAAAAATTATCATAATTTCTTCATAGACTACAATGTATAATGGATCCACATTTCATGCGAAATTCCAAAAATAAAGTTATTGTACACAGATGCACGTGTTACCACCCTCTTCTAATCAAGCACAATTATGTCAATTATTCAGGGTCATATATACACAAATAGTGCATATTTTAATTCTGAAATTTTTTTTTTACAGTTTTGTCATAGACTCCAATGTATAGTGGATCAACATTTTATGCGAAATTCCAAAAACAAAGTTATTGTACACAGATGCACATTTTACCACCCTCTTCTAATCAAGCACAATTATGTCAATTATCAGGGTCCATATATGCACAAATAGTGCAAATTTTTAATTCTGAAAATCTTTTGACAGTTTTGCCATAGACTCCCATGTATAGTTTTGTCATATACTCCCATGTATAGTGGATCAACATTTTGACAGAAATTCCAAAATCAAATATCTTGTTCACATGTGCACTTGTAAACAACCCATGCTAATCAAGTATATCTAATCAGTTATTAAACATCTGTATATGAACAGATATAGCTAGTTTATACTGGAAAATACACGTTCATAGTTTTCTTATAGTCGACTACATGTATAGTGAATCAACATTATCGATAAAATCTAAAAATTACATTTTTGTACAGGCATGCACTTTTTACCTGCCACTTCAAGCAAAGTACATTTACATGAATTATCACACACATATGATTTGATATTTCTTGGACAACGCGTTATATCGGCCACATTTTGCCTTCCTTTCGGGAGGGCGACTTAAAAAGTATAGCAAGTCAGAAGGGGGTCTTTAACACATTGCGGGTTTTTTTGGGGGTATTGAGTAACAGGGGAGGGTCACTTATTTTCATGCACGGATAAGGGGGAGGGTCACTAATTTTTGTGCATGAACTTTTGAAGGGTCACTATTTTTTACGCAGCGGTTTTTCGAAAAACACCGGCCCACCCCCCCCCACCCCCCTGTAATTTATGTTCAGTCCTAAAAGAGTCAATAAAATATTTCTCCGAGCTTGAACATAAAATTAATCAAAATACACTTAAGTTGCAAACGTCCACTGAGAGAACACAAATCACAAGTCGGAAGGCTCTTAGAGTACCATTGGAAGGGGTCAAAGGTCAGAGATATAAACATGTACTAGAGATTGAAGATTAATGACAGCCAAGAGATATTCTTCACCCTGGGGGGAATGAGAGAGAGAGAGAGAGAGAGAGACGAGAGAGAGAGAGAGAGAGAGAGAGAGAGAGAGAGAGAGAGAGAGAGCGTTTATTACGATAAGAATTCTATGGTACAGACGAGGAGAAACATCCTGACCGGTTTCAAGTACCCGAATGAAGGAACTCTGATATCAATGGAAGTAAATTAGTAACAGTGGGCTATTATTTTCTCCATCATTTTATGTTACACTCTCGACACAAGGACAAAATAGTTCTAAAATATTTCAAATTTGTGTTGTGCTGTCTGCCAATTTCGAAAATGAAAAAAAGAGCAAAATCTACGTGTGTTCAAGAATCCAATCATCCAATACTACTTTTTGAATAGCATACACCGAGAACGTGCAAAGGACTATTAGTTTCGTGTAGCATCTCATAGCACACTTTCTTGCTTTATGTCTTTTGTACGAGAAAGGTTGGTGCATTTTGCAACCGTGCTGCTACTGACGCGGCCGATTCGGGAAACAAAATATCTTATTTAATGTGTGTTGTGACGTCTCTTCAAGTCTGAACTAACTTGAGTCGATCACAGTCCGGAAGTGTTTAGTTCATTAAACCGCCCACGCCACGCCTCTAACATTACACCATTATTTTTTTTCTTACCAACATTTTCAACTGTCCAACAACTGAACGTTGGAAAAGAATGTGCATAATCAAAGAATGTTCTGTTTCCTAAATCTACCGACGCAGCCTTTGCTATTTCATACATACACGTACATACAGATCTAATCGGACGGACTGACTGGCAGTCGGACTGTAAGGGACGGACTGCAGAAAGCTTTACAGATAACATGGTTCAAATCACACAGTAAAGAAGAGAAAACAAAATTATTCGAGAGTCCCATAGAAAAGGAGAGAGACATACAGATAGAGAGAGACAGAGAGACATAGAGAAAGAGAGAGACATACAGATAGAGAGAGACAGAGAGAGACAGAGGAATATATTGATAGGTAGACTGAGCGACCGACAAACAGTTAAAGGAATACTGTTACAAAGTGAGAAGAGCCACGGTGTAATGGATAAAGGACATTACAGAAGAGGGGTACCAATTAACCATGAATCCTTTTATTCCAAAGACCAGTGCCATGATGTTTTCAGTTTTGATGTTGTTGAAAAAAGGGCAGACTCGAGGTCAGCATGGCTTTGTTATTCGATGTCATAAAATTTCAGTGGGAAAAGGTATCGTTCCAACAGCTACATTTTAAGACCAAATCTGTCACATCTGAATGAAAATTTAAGATGTTACGACACATATCGCTGGATCTGTGTTACAAACGAGACTTTATTAGATAATTCTGGAAATAAATTTCGCTTGACAGGTTGCTGCCTCCCACGAGAATTGGAGGGCGCAGACACTGTAATATATTGATAAAAAATTTGAGACCAATCATTTTGCGCAGATGTATAGTTAACGAGATGTGCGCACCCTATAAATTCGGTCACACCATTTCCAAAAATAGGCTGCGGATGAACAAGCTTTAGGGTTGTTTAGATTAGACGCAGTCAGACTTAAATTACAGCCTGGTTTACGCGAGGAGGGATGAATAACATTAATTTTGGATTTCACGGCAAATTACTGCGAGTGGCAGAAGGCAACGAGGTAATAAATAATTCACCCTTTGCAACCGTTTATCATATTGGATGGGTAGTTTTTGTACGTGGGTTTACTAAAGCCGGTAATTTCATCCTAAATCTACCTGTGAACTAGATGTAAGTTGTGACGTGTCTCTTTTGCAACAAATCAATGCATTTTTTAAATGCGCGTTCTACTTGTATAGCAACTCAAATGAAAAGTAACTTAATTAAGGTAGAATGCGCCTCGGGGACAGATATTCGGACTCTCAAACTTTTACATTTCTTTTCTGATCTACCACTTGTGGGGGTTCATTTTAAAGCTCTTGGTGTAAGAAAACTTTTCACCTGCTTAGTTTTTCGAAATTCGAAAATTTTATTTTTTCTCAATAGAGTTAACACAGGGATGGCGGCCATTTTGAATATCGGTAAATCTTGAGTTATTTGTTTCTCTAGTGCCAAATTTGTACGGTGACTCCTGATTTTTATTCTTGATTTTGAAAGAGAATGGTTGAAAGATTCCCCAAGGAGAGTTTGAGCAAAAGTTTAAGTCTTTCACTTTCGAGGCGCACACTACCTTAAAAACGATCGCTCTCACGGTAACGCAGAAGTATTAAATATTTATTTTGTGTTCTTCAAATAGATTCCATTTTCATTCATTTAATTCAAAACCACAGAAAGAGAATCCAGAATGCCTGAACGAACGAACGCTTGAAAGATTAATAGCTTTCCATTGTGCTATCAACTATAAAATTTGCCCTAACAGGCAACCTTTTGTCTGATTATTCTAAACCTGCGTGTTTTAACGATGATGCGATGCGCAGAACGCCGAAGAATGCCAGGGCGCACAATGTAAAAACTTGTGTGCGGCGAGAGTTAACGAGCGGAATAATTTTAATCATGGGTCGACAATTAACAATGGGCTTCGGGACTTTTTGTTTTGTAGTAAATATCACTATCTATTATTACTAATTAATTTGAATGGTTCAAAAAATAGGAAACCAACGTTGAGTTGGTAGCTGGACGTGAAAAAAAAAGGATATTGAAAAAAAAAGATGAAATAATTTTTCTCGGTTGGATACGGTGCATATCGTGCGGAAGTAACAGAAACCCTATCTTTTACTATTTTCATGGGCACCTAACGCTTGTTATCGAAGACGGAAACAATTTGCTCGATGTTTTAGGAGGTACATCCGGCATGAAAGAGGGCAGGTCTACAATTTGCATCGACTTGCCCCCGGGGCAGAATTGCTTCAGTGTTGTGTGCAAACGGATTATGTGTGTCTGGCTCCATGATATCGACGGCCAAGTAAGCCGAGCCCGCTGGCTTGAAATGCGAGCTTCGCTATCGTGTTAAGTTTCTTTGCATTTTCTGTTTACGAAGGCAGGTGGCTGCGAATGTAGAACTCAATAATTGGGCGAACGCAAAACAAACACGCTCTTTCTTTGAAGACTCAAAATTCAACTCGCCCAGGTTGGTTTGTTAGAGTTAGGTACAAACTCGTCTCTTCGCCCATGAATACACTGATACGGTTGACAACTTGTGTAGACTGTGGAACAGCATGACGATTATCTGAACTCGTACGACGTTACTTTCCTACTAGCATACATACATGTATATAGTGCACAATTTACCGTGCATGACAAACAAATTAGCTTACTAAGCCTGAAAGATCAATTTATTTGGATTTTTTGTTTCCATATTACATAAGTAAACGCCCACGAAAATTCAGTTATATTTGAAATTTGGCATTTAATTTAATGACTATAATTAAAACCAGTTAACTGTCATTAGCATAGAATTAATTCATTATATCTAATTTACATAAAATGTGCATGGTTAACGGCGTGTGAACGAAATGGATTGCCACTCGCCGACAGCATAAACTCTACCGGGAAACTGTAAACGGAGAATTAAGCCGCAAATTTCAG
Source organism: Ptychodera flava (assembly GCF_041260155.1). Taxonomy (NCBI): domain Eukaryota; kingdom Metazoa; phylum Hemichordata; class Enteropneusta; family Ptychoderidae; genus Ptychodera; species Ptychodera flava. Next base: position 13,767,763 of record NC_091937.1, read on the forward strand.
GCAGTCGTGGGAGTCGTATGTGAAATTGGGTCTTACGAGTTACGATCCGTCATTACGAGTTGTTTTGCATGTATTCAAAGGCAAAACATCTGATGCGGCTATCAATCAACCTATTGTACATCCGAACGTATATCCACCGAACCACCGGTGTATCTACCAAATGGTACATAGTCTTACTAATCTAGCCACATTGGATAGATGAATAGAAAGCTGGCTATGCAATGAGGTAGATATTACCGAAAGGTCACCTGACTTTCTTCTTGTACATACACCCCTTCCATCCCACCTACCTACCTGCCTACCAACCTACCTGCCTATATCGATAGATAAGATAGATAGATAGATAGATAGATAGATAGATAGATAGATAGATAGATAGATAGATAGATAGATAGATACATACATACATACATACATACATACATACATACATACATACATACATACATACATACATACATACATACATACATACATACATACATACATACATACATACATACATACATACATACATACATACATACATACATACATACATACATACGTCAACATGTATGTCAATATTGTTTCGATCTTTTTGTCTGCTTTTATCCTCCCTAATTATTATACAATGGTAATTTTATTATCATTTAAATGATTCCATCATCAGGTGTACATACTCTTTGGCGATGATATACTACAACACATAGAAGAGAACCAACCACGCTTCTGCGCAGTAGCGATATCACGTGATGATTGTCGTTCGGTAACAGATGTGTGACTCTAAATAAAAAAGCCTATTAATCACATCCTTGTTGCATAAATGAAACCAACACAGAAAAGTTGTCACTAATTGATGTGTGACCCCTACAATTATAATTCTTTCTCTCGCTTCCGCCAGGGCAATAAATAGTAGCGACCAATAATGACCTTTATACTTAGAGATATATTTAATGGTGAATTGGCCGTCAAAAACGGTTTATGGAATTCCATCAAATTTATTGAATAGATAAGATGCTATCGGCTAGTTCATACATTCACAAACCACACTTATCCTCACGTGAAACGAGATCCATTCCGAGGAAACCTTCCGTGACTGTTTCAACGTAAAGCATTCTATAAGTCATCTAATAACGCTTATATTAATTTATCCGATAAAATCAGTTTAATTACATTGTAAGTCGTCGATATCTTTACATCTGATTATTTTTTATAAATGTGTTATCATTTGATGATTTATGTATGGATTAGATATAGCATTAAACGAGCTGGGAGGAAATCGCGGAATCGCTTTCGATTGTATTAATAATTAATTGTCAGGAAGAGATCTATGTTACAGTTTGTAGATGTCCCATTTTATTATCTTGCAATATTTTTCACCTTGGTAACTTTCCTGTGCGTAACAGGAGTTTTCTGCTCAAATATACAGATTAAACTCTTCCAAGCAGTTTAAAATTAAATTTGTCTCATGAACTTCATCACGTACCACTGGGACTAAGGTTGAAAGAATAAGAGAAAATCGTTTTGATATAGCCGGGTAGGTGTTGTCTTACGAAACTTTCGTCTGTGATCTAGTTTGCATGAAATAATACAGTATGCACAAAGCTAGGGAATCAAGAGCTCACTCCAACCGTAAAAATTTGGCTTCATGTTCAGATATCCCCTTACCAATATGATTTTGAAACCTCCAAACAAAATATGTTTATACATTATTGCTTTCGGCGAACAAAACATTCTCAGATGCAAAAATAAGCGATACCGCCACTTAAAATATTTATGAACACGACACGCACTGTAACATTCCCGCTCAAATTTCGCGCGTTTGATATCTGCAGGGAGTGCTTATCGGTTCGGTCATATTCGTTTGATATTCATCCGCCAAAAGAGTAACCGCATTCGTCTAAGATTACAGTTTCGTAAATATTAATTACACAAAATTTTGGTTCCGTAGCTTGGCCCTCGTACGGACCTGTCTAAATCAACCCATCACGACGACTAAATTGTTTTCGCGCGTTTTGAAATATCGTTCCCATAAAAGTCACTCTATTAGGGATTATGTTTATCACAAATCAGTCTTATAATTAATAAATATTTTACGGATATTTCTTGAATCCAAATCCCCGAGTTCTTTTGGCGGGAAAATTTATCGTCACGTAAAAGTGGTCGCAGAAATCCTCACAGCACTGAACCAGCTGTTGCAATTATTATGATGGGATCTAGTATAGATGGTTTTACGCAAAAATGTATCTGTAATGTGTGGGTATTGAGGAGCTTCGACTCATTTTTGTGTGTGGGAATATAATGACCATTATTATTCAGAGAGTTGGATGCATTACCGACGGGTTTACATTTGAGTGCCACTGTCACAGAACACAATCAGTAATTTATATATTTCCACGACATGGCCAGCTTGATATAAATATGATACTGTTACTGAAGAATGCGCTTGCTTCCGCCACGTAAACAAACCATCCGTGAAGGAATGGAGTGTTGCTTGGACTGGACGCGAAAAGAGGCAAGCCATCAATCGAGGTTGAGCGACATAACGTGCACCCTAACATTACATTTACGGCCTGGCTGTACCCTTACATTTTTTTTCTAAAACTTATTTTAAGCGAAATTTTGGCACTAAAAAGGCACACAAACAAAGAGGAGATTGTCAAATGTGAACACATGATGCCGTCTGGAACGTGAAAGGAAAGTAAAAAGGGAAACTGCAAGGTATTCAAACTTAACGGGCCATGTCGAGGCAAATTATTCGTCGAGTGACAGCGAGTGATGGTCGAAATACGGCTACAATTCTGGCGCTCGAAGGTGCACGAGCTAGAGACTTCACTTTTGGTTAATGTGCGTGATTAAGTGCGAAAATGTGTTAAAGTGTTCGTTTTGATCAAATTTACATCATCAGCCTCGTTCTGGATATTGCTTCGCTTTCTGGTTGTGACCCGCCTTCCTAACTAGCAGTCAAACGCAATTTCCTTCGCATTGAATTCGCAATAAACAACTAACACGAACTAACTGCAGCTGGTGGTGACTTTCTGGTAATTTATCACCAACGGCAGCTGTTGCGACGGGTGTAAGAAACGACTGATCTAAAATCAAGCTCATTGGATACGACAGGTATTAACTTGGTTTTCTGCGTCATTTCGCGCCAACAAAATAACCTCAGTCGTTCTGAAAGTTGAAATTTTCATCGAGTGGTCCACAGCGGGAAACCGGATAACCAATACCACGTTCTCCTTTGTTTTCACGAAGACCAAGTCGAAATTCACACTGCCGCGGTGTTTGAACTAAAACGTGCATTCTTAATGTGATTATATCATGAAATATTAGTTACGTAACATTTCATGAATAAAATAAAATCGTCCTTTTGTGTCGCCGGAATTTTGACCGGTAGAATAATAATAGTGCTTCGGTAAAGATAAATACACGCGCCACGCGGATGTTTATGACCGTACAGAGTGCGTGCTTCCCGTCAAATTTATCTGCTAATAAGTTTTTACGTCACGGGTCTCGGCTCGAAGTCGACGAACATAATTAACCTTCAGATTATCAGATCATTATCGTCAATTCCATTTTGCCAGCGCCACACTGAGAATTTTGAATGAGATTGACGCAAGTCACTCTCGTTTATAATCGCCATGCTAACCGGTACGACGTGTGCGGGGACGGGGCAGTCAGAAAGGACTGGGCGTAAACTACACGTGTGTCTTTATGTCCAACATGTTGGTGTACCACCCAAAGCACAAACGTCGCAAGGTATATATATATATATATATATATATATATATATATATATATATTATATATATATATATATATATATATATATATATATATATATATTCGCAAAGTATCATCATTGGCGTGTTGGGTCGATTTTCTATGTTTGCACGTACAAGTTATACATTAGATAGTCACACGCAATTTAATTTCTTGGTTTTGCAGATCCAACATATCTTTTGTTTCCTAACACTGTAACAGTTGTTTTTTAGTTTAGCGTGTAAAACGATTGATGCTCTAGATGCATTTTAGACGGCCAGGGTCGGTCTGTCGGCGGCACTTACCGGAAACGCATTGTTCGGTGCTTAACGACGTTAGAGATGTTGAAAGTTAATTAAAAAAGACTACTACGGAACTTTAAGGTTGGACACTGATCAATAAATGTTTTGAAATATTCTTAGACTGTGGGCACTGAAGGACTGTCAGTCAGACCAATTTGTCACCATTTCCTGCCACCCATAAAATAAGCTTAATCAGAAAATGCAGGATGGGGCGCGAATGGTGTCAATAATCCGCCTTTCAACTCAAACCAAACTTACATATTACGGTTATTTCGGATTAAGACGCTTAGTCAATGTACACTCACGGATATTCATGGGAAAATACTTGAAATTGCGTTCAATGTGCGCGGACGCACACCTTCCGGAGAACGGTGCACTATAGTTCCCGGCTAAACTGAGATCATGGAGGTGGAATGTAAGAATGTTTACTTAGTTTCGGCTGTGAGGACGTTTATGCACCTTGCCTTCCTCCACTCAACCCACGTCTTTGTCCGTCAACTTTCACTTGGCAAACATACTCTTGTTAAGGCCACATTTTCTACCGTCTGACGAAGCTCTAAACAAACACATGCAATAATGAACATCCTATAGAGAGAGATGAACACATATTGGTTATAATAAGGGCTAGATTTCAAAATAAAGGCGTGTGACTGTTTCTCGTCAAATGTTCCCGAGCTGACGTTTTCCTCTTCAAAGTTTATCGGGGAGTGCCGTCGAAGATTCTCGACAACTCACGCTGTCAGGCGGATGAAAAAATAACGTCTTTGTGAAAGAAACCTTTATGCTGAGGAAGTTACACTTCTTTTTGCGAGGCGAGAAATACCTCATCGGTCTGAGATGAATTTTTTTCAAAGAGAAATTAGAAAAAATGGAGGTCGACTGGGCGACACATACCGGGAAGTAGTCTCGGGGGATGTCGGTGATCGGACTGGACTTGGCGTCGCGCGTCGACTCTAATTAGCGACAATACACGTCACAGATGGACGCGATTGTAATGGGGTTACCGTTCCAGAAAGTAAGCGCTGGATACATTAGATAACGCGACTACTTAAAAGTGTCGAAGTCGCCCAGCGAGTCATGGAGATGTGACCACCTGTTGGACATCAGGCTCTCCGCTGCGCCGAGTGGCTTCACCGCTTACGTCGCTTGCCGAACGACGTAAACGAACAAAATAAAGTAAAACAAAACAAAACAAAGCAGGAGCACGGTGTTTTGCCAATTATGCAATACAGTTTGATAATATAATGGGAGTCGCTTTAACCAAAACCTACGCCTACCCCATTTCAATTGTTTTAAAAGCTTTTTTGTAATGGGGAGATTCGCATCTTTTGTTCCCCCAAAAGGCGGTCATACCAAAACATCAATTTTCTGTCAAGTGGCTACGTCTTTCAATCGCAACCAATCGATACGCATGCCGACAACTTATCGTGGTCGTGTTTGTACAGCAATCGCTGGCAGAGTTTGCTTAGGCCCTTCGTCCACTCTCTCTTAATCTGATTGATTTTCAATGGCCGGAATCATCATCGCCCCGCTTCAAAGCCCTCCTTCACAAAAATATATATATGCAGTGTGAAGACGGCATGACTGAACGTGTCGGTTTTGTTTTCATCAACTTCAAAGTCACTCTGCGTGATTGCCAAGTTCATGTTAAAAGTACACGGGGAGTGGGGCTTTAAGAGTTCAATGCACGTCAGCCCTACAGCAAATAAACTGCGACACGATAATGGCGTTTCTAGTGTGGGCTTAGCTTGATCGATTGCTTGATAAAAATCTGATTTGTGTGATCGCAAGGTTTGCTTTTCTCGCGCCTTAATTAAACCCACTCTTCAGAAAAATTATCCACATAACGTGAATTCTATTGAACTGTAAGCCATTGTCGAACGGAACGCTGGTCAATATAATATTATCCAACCATATGAGCTCATATAATTTGGAAACAAGAGTTGTTGGCTGCTTATCTACGAAGGACGGGAAAGTTCAATATCATAGAACTCGTTTGTAAAGATGGCAAAGTTTTCCACCAAACTTTGAAGTTTGCTTGTTCATATCTGTTCTCGTTTGCTGATAGTCACTGCCTACAAACTGACGAGAAGTGCAAAGAACAGACAAGGCTTTGGAAACGTCACCAACTCTGCATATGATTTTCATCAGGTTTGAAAAATTCAAAGTATCAGATCGGGTTTGTTCTCGTGGGAAAAACTGCTCACAAGGGTGAATTCACTGGACAGGTGTTGTGGAGCGAAAAAAAGGGGAAATAAAATATACAATGAAGTACGCATTGAATGTATGTTGTTTTACCTGTCGGTAAGGGTGTCTTTGGAGGAGATTCGGAACCCCCACCCAGGGAAGTGGCCCGGTCATCAACCCCGTGATCGAAGACAAAAATTTGATATTTCCCCTAATAGAGTCACGGTTAGAACAATCCAAGTGCATTTAAAGGGAAGCACTTGTTTGCTAAGGGGGTCAACAAATACGTTAAGCTGACTGTAAACTTGCTTCAACTCGGGGTCAAACACCGCATCGTTCAATAGAAGGCCGTACATTCACCTGGCAACGTCAAATACTGGAAGAAATGCTTCTGTCAGCGTTGAAGTCACGTGAGCGGTCGGAAGTCTGTTGCCCAAATTTGTTCACATTCACGGCGGAGAAAAGGAAAGAAAGAAAGCTGGAATAAGATTCCACAGTCCCCTGGGCCTTTTCCCACTTTCATTATACTTAGTTTTATTTATAGGACAGAGGCAGAGTGAAGTTTAGATGCTTATCCACGTCATTCCATTGTCCCTCAATTCTCACACAGAGGGTCCCCAAAGGCAATTTGAGCGTGTAGCATTCAACATCCCCCTCTTCACCGCGGTGTGTGTACCCTTTGTTGTTTATTCCCATTCAAAGTGCAGTTTGGCCGCTAAGTTTGATGCTTAATTCACTGTTAATTGTACTTATTATGCAGGCGAGGAGCTGCTTCGACCAAGTCAGTCTGTCTCGTGTTGGGTGTCTTCAAACTCAATTCATAGAAATTCCGTTTGTACATGTCGCGTTTCACTTCGGTCAGGCAGAACCGAGGTCTTATTTTTACCTTTGGGGGTTGGGGGAGGGAGTCGCTCTCATAGGCTTACATGCAGCTGGGTGCGATTTAATCTAATGCTTGCATTTCATGGCTATGTTTCCAGGCAAACCCCACGGTATTCGGTTTGCTCCATTGTGGATTGTTTTCATTGCATATTGCAACTCTTATTGATTCAGCGCGGCTCTGGGTATTCAGTTCCAGCGAGTATTTTTCCTTTTCTTTCACGGGGCGCAAGGGGCAAAATCTGGGTCCCACGGTATTGGAGACGGTTCATTGGGTGGCTGCGAATTTCACCCCTGTCCAAAGCATTCCTGCGTGTGCGTCGGGGCAGGATAAGGATTTTCAGCGTTTTAAGTTAAACAAGGCAAAATGTTGTGTTGCTAGTGAGAAACTTAAAGGTTTTGACATTGGAAACTGGATCCGATTAAGATGGACTTTTTCATTATCGCGTACTTTTTGCCTCTTGATCTTAGAGCCATACACACAGACAGCCCCTAGACACTTATCTCCCCATTATCTGCTCTCAGAAGTCGCTGTAATTTCACTGGCGTACGATAGAGCTCAAAAAATGGTGTCAGTTCACGGACAAAGCCCGTCATTGAATTGGAAAAAACAAACACGTATCCAGTGCAGAGCACGGGATACAAGCCTGCATCGCTGACCTCCCAACACGCTGACCGTCGTGGCGAAAACTAATACCGTGTTTTCCACTGGTTTGAATAAAGTTGTTTGTCAGTGTTTGTTAGGATATTTTAATTCTAAATAGCTTATCGTCCCGTCGAGTGGATTCCCGAAATCTCCCCATTCCGCGATACTCTCACTTGTCGTTACATGTACAACCTGCGAGAATTATTCGCTTTGTACTCCGCTGATCGCAGCATACTTTCTATTCTCAAGCAGTTAAATGAGGAATTTTATTTTTCTGGACATGCCGGCGAACATGATGGAACAGTCGGAAAACCATACTGGTCACTCAACACAAAAGTTTTTGAAATCTCATCCCCTGCCTTTCAAAGCTTCCAATAACCGGATCCAATGTATTATTCGCTCGAAATCTGCAAATCGATACCATTTACATACCGCTGTTCCCGTACCTTGAACCGCTTAGCGGGCCGAGCGCGAGCGAGCTGTTTTCCCGGTTTAACTCTCGCTTGGCTGGTTTTAATCCCCTAAATTAGCACCGGGGGTTGTATCGCCAAACTCCATTTAGGAAAGAACCTGCCCCACTTTATCTTGAGCTATGGCATTGGAGTTGGTAACTTAATAGTGGTTCGTCGGTACCGAAGACGGCTGATATCTCAGCGCGTTTGCCATTAAAGATATATCGACGGATCACTTTGCTATCTGGCTGAAATTGGCTACATGTGGCAGCCTCACTATTTGTGATAATGCTATCAGGAAAGAGCCGCTTAAACATTCGATTTTTGTATACTCAATCCGCCTGATAAATTTTAGTTCGCATTTCTCTCTCTCTCTCTCTCTCTCTCTCTCTCTCTCTCTCTCTCTCTCTCTCTCTAAGCCTAGGCCGCGCACACATGAGAACTACACCGTGAACTTTGACCCGTGACTTTCATATATATGGTAGCCATCATGTCAAATTTAAAGTAGATTTGCCCACTTTCAAGGGCAATTCAGGCATCGGAGATCCCCCTATTGTCTATATATGACACTGCTTAAAAGCACTCGGATGCTTGTATTTGACAACATTGAGCCTATGCTAGAGAGTCTCTTAAATGCTTATATTCCGCATGATCTGACTCTTGGGTGCCTAGTAACCGACCCACGTCGATGCCAGGTTACATCAGAATGCATTGTCGCAGTTCTTAATTGGCGAATTTGTGAATTTCATTGCGTGTTTGCAGAGGCTCCGATGGTCAAATACAAGCCCGCCGCGTCACATTTTTCAACCCACCACCGAGACAGAGAGCCTTTTGTTGGGCTTTTTTGCACATACTCCAATCTCCAGACCAGTAATTGTTTTTCCGCGTTGCGATCCCGGGTAGACCGTGGCGGGGTTTCTGCGCCTAGCAATTTATTAATACAGCGGGATTTTAAAGCAATCCGCAGTTCATTTAGTGGTTTCCATTAAACGCTGCTTTTTAACGACTTTGGTCAACATCGCAATTAGATTTAAAATAAATCTCCGTCGTAAATTTGAAAAATCCACAGAAGACGTCCAGAGTAATAATTTAGAAGTACGCCTATGGTCGCCATTGGGTTTTTTGCTAATACTGGCTAATGCACGTCTTGAATATATCGCCTACAGTGCCTTACACAGGAGCGGTTTTTTTCGAAATTTAATTATTTGCTGACATCAGACCATCCTTGATCGGTGTGTTCGCGCATCGCTAAACTTGTATGACCCTCAATTAAAAAAGCAATTTTTTCCTAAATTTAAGGGTCATTGTGTTTTTTTTATCCCTGGCACATCCATCATCCAACGTCAATATCTGTATATAAACAAAGCGTGTCACAACAAAACAACACCATAATACGGACGGTATCATTCCAAGGATACGCCTTGAAAAGTTCTTTTGAAACGCTGTCGTTCCAATATTAGTTACCAACCGGTCTAGTTATTAAATTTACACCGAGAAGAGCTTCGGTCGTGATATTCAACACGTTCTCGCATTTGACATGTTCTGGACCGGTGAGCGCCACCGAATTCTTGGGTCGGTCACGCAGAGCCACGTCAAAGATGAATGTCATTATTTTCGTGTCAACAGGTTTTACTGTTCCGCTCCGAACGCTCGGCATTGTGTCGCCTGCTACCTGTGCCAATTTCGCTGATATATAATGTTTCTCTCCCCCACCCAGCTGACCCAAGACGCGATGACGGGCCAAAGCTGTTTTTGTACCGTGTTTCACGAGGCACAAAAGACGTTTTGAAAACCTCAGACGGGGTTACACAAAGGCACGGCAAGCGTATATTTGCAAGGGAGTTCCCACGGTGGGAGGTTTATTTACAGCTCTGGTAAAAAATCTTAATATTTACAAAATAGGCTAAAGCGAAATCGTGTACTCCGCTTGCACCAAAAAAACAAACAAACAATCTTTAAAACGAGAAGTTGGACGAGTGCGAGATACAATTTGAAAGGAAGCCATACTTGAATAAACAAGCAAAATTTAGGTTTTGAATTTGTCTGTTCGTCCATGTTGTTTCGAGTTACCCTCCAGGTGTGTTCAGCGCAGAAATATAGATCCAATGACCTGAACTCCAAAGAGCCTTCACACTAGTCCTGTTTATATAACTATGTTTTAAACAAAGTAACCATCGCAATGGTTTCACGACACATATAAATAAACGATATCTTCTGTTAAAAATACATTATAAAAAGGACCAAAAAATGCTCAAAATAATTAAAAAACTTATTCAGATGAGTTGAACAACTTTGAAAAGCGGTGTAAAAGCCGTGTTTGATCATCTTACAATAGTTTGATTTGTCAATCCGGGTTTTTTGATTGCCAAAAGACATATGACTTTTTTTAAATAATAAAAATAAAATAATCTCACATGTAAATTTTCAGTACAACGTAAAAGCAACATTGATTTCCACTTATTTCTATGATGAGTGGGTTGTGCGGCTTTCTCAAAACCACACCGAGTTGTCTGAGTTTTTAACGCGGATTGCAAAAAAAGAGTTGTCCGCGACACCTGTAAGAAGCCATATATGCAAGGCGTTGTAAAGTTTATCACCTGCTCATTAGATGCAACACACCTCCTTCCACGTCCCTCCCGCACACCCGTCCCTTCACACTATCGTGATTTCAGGTGTGTAAGGAGTCTCATACACGGGTTCTGTGTCCCTCTCGGCGTCTTTGCTCCCCTCGAACTGTTCGAGTTTGTGCTGCAAAGCGATCATGGTGCTGAGCTCAGCAATGTTTGAGAATTTGTTTTCCGTGTTCACCTCTGCGGGTTTCTTAGTCCTCCAGCAAATTCCGCTGGGACCGTCCTGGCAGCACTTGCTGATTGTTTTCCTAAAGCAGATTAGTACTATGATGGAGAAAATGACAGCCAAGCCCGCGGCTGCCGCCACAACTATGATGGCCAGAGTTTTGGGGTCCGCCATCCCCTGTTCCACGTCCTCGGGCGATGCCGTGGGTGCCACTGTTTTGATTTGGGAGTTCTTCTCCTTCTCGCTTTCACTGACGAAGACTTGCACGGTTGCAGGGTTGTCCGGCACACCTAAGCCGATGTTGTTGGCCGCCAGGCAAGTCACGGAGATGCCGTTCTCGTCTGTGCTGACGTCTTTGATGGTGAAGAACTTGCCGTTGTCGGAAAACGAGTATTTGTTGGACGATTCTATCACAACTTTGCCGTTGATTTCCCAAACGTAGGCAGATGGGGCTGGGTTCGATGATGCGGTGCATGTGAAAACTATTGTGCTCCCTGTGAGCACGCTGTATCCAGACGGCTCCACGGTGACTCTCGGCCTGTACAGCACCGTCAACGGTCCGATTTCACATGTTTGCGACTGCTGGAAATTGGACCCGACGGCCTCGCAGGTGAAGACGGCCCCGTCATCCAGGTGAGTGAGCACCCATTCCTGACGGATGTCCGGAAGCGAATCGTACACCTGATTCCCCGGGAAGACCCTGTCGACGTACCGCCATCGCAGTTCTGGGGCTGGCACGGCGTGACGGAACACACACCCGGTCACGATACGCTCGCCTTCTTCGTATCTCGGCTTCAGAATCGTCGGCGAGCAAAGTGGATACTGATCCACTGATGGGCTGGCCACAGATAAACGGACTTCGTCCGATATTGACAGCGGCCCGTACTTACTCATGACGATACATTTATATTCATCGTCATCTTGTGATTTGATTGTGTTCTCAATGCGCAGATTAAATTCGCCCCTCGAAAAGTCACCAACGATTCTATAACGCGACGGTTCACTTACTTGGAAGTTTGCTTCCAGTCTCTGATTGTTGATAGTGTAGTTTGAACTAACGGCTTTACTGCCTTTGATCCACTGGACGTAGTTCTCTCCGCTAGAGTCCGCAATAATAATACAGTTCAAAGTCACACTGCTGCCCTCGATCACCTGCTTGCTGCTGGGCTCAACGGAGAATCCCGACTGCCCGCTCACGCTGATCATCGCCGCTGCGAACAGCAGCAGCGTTGCCGACAGCCAATGTAGATTGTCCATGATAGAAACTTTGTAGGAGCTGCTTGGCTGTTTGTCCTTCTCGCTCGGCGGTGTGACAAATCTGATTACTTAGGTCCGTGACTGACTGTTTTCACTTTCCATGGACTATACACATATACACTCACTTCGCAGTCACAGTGATCACTGAATGCTGTTCGCTGGTTGACCACTGCCTACTTTTGTCAGCCCGCATTACTCAAAGCCTCGCTTTCATATGTCAACCCTGCTGTTGCCACGGTATGACCTTCCCGATTCACATGCAAATTTCATTACGCCTTGCCCGAACAGAACCGCCCTCGCCCACTGTGCGGCCTGACTCAGCCACGACCTACACTACCGCAACAGTTTATTTACATTACCTCAGATAGGAAAACGCTCTCCGATAAGAGAGCACTTAATTTCTTGCAGACGTAGTTTTTTTGGGAGGTGACAAACACAGCCAAACTTCCCGACTTATTTTGGAAGCAAGATGCTTTACAAGATTGGGCATGCCGGAAGAATCTCCTACGTAACAGAGAGGTTTAGCAAACGAATGCTTGTCCGAACATGTTCGCTGCAGTCAATGTAACTTTACATTGCAGATACTGCGGCGCATTAGTTAAACACAAATCTTTCCATTTAGCTCCATTCTCTTAACCCTTAAACGTCCAACCATCCGAACATTGCTTGATTAGCACTCATTGTGTTTCGTCATCATTTTTTATTTTCTTCGGAGGAGGAAGACAGTAGGTCGAGGCGACTGACAGACAGACGCTCGACGCTCGTGACGATTTGAGAAGTGCCCCCTCTCGTCTAACAGGTGCTAACGACCCCCACAGATACGGTAACAGACCATTAACAGACTAATTAACGCAGTAATACCAGCGTATCGGCCAAACGATCGTTATATGATTTATAGATTGACTCTGTTTTGGCCTTATCAGTTTTTAAATCCCTCGATTCCTACTACTAGACTACTCTCCCGGTAGTCTAGGAATTTCATTTCGGCAGATTAATATCCGATCAGTCAACGCAAGACTGCGATTTTGAACTGGACCGAATCGAAATTTTAATGCCGCCACAACAGAATTATTACGAGGTTACATACTTTAACAAGCAGGGGTTATGAGCTTTGTGCCTCACCGTCTGAATGCCAGAGATATACTGTGGGAAAAATGTACAACGTAGCAACGATTGCGTGTTAGTGTTAGGCTGGCCCTGTGTTTACTTATTAAATCACCATTCCCGTGGGGCTGAAAAGCTCCGCACCGGAATGGCCCGGTACTTGAATCTCGTTTTTCACTCTCGAAATATTTGGTGATATCCGATCGTACATGGTGTTTTTTACTACTCCGCGCGCGTCATGAATGAATGTCCCAGTGAGCTAGGTAGGAAGCGGAAGACGAGGGGGCTCTGAGCAAACGACAGAGAGCAATTGCGCGCGAAGTAACAAATTTGTGCAGGCTCCAAACTTCACGTGAGTCCAATGACCTCGGTGCCATTAACGGATTGCGAAAATTCCCACGCGATATTTGGATTGCCCGGGTAGCGGTGAAGAGCTTGGTAACCCAAACCGCTCCCGCTTGCACACAGTAAGTGTTGAATTGAAGCACAGGCAAATTGGTGCTGTTCAAGAAACCTTTCTACATTCTGGCCGATACAATAGGCTCTGTCGCGCGCACACACCGAACACAAACCCTCTGCAAATTAGTTTAACATCGTGTGTGGGTCTGCGCCAGCCACGAAGCCGTCAAAATATCCGACGACAATATTTCCCCTTTTACGTCCAATTAAGGTAATCTCGGGTAATGACTTTAAGTCAAAATGCTCTCCGATGCGACAGCCTCATAAAACACCTGTATCCTCAAAAATTCCCTAATACCAGGTTTAAGACCGTACGAAACCGTATACTGCGACGCCTGGATCATTCCTTCGTTACCCTAAACCTCACCTTTGTTGAGAAATATGTAAAATATGCCCCTTGCTGGGCCAACGGAGTCGAAATTAAACATATCGAATGTCGGAAGAAAAGTATCGCTCGACATCAAATGTTTTGTTCAAACCGGTTACGGGTGTATTGTCGAAGAATTAACAATAAAACATAAATGTTTTGACGAGTAGCTATTAAATGGCAACAGGCGTGGTAATAACCCGATTTCAACATACAATAACTTGTCAACCAATCACATAAGTCGTTTCGTAATGACCTAATTTAAAGTCGGGAATTCTTTGTCCTGAAAATTGCTTCAGTCTTGCGAGAGAAATTTTACTGTTTCGATCGCTTTGTACTTAAAAGTTGGACGCTTTCGGTGGTACATTTATTCCGATTATCTTGAAACTATAAAGGTTTAGTGATTAACTTTCCCTTAATCGACAAATTAAGCATTCAAAAAATTCACCTGTGGCACAGTTCATTTTACAGGGGCTTTCACAAACTCTCCATATTGAAACGCTTCTACCCGCAAAACATCTGACAAAAGACTCAAGCACCTTCCTGATTTGTGTTTTTGTACTTCACAGGTTCGGATTCCAGCGCCAAGTGAGAGCTATCGAGAGCAGCAATGGATGGAAGACATCCGTCCATTTGACGCGCTGAAAACCCGCCCTCAAGCCATTAGTATCGAGGGTGATAGTGAAAAATACGCCGGGTCATGGCGGGGTCACCGGCTTGAAACAGAAGGATTGAAACCTGAGAAGCAACTCGATAAGGAAGTGGATACAAGTAGTCATTGCGGCTTGAAGTGAGAGTGCTTGAAATCAGCCAGGGCGTGTTTGTATAGATAAGGGCCTAAGGAAAGCGTCTATCAAAGGCTGACGGTAAAATATTGTATGGTTCCGATTACCCCTACCCTACCTAACGGAACCCTAATTTTCGCGGGCACTTTGTGAGGCTTATTGCTATTAACGGTATCATATTTTCGGTGCAAATTACAGTAAAGGGATCGTGAGAATTGCTTGTCTGGCTGAAATTGTCAATCAAATACGCATTTGTCGGTGTGCGCATGCAGACTTGACGTCATTTAGAGAGTCTCGAAAAAATACTTTTTATTTTTATTTGCGAGAATACCAAGTAAACAGGAACAGCAGTCCGTTGGGAAAGACTTAACGAGAGCTATGTATATTTAGCAGGAGAACGAATAAAAACGGTCGATGGACTTTTATTGAGGGCACGAGGGAACTGTCAAAGTGTGCATCGGACGCACTGAAAGGGGGGCGAGTCAAAAGACTCGACCTAAACAGGTATTAATTAGTCTGCCCCGTCTGTCAGATAAAATGTCATTCACTCCACGCGAAGATAACAGTCGCCGGATATAGATCGTAAAATTGGGGGTTCCTCGATGAGCAATATACTTACTGAGGAAATTACACGGTCAAGCAGTAGTCCTCGATTCATGATTCAGACAAATTGAATCGCCCCTAGGATGTTTACATTTGTTTGTGGTATTGTTGTAACCCGAACTCAATGTTTACTTACGGGGCCGAGAGAGTACGGGACACCGTGTACATAGCTTCAATATCTGAGTCGTTTGAATGTTTGGGTGCCAATGACCGTGTAGTGGTTCAGTTGGGAGGGACGCACGGGACGCGAGATATTGTTCGATGACGTCACGTTGTATATGAAAATATTGTTGTACGTGTGCACATCTTGTGTAGAGGGCAGTATACCTGTAGGTTCGAAAATACATGTGCAACTGCACCTGTCCACTGTTAGCTATCCCTCGTTCAACCATTATTTGAATGTCTTACCCTCATAAAACGTTCTCCTTGTAAATATCTTCACATCGGCCCAGTTTCAGTCTGATTGTTTGACACACATAGATAAAACGGTCGGCAATTTGTGTTATCGGTCAGTATTACGGCACAGTACAGAACGCGTCTCGGGCCCGGGGACAGATAGTCAACTTTCAAATTTCGATATTTTTTTCTGATCTACCAAATTGGGGAAGGCTCATTGTAAAGCTCTTGGAGAAAGAAAAACTGTCATCGTCTTAATTTTTCGAAAATCCAAAATATTTATGTCCCTCTTCTTGAGATAACACAGGGATGGCGGCCATTTTGAATGTCAAATATCGCAAAATGTTTGGTAATATATTTTGCTAGCTCAAACTTTATACGGTGACCCCGACTTTTATTGTTAATTTGGTAAAGTTTCAGTTAGAGAAAGTTTGCTTTCACTTTCGAGGCGCATATTACCTTAATTCAGGTTGGTTATGATGTTGATATATTCCGTTATTTCCATTGTTCTGGTATTATATATAGTGTGAGCTCAGCGTATTCCTTTGTTGTGTGTGTGTGTGTGTGAGAGGAGAGAGAGAGAGAGAGAGAGAGAGAGAGAGAGAGAGAGAGAGAGGAGAGAGAAAGTATACAGATGTCCTCGTGCTAAAATACTTTGCTTGATAACAAAAGCAAGGCGTTATAAATAATTTTACAAATTAATTTAAGTACAACGTAATAATATCTGTTTAGTACCGAATTAAGTTGCATGTAACCTGCAATCTTCACACAGACAAGACAGACAGAAAGACTGACACACAGACAGACAGACAGACAGACAGACAGACAGACAGAACTGAAAACGCAGAACTTCTTTTGGCAAAAGCCAATGCATGGTTCAGGTATAAGTCGTGTTTAACTTTGAGTAAAAGTGAGGCGTGCAGTCCTTCATTGAAAAGGGTTGCGAAATCTGGTTGGATTTCGATTGAAAGACATGAACTGACCACATGATTCGCAATTCATCTAAAACGATCCATCAATCTGAATAAAATCAGATGTAGGTATGGCCTACGAGCGAGGTGACCAACGGCTTCCCAGCGGCAGCAACGGACAAGTAATAAAGGCGGACACGTCGCCATCTCTGCGTCTGATTTTAATCAGATTGACATTCACGGCGAGGGATGTTTTGTCGACGTTCTCATACAGAGATGCTGTTCCTGATTAGGCAAATGGGGACCAATTTGTGGCTTTATTATGTTTGCTTTGCAGCATCTCGATATGCAGGAGATGTCCGTTCACTGTGCCGATCCATCTTAGACGCAGAAATCATCATCCTTGTTACTTAGTGTCGGATTTCCCTCGAGTAATTATACTCTTTGTTTTAGCACCTTTCTTATTCTAGGAAAAATATAACATTTATCATTCATTTCTTGCATACTGAGACTTGATGAACAGGTACAGAAAATATTGAAAGACTCCGAGAAAGATTAAGAACCTAGAAATGCTTTCTCATCATATGAAGCACAAACTTTGAATCGAGGTCAAACAGATCGTCCAGATCTACCCCTACAGTTAAGGAATGATAATGCACTCGGTGAAATATGATAGTTTAGAGCCACACACATACTCACACCACACACAAACCCCACATTTTCTTCCGTCCTCCACCAACCCACTTCCCGAAAACCACGTACAATTGCAACCAATATGTCGGAAAGTATGCAGGTTGCTTGCAGACCAACTATACAAGGCTCGGAGAATTCATGACGTTCGTTCAGCTGATGTTTACATAACCAGAGAGAATATTAAAGGATGTGTACTTAAACTTAACCGTCTGAGAGTTCTTTCAATAGCAAAATAGGACCAGCCAAGAAAGCTGTTTGCATAAACATGTGCGAATTCTTGGCTGGCGGGCTTTTTCTCATATCAGCAGGCGACAGACGATCGTGTAAATTTTGATTTCATTCTTTCGCTTAACTGTCAAGTTGAAAACGTCTTTGGGCATGCACGGAATGTGATTAGGTTGTTTTCGGGGCAGTGCAGATAAGAGTATGTGGCAAAGAAGGGTAGTTTTTAGTTTTAGTAGTTGATAGAGAGCAATTTATGATTTGTTTGTAGTAATGGGGACGGAAAGCCGAGTGTTTTCCTGGCTGGTAGTGTATAAAGTCCGTACTTTTATTTTCCCTAAAGTTACAAGTTTGGGGTACCGAAACTACGGAGATATTCTAGACTACCTGGCGTGAAGGGGAACTGGTTTGTTTGTTTGTTGTTTATTGATGGCGGGAGGGGCAGTTGCGAAGTTCTTTCACTTTCCACTTCGAAATTTAATTTTTGCTAAAAATATGTCCGAATGGCACACATGTATTCAAACGTCACAAGCTCAGCTGCCCTGATATAGCAACTAAGCCATATCCTTATCTCCCCAACAGAGTCATGTCCGTCATGACGTCACTCGGCGTACATCCAGTTCCTTCATGATGCCACTACCATGTAGGTCCTCTGTGGTATATTATCCACGCTGCAATGTATACTTCCCCCACGGATGAGCAGAAAGGGGAAGTGTTGCACGCGCAGACGACACGTAGCTATCAGTCAATGTCCGGCAGATGTGGCGCGTGATTTCAACCACATTTTGCCGCGTAGTACTCGGTAAACCAATTATCTGAATACTGTGTCGCTTTGCAGGGTCTGCCGACGCATAATGGATCGATCACTTTTCATTCAGTGGATTGCACTTTTCAAGACTTTTTTCATGAAAAGATTCCTTTCGATACTGTCTCAATTTCAAATGGAAAATGCAAGGAATTATGCACTCATGATCCGTTCTTAGCCCGCCTCACACCGGGGTGTTGAGGGCACGTATCAATAACAGTAAACTAACTTTCGCTAGACTAAACATTTTGATTTATTAATAATATTTAATTTTCAAAGGCAAAAATCTCATTTCGAATGCCTCTGTATTGTCCATTGACATTTGCCATGGTTATCGGCCCGGGGGAGCTTCTATCTCGATTTCCCGCCATTGAAACGCATACAGTGTAGGGTTTCAATACCGACAAATAAAACTTAAAATATAATTGTTGTTATCATGGTGTATTATTTTGGTTTCTATATCGTTGTTATTCCAAGTAACATAAAACAAAAGAATCTTAAAGCCGTCTTTCCTGATACCATCTCCATGAAAATACTGTGACTTGCTCGCATACCACACTACATAATTGTTAACGTTCCATAGTTTACAATGTAGGAGTGAGAACGGTTCAGAGATGATATATAAAGCATGTGTACAAAACTATGAAAAAAATCACATCTTTCACAAGGGTTGGCTATCGAAACAACAATAAATATGAACAGCAATAACAACAAATAAGAATTTCGGCAATTGTCAACAACAATGACTTGTGAACCATCTACAGTGACGAGAGATGGTTTCATCGATGTACGTGTGCAATTGCCGCCCTCCCCATTTGATAAATTATATGCCGGGGAGAGGGATCTTAACATACAGTATCTGTATCTCTTAGTTTACTGCAAGTCGGCCAGGGTTTGAGTTGACTCATGATGACAAAGCAAGATTAAGAAAACACCGAAACTATGCGTGGGTCCGCTTCAAGAACAAAGGAAATAAAGTAATACAAACAGGTTTCGCATAAATCATACTCCCAAACGATTCCTTTGTGTTGGTGTCAATAACCACATTGGTGAAGTATCCGCCAGATCTCGGAACAGAGCCGATGAGGAACTCATCAGGACGCATATAGGATACATCCGCTGCGACCGCATTGATTTTAGTCTCGCCGACTGGTGGCGCCATAGTTAAGTTAAGATCGTCAACGTCATGGGGACACCGGGTAACCAGTTTGCTCAAAAGATAAAGGAAAATCACAAATGGTAATTTTTTCTAAAGAAATAGGTCAAATTCGATGAAATGATGCGCACACTTACCTAATTTAATCCATCACGAGAAAATATAATATTTAAAAAAAGTCTTAGCAAGCCAAAATGAGTGGATTGATTTTAGGTAACAAGAATATTGAATAAAATGTCTATTTCACACTCTCTACTAAAATATTTTTTGTCAAAATACAATCGTAAGCTTAAGTACTTTCCAAAATATATTCAATGCATGTACAAAGAAGGAAAAGACTGTTTCGTTGGCCCATGTAGTTTGGTACAGAATTGATTCCTTTATGTTACAGAAAATAAACTACAATCGCACATTTGCACTTTGGAAGTTAATGATATTTCAAATCAAGTTTTCTTAACACGTCCTCAGTCAGACTGCACCCCTCCCCCTCCCCCCCTCCTCTCTCTCTCTCTCTCTCTCTCTCTCTCTCTCTCTCTCTCTCTCTCTCTCTCTCTCTCTCTCTCCTCTCTCTCTCCCTCTCTCTCTCTCTCTCTCTCTCTCTCTCTCTCTCTCTACTCTCTCTCTCTCTCTCTCTTTCTTTCTCTCTCTCTCTCTCCCGTTTTCAGTGCTTCCGCTGATATGAACAGAGTGCTATCAAGTTTGTTATTATCCCATGCTGTGATTTATGATTCTGCTTATTGTATGTTGCAACTCAGTATGTAATATTTACCGTTGGTGGCGCCTTTGCAGTTTCCACTTCCAAACTATGCCTTCAAAATGGCCTGGGAATCTGGTTTATGTCCGTGATCTTCCATTCAAACAGAAATAATTCATACTCTGCAGCTGGTACAGCAACATTTTGTCTATTTTTTGCCAACTGATAATGTTTTCTTCTTTTCTATGTTAAACAATGCCGGAAAATATCTGTCCCATACAATGAAACACGCTACTGAGGTGGCATGAAGAAAAACGTAGTGCCACTGAAAATATTCGACAGAGGGCGGGAACTGGCAGTAATAGGTTATCTCAATCTTAAGACATTCTGATCTGTTCATTTGCTCATTTCTTATCGTTATCGGGTCCCTCGTGCAATGACAAACATCTTCAAACGTCATTCCTTCCATCAGCACCTCAGTTTCAATTTTAAACTCAAACTCGATGATGTAGTTGTTTAAAAAACTTCTAGTCGGATTTTAGTTGCTTCTTTTGCAAGTGCTTGAATTTTTGTATCTATATTTTACCATTTTGTGTGTGTGTGTTTTCAACCTTTTAACTGTATTCAGTGTTGTCCTTATATTTAAAAGTAGCCAGGTAAATTAAGAAAGTAGCCGGGTTGACTGCGAGGGAGCGAAGCGACGGAGCGGCGAGTGAGCGTAGCGAATGAGGGGGGGGGGGAGAAGCGCGAGAGGGGGGGTGTCCCGCAAGGCGAAAAATGAAATTTTGGAGTGGAAATGGTGTTCTCTGGTGGCATCTGAGGTGACATTTAGCCGAGACTGAAACAGTACTTTTGTTGTGTGTCTTAGACGTGGCTCACATACAAAAAAACAAACAAACATGATTTTTGTTTTGTTTGTATTTATTTGCAGTGAAGATGTAACATTTAATCTTAAATCACCCGCTCATCTGAGGTGACATTTAGCCGAGACTGAAACAGTACTTTTGTTGTGTGTCTTAGACGTGGCTCACATACAAAAAAACAAACAAACATGATTTTTGTTTTGTTTGTATTTATTTGCAGTGAAGATGTAACATTTAATCTTAAATCACCCGCTGTCTGCTCATTTCATTGCTCATTTCCAATTCTTCATTACCACATAGTAGTTTCCCCAAAACCATCAAACTCATTCTATTCTAATCAAAACAAATTCGCTTTTGTTAAGAAAAACATCGGTAAGATAATTCACTGTTACAGTGTTCGCATTTACGAAAAAAAAATGCGTATATAGAAAACTCATAACAATGAAAAAATGCGTAGAGTCGATCAATGCGTAATAATATTACGCATTGGATTGAGTCTCTACCCATTTTTTCATTGTTATGAGTTTTCTATACGCAAACGATAATAGTAAAATGTTTGCGAAAGCACTCTCCGCGACTGAGCTTAGGCGACAACCAGACGAGATGAGTGCGTGAGATGAGTGAGATGAGTGAGTGTTGCAACATTTCTGTCAATCATTCATTTTGTGTGGAAAGTTTCGGATTCTCTGAGTGTAGTCTGAAAAATCGGCATCGTCGAGTCCGAGGTACGTTACATGTCAGTTGTGCCTATGAACTTACTACGTTGCTAATTTTCAGGCGATCGATAGTTTCTGAAACTTCTGACACAAAGTGAGTGATTGACAGAAATGTTGCAACAAATTAATGCAAACCGCGCACGCCGATCATCGCGTCTCTCTGTCCCCAAATTTGATCAAAGCAGGTATGCAGCATGGCGTCGGAAGGAAACAACTCTATTTTCTTTCAAATTTGCTCCACGAGTCCGTGAAAAAAATGATTCAGAGGGTCCATGGAAATACACTATCGGGCAACCCAACACGGACAACATGGAGAGGCGCAGTGAAATTGAACCCAGGGGATCAGCTCCACGGTGGAGCCGTGAGCCGTACGCGTGACGATGATGCGCCGGTCGGCAACGGTCGGCAACACACATGCCTGTGACCGTGGATTCTAGTACGTAAAAATAATCAATGAAAAAAATACCCATTCAAATGAACAGTTGCTTCTAAAAAAATCAGTTTTGGCTCATTTTGTTTTAAATCTAGAAAGTGTCGGTATTGCTCTGAGAATAACTTGACTTGTTAAGAAGATCATACTCGTAGTGACCGTGACGTTTGCAGCCAGCGCGGCGGCGGAAAACTAGCTGCAGTCTCATGAACTTCGAATCGTCGATCAAAATCACATCTTTTCGGCGCTTTTTTCTAACAAATTCAGCGAAATTGAAGTTTTTCATACATAAACTAAATATATTTTTGGAATTAAGTATACCTTTTGAACGGGCTTTCTTCGGGAAAAAAAATTTCCATCGGCAAGATGCCAGTGGTCGACGCCACATTTCTTTTTGACGTCATCGCTAAAAATCATGACCTAAAAGATGACCTTCATACTAATCAAACCAATTACACAGCTCGTAACAAAGACAACACCATAGGCGCGTCCATCAGCCAATCACACTATTTAACAAATAAAAGATCGGGCTCAAAAAGCCACAAACGGGTATTTAGAAACTGTTTTATGTTTTTGCAGTTCCATGCGGGGACAAGGAGTCGCGAAACTGCTAATCGTAAGCGTGTGCCGTCTAACAGCTGGCAGTGCAATCCCAAAATTACAGGTCTATAAAAATAATCTAATGACGTTAAAGTAGCCGGGAAAAAATGAAAACAGCCGGGTTATTTACCCGGCACCCCCGGCGGCTTCTAAGGACAACACTGTACACTGTATGATAGCACCACTTGTTCTAATTTAATTTGTATATGATGAGCTTGAAGGCAAATTTCTAAATATACTTGTGGACAATAAAGTTTTTTAATTGAATTAAACTACCTCTAGAAGTCTAAAATACTTATAGGCCGGGAAGTGCGAAACGGGTGGGTAACTCCATGATATGAGAGACGGAGATGAAGTCAAGAAAAGAGAGTAAGAGTAATAAAAATCACTTATATATTATAGATAACAAAAAACAAACATGATAATATATTTGGGGCAACAAGCATATGATCAACAAATGGACACAGCTAAAACACAAATATATCAATTAATTCAATGCCTGATAAAGAACTCCATTCCCTAAATCACCAAACTTTTAGAAATTAAATCGGTTTATAGTCTCTTTCTGTATCAAATATCATCTATGAAGCGGTTCAATTGAATGCAAAACAATATTAAAGATAAAAGGAACAATTGCATACAGGAACAAAATACTGAACCAATTGCAATCTCCCTTCATGTGTCATTAAGGCACGCCAAAGTGGAGATACTTCAACTTGTTCTTAAACTTTCCGCAAGGACATTTTGAACAGATCCCACTGTAAATAAAAATAACAATCAGGAGTCACTGGGAAAGGTTTTGTTCTAGGGACACAACCCAGCCAATATTTACTGACTCTTGAAACTAAAAAGAAATGGCCGCCATCCCTGTGTTAATTCCATGGAGGCAAATTGATCTTCCGATACTGTCGAAATTTTAATTTGTCCACAATCTTTGAAATTAGCCCCCACATGTGGTTGGCAAAACAAAGTATTGAAAGAGTTTGTAGAGTGCTGATATCTGTCCTTGAGCTTCATTCTACATTAAAATTAGTGCATCACAGCTTTTCCGTAAGTGTTTAACAATCATTCGTGGGGAACAATTGTCTATGGTGTACGAATAACCTCGTCAAATGCGGTCAAAACAGCTCACCAACTCGCCCCACGTAGAGGTCTTGCACTGCACCGTCATATTTGCATGAAACTACAGTGGGAAAGCAACGGCACATAGGGACACCCACCAAAGCTATTTGTGAAAAGGGGTTTGTTGAGCGGTTTCTCAGCAGTTATAGACTGAAAGATCAGTCGCCCGAGGGCGGAGCGTATAGGGCGCCCTCGAGCGACGTGTCTTTCAGTCTACTCGATTGCCTATATGTAAATTTTTATCATCAGAGCTCGGAGAAATTCTATTTGTTTGCTCACCAGACAACTCGGAAGTGTACAGAATTCGGATATTAGAGGTGTTGATGGTAGAGTAATATCATTTGGTAGGAAGAAGACGATATATGGTTGTAATGGGAGAGAAATTGTTGTAAATTCCCTGGTCTGGAAGCGAAGGAAACGTGAGCGGGCTGGGAAATACTACCGGCAAATCATTTGCGAGCTGCTGTCACTTTATCCTCCCTCTAAATGTTAATTCAAATTACCTTGACATAGAATATTTATGTCAAAGTACATAAACCGACCAGTTACATATCAACGTAGTTCTGATAAGCGTACAACATATAATTCTCGACAACAACAAAGGTCTGCATTTCGTGCCGGGGCACTGCGTAGTTTATGAACAATATCAGTTTGTGTTGACAGAGGTCGGTCCAACTACAGGGTTGACATAATGCCCTGATATGAAACCGGAACTTGATGTATAATGATGAGTTCGAAGCAGGCTTCGGATTTCATACAATTTTATTCGATAGACGCTATCATTGTTTCGATCTTAACCAGGATTTTCATCAGGATAGATAAACACTTGCCGTCTTCTATTCATTTCCCATCTGTCGGCCGGTGCACTTTGAAGAGTGTTTATTTGTCCTGATGAACATCCTCTGTGTATAAGCGAAACGTTGATAGTATTTATCGAATAAAATTGTATCATAAAATCCAAAGTTTGCTCCATTCACCGAACAATATCTTCTGACCACTCGGTTTAAATCGAAAACGCGCATTTCTAAATCATTTTTCGAATATCAAATCATAGATTATATAGCCGAATTATCGAAATAGAACTATTTTGAGTCAATCCTCACCCATAAATGAAAATGTACAAGTGTTTTGAATTTCTCACGTCGTTTGTTCTATAGCGCCTTCTTGTCCCTGTGGCCACATCAAATGCATAGGTTATTAGAGGTCTCGTGCACCATTAAAGCATTCACTGATAAACGAACTATTTTTAGCGGGAAATATTAAGTTCTATATCGATGGTTATGTTTAAATTTGCACAAACTGTATGCCAAAGTGATCTCATGAAAAATATGTATCAGCGTCACACGCTGTGTCACCCTTCAGGTTTGTTTATGAGACTTGTCGTTCATAAACCTGTCAAATAATTCCATCACCCTATTTCAGCAATTTAGCGTGTCATGGGAAAGCACAAATCGCAATGCCATTGTCAAGTTTCTCAAATCAAAACTTTCATTGAGGGATGGGAGTTTGAGTTTAAACCTTTACAATGCATATGTTGAAAAAAAAATATTAATTATACATCTATGGTCACGGAGAAAGCTCTCTTCGGGTGTTTTTTCTACGAATGGCATATCCGTTGAATCCTCACTAATTTCTATGGTATTTTGTTTTTCACCTTAACCAAGCTATTTAAGTAACACGATTGGAACCAATTTGGGATAATTGGATCTTCATATTTTTGAAATTTCTCAAAAATGTTAGGTGCCTTACAGGTGAATGTCTCAATATTACAATTACTCATAAAAACAATTGTGTAACGTAAAAAGACTCAGATTAGCTTACGTTTGTAGATTTTAAAAACATTACTTCACCATCCAATTATCCCAAATTAGTTCCAATCGAGTTTTGTATATGAATCAGCGAAATATGTCAAATTGCCTATTGGATATTTTCTACTTTGGCACGCAAAATTTTATTCTAAAGAATACACACACGTCAGCACGGATTAGAAATATTGTAAAACACGGATGGGTGGGATACACTGTTTGTTGCCCTTCATATGTGGCTCAGGAGCCATCGAAGGTCGGGACCTTTCAAATAGGGTCAACTTAATAAACGCCATATACTTATGGCAAAGGACCGATAAACAATTGTATGAAAAGCTTAATAGCGTTTATTTGTTGCATTGTGACCTCAGCCACTTTAATTTTAGTTGAAACCGTTTACATCAAAGTGACCGTTTAGCGATAAAAATTCGCTTATTGCGTTCATGAATATTCATGATTTATTGAATGAAAACAAGTTGTTTGTTACATGGCATTTAAAGTGGAAGAGATTAGCGGTTTATGGTTGAATAATTAATTACATAATACAAGTACGAAACTTTACTATATCACTTGGTGAAAAAAAACTACCTAGGCCATGGAAATCAACTTGAAAATGGCCCCCGTATCGGTGCCATTTTAAGAGATAGCCGCCATGCCTTGGCATAAAATTGTATTCTTAATTTTTAAGTCAGTAAAAATCATTTAACTGTTTATTTTAGGCACAAAAAACTCTGATGCGATTTATGTGACTAAGTGTAAATGTTTACGTATTTCGTACATCTGAACTCCACCAGAAGTTGTAAAATTAAAGCTCTATCTGTCATGTCTGAAAAACATTGGCACGGTAGTTAGCGTGTTTTCTAAATTGAACTTCTGAAAATTTGCCCTTTGCATTCTTGCATTGATAACAAGCAAGTTCTATGTAATGTTTTAGCCATTAAAAATACAAAGAGTACTTATACTTTGTCCTTTCAATGCGTGCAACTGACACATTATATATTAAAGTTGCATTTCGATAGGAAGTTTCTATTCTAAACGCTGTTATGAATTTTGTGCGTTTTAAAATGTCTAATTTTTTTCCAACAGTTTTAGATTGACGGGAAAGTGATCCAGTACATGGACGATGGAATGTTAGCAAATCATATTGAAACGTATGGTGACAGACTATCCGTATTTCAACTAAGAGAGATCTTGTCGACCAAGGCAGTACAATGTAAAACATCCTACTCAGTGAACAAAGGGACAAGAATAAATCAGAAATCCAACAATCATGTCAGCTGATAATTACGGCTTCTAATGATTTACAATATAATTATCAACGCCTACAGCCAGACGAAGCTGAGACAGTTTACTTTGAATTTATTTAGGTTATGACAAGTGGATAAAGTTTATTGCAGGGAGGAATTCATTGCATCAGTAATCTTCCGTGAATGCAAAGAAGCCAGATTTCAGTTCATCGCCTCCGTTCATGTTTGGATCAGGTGTCTGGCTTCTGGTATGTTTTATATGTGAATTCAAACCAATTCAATGACCAAAGTAACATTGAATGTGAATCACAAAATAAACTTGACAGCATAATGAGAGGATTCATCAAAAACATTAATAATTTATACAGCTTCGGTGGATATACACATTTTTTGTTTGTAGATGCAAAATAAAAAATTACGACTGCAATCGCGATTAAAAACATCGAAGCTCCCGTAGCAAGGACAATGATTACAAGTAAAGAAAAAGGCCTGTCATTCAGCCGACTCACAGTGGAGAGTAGCCCAATTTGAGTTACGCCGGTATCGGTTGTTTTTGTCGATGTTGTTTGCATAGGAGCGGGGAGCACGCGCAGCTTTGCATATGCGCGCCCATTGCCGACAGAATTTCGACATCACATAACACCGACGCATTGTCGTCCTGCGGCTGTGTATCGGAAATTGTTAATGTCGAGCCATTGTTGTAATATCTTGGTGGCGAGTTTTCTCCAACATCTATGTTATTTACCGTCCAGGAGTACAATGATTGGGGTGGATTCCAATTGCCGTTGACTTCGAACACAGCCGGTTCGCCGACAATAACTTTGACGGTAGTAGACTCCATCGCCGGTCTGGGTTTGAAATAAATCTCCACTGGTCCGACATCGCATGTCGAGGTTTCGTTTGCCTTACATGTTATCTTTGCGCCGTTGTCGGCGGCGCTCAGTGGCCACCATAAGTAACATCAGCGAGAGAATTGTATGGGCGATGACCTTTGAGCGACTTTCCAGATCTATACCATTTCAACTCTGGCATTTGGTCTGCGTTTCGAAATATGCATTTTGCCTCAAGCGTGTCTCCCTCTAGATAATAGTTTTTCAATGTCGACGGACGACACTTGGGATAATATCCATTTGGAGAAGAATCCACCGTAAGATGTACTTTCTGTGTGGAAGATACAGAGCGAACATTTATCGTGTCAACAATTTCGCACGTGTATTGATCAGCATCTGTTGCATCAGCACCTTCATTTGTAAATTGAATTCACCGACCGTGCTATCCCCGACGATACTGTACCTCGATGGTTCCACTCTGTCTTTCAGATATTTTCCCAAAACAGTTCCGTTCGTCGCGAAAGTGCCATCGCGGTCACTTTCCCATCGCACTTCGAATCCTTCTCGTAGGTTAGCCACACCACACATCAGGAGCGCTGTATCTCCTTCCATCACCACTGTATTGTTCGGTTCTTCACAAACGCCGGCGTTGCAGAGACCATGGATGCGACAATCAGAGTTCCCATAAACACGGTTAACTCTCTTGACACACACCGAACCATGTCTGCGTAAGGCGTGATATCACCGTCAATGTCACTTAAAATAAGATGTTTCAAAGTATATGACTCTGCCTGAGCGAAAGTAACTAGCTTGCTGCGCGTGTTGAAAATACTCAATGATAAGAAGCTTTACCATTATAATAATGACGACGATGACGATAATTAAATTCAATTTATAACACCAAACTTTTTTATGTATTCGACCTTTTACACTGACCGTTCATTATTATCACAACATGATTGGTCTAAATTCTTTTAAAATAATGAGACTGTAATTTAATGCCAAGTATTTAGCATATCAACACAACCTATATGAGTATAATCTACATTGTTATTTTTGAAAATTGTATTCAAGTCCAGACTAGAATTCATTTGTAAACAAAAAATCACTACACACATACAAGCGGTGTTGACAAAAGAATACTCGAAATTTCAGTATGACAAAACTTGGGATTAGGGTCAGAAACGGTAGTTGATATACAGAAGCAGAATACTGAAAAACTTGCCACAAGTTACAGTTTATCCTTTACCTTTACCTTGGCATAGAATATTTACGTTAAAATACCTAAAAACCGACCAGTTGCGAGTCAACGTAGTTCTGATAAGCCTACAACATATAATTCTCGACAATAACAAAGGTCTGCATTTCGATTGGGGGCACTGCGTAGCCAAAGCTTATGAACAATATCAGTTTGTGTTGACAGTCCAACTACAGGGTTGACATAATGCCCGGATATGAAACCGAAACTTGATGTATAATGATGAGTTCGATGAATGGAGAAGGCTTCGAATTTCATACAATTTATGCGATAGACGCTATCATTGTTTCGATCTTAACCAGGATTTTCATCAATAGATAAACACTTGCCGTCTTTTATTCATTTCCCATCTGTCGGCCGGTGCACTTTGAAGAGTGTTTATCTATCCTGATGAACATCCTCTGTGTAGGATCGAAACGTTGATAGTGTTTATCGAATAAAACTATGATGAAATCTAAAGCTTGCTACATTCACCGAACAATATCTTCTGACCACACGGTTTAAATCGAAAACGTGCATTTCTAAATCATTTTTCGAATATCAAATTATAGATTATTTATCCGAATTATCGAAATAGAACTCTTTTGAGTCAATTCTCACCCATAAACGTAAATGAAGAAGTGTTTACATAGCGCCCTCTTGTCCCTGTGGCCATACCAAATGCATGGGTTATTAGAGGTCTCATGCACCATTAAACATTCACTGACAAACGAACAATTTTAGGGGGAAACATGAAGTTCTATCTCGATGATCGTGTTCAAATTCGCACAAACTGTATGACAAAGTGACGTCAACAAAAAATATATAAGCGTCACACGCTGTGTCACCCTTTTAGGCACAAAACACTCTGATGCGGTTTATGTGACTAAGTGTAAATGTTTACGTATGTCGTACATCTGAACTCTACCAGAAGTTATACAATTAACGCTCTATCTGTCATGTTTGCAAAACATTAGCATGGGAGCGTGTTTTCTGAATTGAACTTCAGGAAATTTGCCCTTTGTATTCTTGCATTGATGGCAAGTTCGATTTAATGTTTTAGCGATTAAAAATACAAAGAGTAGTTATACTTTGTCCTTTCAATGCTTGCAGCTGACACCGTATATCTTATATTTGCATTTCGACAGGAAATTTCAATTGTAAACGCTATTATGAATTTTTTGCGTGCTAAAATATCTTATTTTTTCCAACAGGAGATTGACAGGAGAGTGACCCAGTACATGGACGATGGACTGTTAGAAAATCATATTGAAACGTATGGTGACAGACTATCCACATTTCAACTACTAACGGAGCTGTTGTCGACCAAGGCAGTACAATGTAAAACGTCCTACGCAGTGAACTAAGGGAAAAAATAAATCAGAAGTCAAACAATAATGTCAGCTGATAGTTACGGCTTCTAATGATTTACAATATGATTATCAACGCCTACAGCCGGACGAAGCAGAGACAGTTTACTTTGAGTTTATTTAGGTTATGACAAGTGGATAAAGTTTATTGCAGAGAGGAATTCATTACATAACCAATCTTCAGTTGAATGCAAGGAACTTCTAGATTTCTGTTCATCGACTTTGTTGATGTTTGTATGTGTGGCGACTAGTATTTTGTACAGGTGCATGCAAACCATTACCATAGTGACATTGACTGTCAATCACACAATGAACATGACAGTTAAGAATTCTTTAACAAACAGAAATACGCCGCTCTGGTGAATACACATTTTTTGTGTCTAGATACCATGTTTGAAATGTTGAAATTTATTTTTGTTTGTTGTATAGATAGGTTTTGTTCAGTGTTCAGAGTAGCAATATCTAAGGATGCCAACGTTATGAACAATCAATATTTAGATGATATTTTAATTATTATTTTCCCTTGCTGTTCACTGCAATTTTACAAACCCTATTGACATCGTGAATAAATGCATGTTTTCCAAATATGATACCCTGCAAAATGAATTTGTTACTATTAGTTTCATTGTCGTTATTATTGTCCACATGTTATTGGTGTACATGGTGACAACTGTCAAATTTGTTTTAGAGTGATCCACTAAAAAGTAGACGCTGTACGAGTTGCCTTAAAGGGATATAGTCGTCGGAACTGCGCCTGTGCGAGTTTCTTGTTTACAAACAATGTATTTCGTGCACGATATCAAGATGCACCTCATCATCATAGCTGCAACATTTAAATTATACGATGATAGATTATGACAGACATGTTTTAACTGTCATCAATCACCATTGTGCCTTGGATACATTGTTGCCATGGGTCATATGGGTCCCATACGACCTTTGAGCGCAGTTCCGACGACTATATACCCTTAACATGGCAAACTCTTGCAGCATTGCTGAAGTCGTTTTGTGTCGTACAATCACAGATTTCCTACACACTGTTACAGCATTCTCATGTGAATGGCGACGTCATGTGCCGCCAGACAGACCAAAGTCTTGTAAAAACATAGACCAACGCGAAAATATAAGGTAAAGATGCGATTTCTATCAGCAATTAAAGTAGAATAAAAGAATCGAAACTGATAATTGCAAGAATACTAAAAGTCGCAACAACGTAAATAAAAAACCTCGTAAATTAGGCCAAAGGAAAAAAAATCTTGTTCATCGGATTTTTTGGACCAAGGTCCAGGATCTGCAAGCAAAATTGTTTTATTTTTTTTAGTCCGTAGGTAACCGCGGTCCCTCGGACTTTTTTGCCGGGATGCAGACAAGGCAAAATAATCTTTTCCCCTTTTAGGCTAACCAGAAATATCTCAGACAAGATACACTGATACTGGTTATTGAATCCAACACTATATTTCTCAACAATAACATAGGGAATTACATATAAGGTCGGTGTTTGCACAAAATGTTCATAGTATCATGGTCTCAGAATAAACCTAATATGCACAGCAAATCACTGAAATCCAACAATTCAGTATTGTCCTTCAATATCCCCCTGCTAGAACCTAGCATCTGAGTTTTTTTCACTTTGCTTTAGCCCCATGGCTTGGCCTCTTTACCGCTGTCCAGACACATTTTACATAATGGTCTAACAACACCGTTCAGAAAGTTCTCTTGCCGAAATAAAAAAAAAATCAAAATCGGACAAAGAAGCTAGAAGCGGCGATTTCGATTCATTTTTTCTTTCTGGCCTTACGGGAATCAAAACTCGACTTTACGAGATCAAAACATTTAATTCCAAAAAGTTATTATTCCTCATAGAGAAAATCCAAATCTCGTAATTATGGGATTTTATTTTCCTTTTCTTCCAAAATTGGCACAATACTGTACGTTTCCGTAGTTGCTAAGGGTGGGTCGTTTATACGCCCTCGACAGCGAGTTTCTGAATATCTTCAGCGACTTTTGCTTTGCTCCTGAGTATGTAAATAAAGTGTTCCCTGAAAATTGTGGTAATTCCTTCCAGTGGTAGCTGCTAGTGACGTAACGTGTGTGCTCCTCGCTTCCTTCAATCTCATCTGTTCTGTTGTCCTTGGAAACGAAATAGTAGTAATCGCAATTTCCAGAGTAAAAAGATAGAAAGATGGATCAGGAATGAATCGAACACGAGCGATGCAGACTGATTCTATATTGTACAGGATGGTTCATGCACAATACGTTCTCAGCATAACGGAAATGTGTCTGTTGATCATGATCTCATGCTAGGTTTCAGGTCTGTGGTCATTGGGCACGCGCAATCCACACCATTGGACTGTAGTGCACGTGTACCGCTTCTTGCCCTTGGACGTAGTGGTGAAGTAGAAAATGACTGTCCCAATCGCGATTAAAAACATCGAAGACCCCACGGCAAGGATAACGATTACAAGCGACGAAAAGGGTCTGTCATTCTGTGGAGTCACCGTAGAGATTAGCTCATTACCTCTCCGGATATCGGTTGTGTAAATTGTGTGCACCGGAGAGGGACGCACGCGCAGCTTGGCATGTGCGCGGCCATTGCCGACAGAATTGCTGACATCACAAGAAACCGATGCATTGTCGTCCTGTGGCTGTGTGACGGAAATTGTCAAAGTAGAGCCATTCTCGAATAATCTCGTCTGCAAGCTGTTGTTAACATTCCCTGTAGTTACTGACCACGAGTACGAAGAGGGTGCTGGGTTCCAGGCGCCTTTTACTTTGAACACAGCCGGTTCGCCGACAATAACTTCGACAATCGCAGACACCATCTCCGGCCTGGGCTTGAAATAAACCTCCACTGGTCCAACATCGCATTGCAAGGTTTTGTTTGCCATGCACGTTACATTTGCGCCGTTGTCGGCAGCGCTCAGTGGCCACTCATAAGTAACATCAGCGAGAGAGCTGTATGTACGATTCCCGTTTAGTAACATCCCAGATTTATACCATTGCAACTCTAGCGTGTGGTTTTTTCGAAATATGCAGTTTACCTCAAGCGTGTCTCCCTCTAGGTAATAGTTTTTCAATGTCGACGGACGACACTTGGGATAATATCCAGTCGGAGAAGAGTCTACTGTAAGCTCAACTTCCGGTGCCGAAGATATTGTACGACCAATTTTGCCGCTCATATCAAAAATTTCGCAGGTGTACTGACCAGCATCTGTTACATCAGCACCTTTAATTTGTAAATTGAATTCACCGACCGTGCTATTCCCGACGATACTGTACCTGGATGGTTCAACTATGCCTTCTAGATATTCCTTGAAAACAGTTCTGTTAATCGCAAAAGTGCCCTTGCGGTTGTTTTTCCATCGCACTTCTAAGCTTTCCGTTAGGTTAACCACGCTACACATCAGTACAGCTGTATCTCCTTCCATCACCACTGTATCGTTCGGTTCTTTCACGAACACCGGTGCTGTTGCCATCACAGATGCAATCAAAGCTCCCCAAAATACGCTTAATGGTACTAAAACGTACTGAGCCATGTCTGTGTAATAGCGCAGTATTATTACCATTTTCAATTAAAAAACTTCACATGAGGTGTTTATATAAGCCTCTACTTTTGCCTGCCGGAAAATGACTAGTGCCCACTCGCTCGACGTGTTTAACAGTTAAGAGACAACTTCATACAAATACTTATTATTTATATATAATGGTGATAAAAGTTTATTCGTCCAGCCACGATATTTTTATAGATATGACCTAAAACCACTTTCCTTCATTATATCAGAACATGATTGGCCTTATGATATGGTAAATGACATGACGCAGTTTAATGAAAGGAATTTCCGAATTATGATTTGCTGCTCTAGCATGCATATTTCACGGAGACAGTTTCATCAGGTCAAAGTTGCGACAACATCGTTTGAGTGCAGTGGGCAGCAACTTCAAAATTCGGAGCGCCAATCACAGCGCGCGTCACCGTCACATGTTACAAACACAGACTAGGCCAAGTTGGCGCCCGGCCAACTGCCGAATGTGCACCTGCGACAGCGGTCCAAGCACAGTTACATGCTGGCTGAAAAATTCATACCTGATACATCATTTGCTTCAAAAATGTTCATATCGTGTCAATTTCGATCGATTTTGAAAGTCCAAAATACAAGCGTGAGCAACATTCCAGTCACCCGCATAGGAAAGTGACGCCGACGTGCCCAACGTTCAATGTCGGGTGACTGGAACATGATGTCACTATGCACTATGAGACTGCATCGTTTCATTGTTTGGATTGGTACGGTAATGCGATCATACTTGTACAAAGACGTCGTTGCCATTTGAAATTCAGCTTACTGCTTTCATTTGACTGTCAGTCAACATATCATGACTCACTTGGTTAAAAAAAATCAAAAACTTACAATTGTAAAAAAATATTCACAATCTGATTGTGACCACCCTCCTCCCAAGATCTAATGGTCTGCCCCTTACATGTGGCAGATAAGACGCTCGTGTTGTGTACTCCAACGTCACTCGTGGACGTCGTGTAGCCATCGGAGCTGAAGTACATGTACTGAGCGATTACATGATAGGCTATTCACGGGTCACATACAACTGTGTGGCGAGGCTTAATAATCAAATCGTTCGACCAAGGTCTGATTTCGGGCAGCAGCCAGCTGCCCGGACAAGAGACCTTGGCAAGCGAAGGTGACAACGAATCACCATCTAGTATTTTCCTTCTGACTGGCTTCCCTCAGCCATATATCTCGGCATAATTGTCTGTTTGTGTTCTTCTTTCTGTTTGTCAGTCTTTTTCTGTTGATTTATGTCTGTGTCACGGTTTGTTTAATCTGTCTTTCCTCTTTCTCCATCCCAAACTCTCTCTCACTCACCCGTGTTGCGTCAGCGAAATTAAAGCAGAACAAAGAAAAAAGTAATTAAGAAACAAGGATATAATTTTAAAATGGAAACAGATTTGTGAACACATCCTATCTAGGGCAAATACCGGTGCGTACGAAGACCCCTTTATGCGCTAAGATAGTTCTAGCCGTCGACCAGTTTTGAAATACTGCTATTACATAAAATCGTTGCCTTGCAAACAATAGCTGATGTTACATAAACGACTTTCCGTGCAAACAATAGACCAAAACATATCAAATATTATTACAACATTACGAAAAGAGACAAACAGCCTGCAATCGGAGAGAACCATGTCTACGCGATAAGAAGCGGAACTTCAGCTGAAATTAAATTCCATTGTTTATATAGAAAACACGCGAAAGAAAAAAAGTCACAATTAAAGCGGAGTGTTTAAATGTTTTCTTGTCACGGAAAAATCGAGTCATTGTTTTCCATTGCGCACACATTGTCGTAATACATTGGGGCATTAGTATCGTTGTTAACAAATAAAATTCACAATATTTGATGTCATCGTATTACGTTGTTTCCATGCTGTGGTCGTTACAAGTCATACAAAATCACAAAATCTTATCATCGGCCTTCCCTCAGGCCTGATGTCATATCTTTGGAAATATCGTGATTTTCCGGCGTTTAATTCATGCTTCACATACGATCTCTACACTCGATTTACCAAGTCATTATCAGTTAGGGGATATTGAGAAATGATTAGAGCTGAGTGTTTTCACGCGTGTACTGTGTATGAACGTGAGGGAAGTCGAAGTACATTTTAGCAGGTGGTGGGAGCTGATAACGTGACTCTTTAAACATTTATGGTTTTGTGCATATTACTAGCAACGACAAACGAATCGAAATAAATTTATTAATAGCAGTTCTACAAACATCTTTTAAAATGTTTTCAATGACACCGATTACTATTGAGCTATTCATATCAAGGGAGGTCGTTTCCGATATCCGTAACTCGCTGCCCTATTAGATAGGTCATACCGCGGAGAAGGGGTACAGAACAGAAAACTCTTTCGTCTGTATATATTATTTTCAAGTTGGATTTGAATGAAAAAAAAAATAAACCAAACTATCAAATCTAAGTGTGGATCCACAGTAGAAACAAAGGAAAAAGGAAATACAAATATTCATTTGTGTTGGTGCGTGTTAATAACCGCATTGTAGTTTAAGGATCTCAGGACAGAGCATATGAGGAACTATATGATACATCCGCCGCCACAACATTTTCATTGTCCCCTGTATGACACTATTGTTAAGTTACGACACTGAAAAGCGACATCAAAAAACCGGCTGGCTCGAATGATGAAAAACTCACAAGTGTTATGGGAAGAAATTTACACAACGTTTTTTCTATTTACTAAAGCGAGCTTTACAACCGAAAAAATGATGTTAATAATAATCAAATTCAATCATTAGAAAATATCATAATCGTTAAGGAAATGCCTTCAATTTAAATTAACATGGCAAATCATACGTCAGCTTTGCAAAGAAGAAATTGAATCGGGTTGTTATTAGGATAAAAATAATTGAATAAAGTATTTTGTTATAACATTTCACTCCCTCCTACAAAATATTTAACATATAATTCAAAAGAAGCAAAGGATTTAATCTGATAACATTTCACAACTACCCTTGAAGTGACAAGGACATATGGCATCTGTTTGTATAAACACTGCAATCCAGTTTAAAGGAGCATTATAATTTCACACACAGTTTCAATATGAAAAGGATTCACTACCTAGCCTCCTGACGTACGGTACTACTGAGAGCCATGTCTTACTTCGCGCTTGGCCTGGTAGCAGAATTGGTCGATTTAACGGTCTTGACTTGCCAGCAAAATAGCAGCGCGGTGAACCTTCAACTGGACGACGTCTCGGACCTGTCTTAATACAAATATTATGAAATATGCAAATGAGATGGCCCATGCCGGATCCACAATACAAGTACAGGTAAACAGTATGTGAGATAACCCAGGCCTATCCTCAATACAAATACATGTCCAAACTATGGAACATGACGAATTAACTTCCATGTCTTGCGTCAGAACTTAATCACGCCATGATGCAAATGTACAGCCAAACACATAATAGAAAAGTATTTAGAGACGGGCTTAATCTCTACTCTCGTATTCTCGAACGACAGCTTTCCTCGCTCTTACATCTCTGTATAATTCTCTGTGTTATATCTCTTCGATTTTGTTGTTTATTAATCATTTCTCTGTTTTTCTGCCTGTGTGTCATTTCTTGTTTGATGACTCTTCTCTCACTCCTACCCTTCCCAAACACATTCTCTGTCTCTCTCTGTCCTCATCTCTCTCACTCTAATACGTCAGCAAAATTATATTAGAACAAGGCAAAATAGCAAGAAATAAAAAATGATATCATTTCCGACGGCGCATTTGTATGTAAATGCTGTTACGGTATTTAACCATACATGTATTTTAAATAACGCGACTACGTAAAAGAGTTTCCTGGCAGACAACAGACCGAAACATTAAATTTCATTCAAATATGACGAAAAGAGACGAACAGCTTGATCGGAAAGAGCCGTTGTGATAAAATTAAATTTCTTTGTTTGGAACACATACAAAAGAAAAAAAACCAATAAACTAGAGCATGTAAGCATTTTATCGTCACTGAAAATTCAAATCAATGTTTTCCTTTGCGCATAAATCGCCAAAATGGAGGAGGAGCATTAGTATTGTTTTTGCAAAATAAAACGACACTTTAAGGTATTTGTTGTCAACGCTGTATATTGGTTTTGTTTCCATATTGTCGCCGTTGCGAGTCATTCAAAACTGTTAAGCCTGCCATGGTCCTTCCCTGATGTCATATATTTGAACACACCTTGATTTCACGGCGTTTGCATTCATGCTTTACATAATGATCCCTACACTTTATCTACCATCTCACTCTAAAGTAAAGAACGAGAACTTGGAAACGATCGGGTTGTATTGGATGTGAGGGAAGTCAAATTTTCTCCCAGGTGGTGTGACCTTTCAAGGTTTTGTACAAACAGTAACAACTACAACACTGTTGAAATTTTATTAACAACAGTTCAACAGCTGTCTTTAATTTAAAATGTTTTCAATGACACCGATATGTGGAGAGAGATCGTTTCATCGATGTGGATACCCGTCACCCCATTAGATAGGTCATGCCGTGGAGAGAGGGTACAGAAAACACGTTAGTCTGTATATTTTCAAGTTGGGTTTGATGAAAAAAGAATTAAATCAGAATAAAAAAAAATTATGCGTGGATCCACAGTAGAAACACAAGGAAAAAGAAATGTAAACAGGTCGGCATATAATCACACTCTAAACGATTCATTTGTGTATTCTTTGTTTTGCGTCCCCACCCGCGTAGGTTTTTAAGGTTTTCATGAAAAACACACACAATGTATTTGAATAGGAAATTTTAAGACATGACCGCTTAGCTCTGAACTAAAATTTTGTTACACTTTTTTATTTGCTGCAATCAAATTACATTGTGTTAATTTTCTTGTGTGTGTTTTTCAGCCGCTTAGACGCGTACCTTTTCCCATTTTGAGTGGACGCAAAACAAAGAATCAAAATTTACTATAGGATCAGTAACTTTAGTTGAGTTGCGGCTAAGTAAAGACAATGATAGCGTCGTTTCACAGTAGGCTTCTGCTGTAAGTGAAGTGGACTGCATAGTGTACTCCCTGGTGTGTGTTTATTATGGGTCCATAAAAGCTCTTTGATTTTCACCGCAGTTATAACAAATCAGTGCAACTGCTGAAGCAAGTTTTGGAACAACTTTACAAAACAATTACACAAGTGTGTCAACATTTAGATCAATTTCACTGTCCATTCTTATCTGCATACCAGTGTAATTACCAGTCCGGGTTATGTCCATATAGAGGATAGTAGGGAAGAGCCAATGGCGTACCGTATATGTAATGAAATTAAGGCAAGAACCAATCACGTACTGTATATGTAACAAGGGTCAAAGGTTACGTTGGTTCACTTCGTTCAGATCGCGATATGACCTGACAGATCCACCGATCGAGTGAGACTATTGGCTACCCGGAAGTATAGCTCCAGTCGATTGGCGACGTTCTACCGTGTTAAAAATTGTAAGATTTCTTCAGGAATAGTTTTCTGAGTTTCTTTACCCTTAACCATATTCGACAAAGAGTTATTGGACGTTTTTCGTTCTCTTTTCCAGCTTTTGG
This sequence comes from Ptychodera flava, assembly GCF_041260155.1. Classification (NCBI taxonomy): domain Eukaryota; kingdom Metazoa; phylum Hemichordata; class Enteropneusta; family Ptychoderidae; genus Ptychodera; species Ptychodera flava. The sequence goes on from NC_091937.1 coordinate 13,807,546, forward strand.
TTAACTTCTCGGCGATTGATCCGGCGCGCGTTTTTCTGAGCGAAGGGTCAATCGTACCGGGAAACGCATGGTGATCGAAAAAATCGTGCTCCATCGTGCTCCGATGACCGACTAAAACAGTTGACCCATCTTTGTAAAGCTTGAAAAATTCTGCATACTGCAGATGGCAAGGTTAAATTGAAATTTGACCAAAAATAGGCGATATTTGGCGACAAATAACTTACTGTTGATTTACAAGGGTCAAATGCTGATTTCTGGGAGCCGTACCCGGCCAGGAAATTCATCCAAATAAGTAACTTTCAATGTACTAACCACTTGTGTCGGTCACCATCTCGGCCGCACTGAACATTGTGCGTAACGTCTACAACTAAAAACTACCCAGTGCTAAAAATAAAGGGCGAAATCAAGCCGAAAAGTTCCAAACTCGTTGCAATGTACGAGCCAAGGTTTGCATGGTTAAGTATTCATGACGTTGGCGGCGGCAGGTTCGCTGATTGGTCAATCGTACTATCCTCTCTATGGACATAACCCGGACTGATTACTTTGGTATCCGTCAGATCTCAGGATAGAGCCATGAAGAACTAATCAGGACGCATATGATACATCCGCTGTGACCGCATTTTTCAATGAATAAAATATTTATTGTATAGCATTTCACGCTCTACAAAATATTAAAGATAGAATTCTACAGGAGCAAAGGGTTTCATCTGATAATATTTCACATCTCCCCCTGATACAATGAAACAGGCCTTCTGTCAGTATAACAGTGGGAGCTAGCTTAAAGGTCCTGGAGCACCGTTTCTTCATACTCACAGCGTAGTTTGGAAATAGTCCGCCATCCCTACTTTCAATATGAATAGGAGCCATTACCTCCTGAATCACAGTCAACTACCATGACAGCCATGTTTTACTTCACGTTTGACCTAGTTGCAAATATGGTCGATCTAACTTTTTCTGTAAAGATAGTGTTATTACCCATGTCGTGAGTCATTCTGTACATGTTGTGTTGTAATTCAATTTCCAATATGTACCGTTGGTGGCGCCCTCGCTCGGATAATTGCTTGTTTCAACGATTTTACATTACCTTTGCAAGCGCTTTGGAAGTCTAAAAATGGTCATGATTTTATTTTAATTCAGATAGAAATACAGGCGGCAGAAAAAGTCTGTTTAAAAGGTTAAACTAGCACTATCTTAAAGATGACCATTACATTGGCTTCTTTGTTTGTTTATGACGGCACCAAGGCTATAACAAATGCATAGTTGGGTTGCTAAGTTGTAGTAGCTGTATGATTAATATTTTCAATTTTTATGGGAAAGAAAATAAGCAATACGTTCATTTCCGCGTCCACTTATTGCGCGCGTTTACTGGATAGTACTCTTCTAAAATTTGAACGGTCGATTTTTTTCGCTTTCCGAAGATGATGGCTAGACATTTTTAGACATCTCCCCTGATAGTGACATTGGGCCTTCAATTCTATGACACGTGAGCTTGATTTAAGGAACCGTTTCAGTTTGCTCAGTATGATCCTCTATCCATAGTTTCAATATGAATAGCATCGTTCTTGCTGAGCGGTTCACCAACGCCATTATTCAGCTCTAATCTGGCGTAACTCTCGTTCGATTTATGGAACCTGCTAAAATTACCCCTACTTATGGAAGCATACAAACAACAAACGAATCGGATCTACAGATTCTGAAAACAGAGTTTTACCAAAACCAAAACCAAATGTAAGTAAAATACAGCACACGTTGCGTTTGAAAAGTATTGTACTTAACGTTTTTAAAAATAGAAATAATTTTATACGAGATTTATACATGAGAGAAAATGCCAAGAGGATTTGACCTATAAAATGGGTTTCAAAAATGAATGAGAAATGCGCATTTTCGATTGAAACCAAGAGGTCAGTATTTTTAATCCAAACACTTTTGGTACGCATTAGGCCAACCGTATTCTTTTGTTTCTTTTCCCAACAATAATCGTGAACTGGTGTTCTTTACTGTGCTCGATCTGAAAGGATTTGTGGGGAATTTACGAGTAAGCAGGGGCACCAAACAAGCCCAGGTTTGTAGGTATTTTAACATAAATAGACCACCTAAGACATTTTGATCATATTCGAATTTTGTGATAGAAGTGAAAGAAGTTGGCAAATGTCCCTCTGCTGCGATTTTCCAACCCGTCTACTAAGACCTGGAAGCACAAATCATAATCTGATGAATGGAGCAAGCTTCGGATTTTATACAACTTTTTTACACTATCAACGTTTCTATCCCACACAGATGAACTTCATCAAGATAGATAAATACTTGGCTTCTTTAATTCATTCCACTTATGTAGGCCGGTGCACTTTGAAGAGTGTTTATCTGACCTGATGAACATCCTCTGTGTAGCATCGAAACGTAGATAGTGTTTATCGAATAAAATTGTATGATGTCTGACTCAGTTTGCTCCATTCATCGAACAGTATCTTCTGGCCACTCGGTTTAAGGTAGTATGCGCCTCGAAAGTGAAAGACTTAAACTATTGCTCAAACTTTCCTCGGACTCAAGAATAAAAATCGGGGGTCGCCGTGCACATTTTGGTACTAGAGATGAAAATATTCCAGGCTTTAATGATAGTTGCAATTCAAAATGGTCGCCATCCCTGTGTTAATTTCATGGAGAAAAATAAAGTTTTCTCTATTGTTGAAAAACTAAGACGGTAAAAAGTTTCCTAACACCAAGAGCTTTAAAATGAACATCCACAAGTGGTAGATCAGAAAAATAACTGCAAACGTTTTAGAGCCCGAGTATCTGTCCCCAAGCCTGGCCAAGGCACGATCTACCTTAAATCGAAAATGCGTATTTCTGATTAATTTTTTAATAATCGAATCATGGGTTATTTAGCAAAATTATCGATTGGAATCTTTTTGAGTCAATTCCCACCAGTAAACGGAAATGTACAAGTGTGTTGAATTGTTCACTTCGTAGCGGCCTCTTTCAGGCGAGTCTTTTCATGGCGCCCTCTTGCCCCTGCGGCCACGACCAAACATGTGACCAAAGAAAAAACATTCACTGATAAACGAACAACGTTTTCGGGGAAGTATTAGGTTCCTTTTCGATAAACATGTTTAAATTCGCACTAACTGTATACCAAAGTGAGGTAATGAAAATATATATCAGCATCGCACACTGTGTCACCTTTCAGGTTTTGGTTTTGGAATGAGAGTTGTCGTTCATAAACCTGTCAACGGTCCCACAAACCTATTTCAGCAATTTGTGGTGTTATGGTAAAGCACAAATCACCATGCCGATGTCAAGTTTTCCCAAACCAAAACTTAAATTGAAAACGATGTGTAAAGTTGCTCTCATTTTCTTATATATTCAAGTTATTTGTTTCTCTGGTACCGAAATTTGCTCGGTGACCCCTTAATGTTATTTTTGATTTTGTGAGAGAATGGTTGAAAGTTACATCGAGGAATCGAAAGTTTGAGCAAAAGTTTAAGTTTTCTCTTTCGAGCCGAGGCTCATACTACTGTAATAAAGTAAGCTAATAAATGTGACCATACAGGACGTATTCACTTCAACGTCTGACGTCAAAACTCAATTACGCCTTGTTGTAAAAGAAAAATAAAAAGACTGTAAACATGAACGAATACTTGAGAAATGAAAATAGACAGACTTTATCTCACTTTATCTCGACAGCCTTCCTCACTCTGTATGATTGTCTGTGTCATGTCTCTCTTCAATGAATTTTGTTTTTTTATTAGTTTGTTTTTTTGTCGTCTCTATGCTTCTCTGTCTGTATTTCATTGCTTGTTTGATCTGCCTCTACCTCCCTCCCACTCTTCCCAAACAATCTCTGTCTGTCTGTTTCTCTCTCGAATATTACTAGTCCAGTCAATCTAAGCCAAAAAAGGGGTAAACCTAGGACTAATTGCAACAGAAATTATTTCTTCACCATGCATTTTGGAAAGGTCCTAGAAATAACATACTAAAAGTATAAAAAAATCTAAGGGGTGCAACAGTGCCTAATTTGCATAAATGTAAAGGGGGCTCATGGGTATAAAATTGTCGCTGATAGACGATTTCTACTTAAAATATATGGCTAAACATGCTTTTGATCAGGGTTTTTTGGCTTATTTGCCTCCGTTTTGGTCTAGGCAATGTTGTTGAAAATATTTTGTCGTCATAGAAATATTCCTCATTTGCATAAATCCAATATGGCCGCCACAACACTTCACTTTTCTTAGTTTTTCTCGAATTAATAACTATTTTTAAGCTACTACTGACAGCAATAGAATAATTTTTTCACATTGTATTTTAGACAAGTCCTAGAATAACATACTAAAAGCCTAGTACAATCTAGAATTGTAAACAGTGCCTAATTTGCATAGATGTAAAAAAGATTATGGGTACAAACTAAGTGCTGATAGAATGTTTTCTGCTAAAAATAATTGGCTAAACATGATATGTTATGCAGGTTTTTGGCTTATTGCCTTGTTTTTGGTTTAGGTAATGTGATGGTAGTACATACTACTTTGTATAGATATAACGGATAATGGGTGCAATACATTCACTGATAAAAGAAATATGCATATTGAATTGAGAAAAATGCGACATTATGTTCAAGTAATGTATGCATTTATCTTAATTTTTGTCCAGGCAATATTTTTGAATACATTTTATCGCCCGAGAAATATTCCTAATTTGCCTAAATCAAGTATGGCTGCCACTGCATTTCACTTAAAAATTATATTTAATCTACACAACAAGTAGTTTTTGTTTCCACTCTGTATTGAATGTATAGAATGACAAACAAAATGACTATTAAGAGGGGAGACAGTGCATTATTTGAATAAATATAAAACTTAGAAAAGGGAACAAAATCGTTGCTGTTAATAGATTTCTTAAAAATATATTCAGCAAATTGATATTTAATTCAAGAAACTTGATTATTTAATGTACTTTTTGTGTTTGTAGGCAATGCATAAAATCATTTAAGATTCCTCATTTTACATAACTGCAATGTGCCCCTCCTACCACTTTACTTTTCCCTTTTTTGACCTATAGTATAAATGACTATATATAATGTTAAAAAACAACGGAGATCATTACAACTAAATTTTAGTAGGGTCATGGAAGTTACATATCGCAAGTTTAAAGGCCTGTGTGACACCAGATTTTCTCATCAGAAATTTACCACCAGATTACAATTTCAATGGAAAACAAAAGGGATTACACCTCAATCATTCTCATACAGACTAGAACAAAGGCGATCCCAGGGATCGCGAAAAGTGCATTTAATGAAGTTGTGCATAAGACAGCTAATTTACCCAAATGCTAAATGGGTCATAGATGCTATACAACCTGGTGCTGATAATCTATTTACGAAAGTGATTTAAGAGATAAGCTGACATTGTAATGACTATGTAACATCGTTTTGTTGTTTTTAGTTCAGGGATGTTTTCAAATATATCTTACAGCGATAAAAAATCCTTATTTGCAATTGTCCAATAAGTCAACCATGTCACTTCCTTTTTCTAATTGGAACATGAATTATTTCTTCACCTTAAATACTTAAAAGGTCCAAGAAAGGTATATTCAAAGCCTAATACAATCTACATTGTGCAAAGGACTAATTTAAAAGATTTTATAGGAAATGCCTACACTGTATTAAATGTAATAATTAAACTTGAAAGGTTTTACAATATCGTGAAAGAGAGATTGGAAGTTTTTACTAACATTGCTAAATATATTTTACCTAATTTTGAGCGATCCTCATGTGCATAAATTATATATGATGACCATTAAAATAATTTTCTTTAATTTTTCAAATTGACGTCAACTGATTTTAATTATGTTATCAGTAAAATGAGAAGTTACATTAAGAGACACTACTTGTTTAAGTTATATAATACTTTAAATTCTTCCTATCGAAAGATGTCCATTTTATAACTTGAATGAACATTTTGCTCAGTACAAAGAATTGACATGGTTATTTATTTTCTGTGTATTTTAACTCATTTTAATGATTATATACTAATAGGGCCTACATAAAGAAAAGCCCTGTAAAATAAACAATGATTGATTCGTTTATTTCATTTCAATTATCTAGAGAATTTGCATAATGTCAATAACATTGGGAACTTACTGGAAGATTTGGATTTTCTTAATGCATACCGAAATGCTTGGCCAAATAACCAACACTTTGTACTAAGGGAGGCTGAAGAACATATGTGTTTCAGCTCTATTTTCTTTTATTTTCACCTTTACCCGTATTACTAATATAGATTAAGTGTTGGTAAAATGTAATTAAAGACCAGGTTGTGTGGTCACTGGTAAATCAGATATACTTTTGACTGTGTGCAACTTGCCTGTTCATGCCACATACAGAAATTTATGATAATAATGATAAATAAATTATAATGATCATGATGACATAGAGGTACAATTGTTATACTATACTGCCAATTATTATGAAATATGGATAAGGAAAGCTGTTCCTTTATCAGCTGAAAGACATTACAATAATCAAAGGACACTGCATTTCTCAAAATTTTGAAATTTCTTGAAGACAACAATTGAAAATTAATATAAAGTCATATAATGGACTGAAGACAGAGATTTACTGTTTAATCTTACCGTATACAGCCATAGCATTTGAGGAAAAACTGAAAAAAATCTGTTGACTGAATCATGATAATCTAAATCTAGATACTTTTCATAATGTTACATGGTCTAGCTGCTTTTTCAAATTTTCATGACCGTGAAACAAGAAAACCAAGATGTGAAGGGATTTGCATCACAGAAGCTGCCGTTAACGAGTTTATGAATTAGGATATCAAATTTTGACATCAAATTATCATAAAATTGGTTATCCTGTATTTTGAACCTTATGGAAGTCTCACCTCAGATTGGCCAGACTCTCAATTCCGTGAGTGATCGATCTTATTGGTAATAATGCAAAAGTCTTATAATCTGCAAATGGGAAGTCCATTACATAACAGCCCCATGAGTGATACTTGCACATCTAAGATCAGATATGATACGCAGTACAATTATATCATCCTATGCTTCACATCTTTTCATTGAGTTATCCTTCCCAATACTTATGGGTTCTACAATGAACTGCAGCAGCATGAATAACCCCGACAGAAAGCAAAATCTAGACTTTCTGTTGTCAACGAAGGGATTCTGGCTGTAAACAAATGAACCACCTAGAGGAAGATGTAAACAGAGAGGAAGAGGAAGAAATTTTGATATGATAATGACCATCATAATAATTGTCATCACCACTACCATCATGGTGATTCAAATGATGTTCGTATTTATACTAATGATAGTTTAATAATGAGAAGGATGATTCACAGGCACAACTGTTAAGTTTGGGGAACCATTTATTAGTAACTGAATATTTCCAACGCCATTGAAGATAGTGACCAAAAGCATAAAATATTCCTTCAAATATTTTACTGCAATCGAACATGTTCTAGGAGAAAATGACTTAAAATGACAATTGATGTCAAAACTTGAGCACGTCCAATGATTTTTTATGAATAACCTTATCGTCGTAAAAGAAAGAAGAATATCCAAAGAAAGAATTCTGATTCCTTTTATTTAAACAGTAATTCTCTGAAACTCTTCTCTTTATTCATCGCATTTCTGAATAACCAGAAAATGTCAATGGAAGCTATTGTAGGCTTATTGTATTCAGAAGACCGTTTGTGTCAATTATGCAAATTAGGCCTTTTGTATTAAAATATGCAAATTATGCATGCAAATTAGGTCAACCTCTTTTGTTTTTGGTAATTCTTGCAAAACCTTAACAATTTCATGGAGAAAAAAAATTGTTTAAATATAAGCTTAAACATTCATTTTGTCTGAAATAGTGGAAAAACTGTGAATATATGCAAATTTCTTAATTTGCATATTCTTTATTGTTCAAGACATTTAGAAAATAACTTGTTGAACCTTACTAAATTGTGTTGCAATGAAAAAAGTCACTTGAATTCAGTTTACATGCCCAAAATGTGAGTATAGCAGTCATTTTAAAGGCGATATATAGCTAATTTGAATATATGCAAATTTAACCAATTTGCACCCCTTATATTTTCCTATACTTTTAATATGTCATTAGTGAGACCTTTCCAAAGGTCATGGTGAAAAAATAATTTCTGTTGCAATTAGTCCTAGGTTAAACCCTAAATTGACTGGACTATACGTGAGAAAAAATAAATAAGGACAAAGAAAAAAGCAAAAAAAGGAACAAAGATGTAATTTCCAAATGAAAATAGCTCATTTGAATGTAAATATTGTTATAGTATAGTTAACCATATTGAAATAAAATATGTACTGCATAAAAGAGTTCCCTTGCAAACAATAAACCGAAACATTAAATGTCATTAAACTATGACGAAAGGAGACTGATCGGAAAGAGCCACGTCCTCACGATAAGCACTGAAAGTTGTGATAAAATTTAATTCCTTTGTTCAGAACACATACAAAAGATATCTTTAATTTAAAAAGTTTTTAATGACACCGATAACTTTTGAGCTATTTATATTAAGAGAGATCGTTTCATCGATGTGCGTACCTCGTTGCCCCATTAGATATAGGTCATGCCGGGGAGAGGGGTCACAGAACAGAAAACACTTTAATCTGTATTTATTTTCAAGTGATGAAAACTTGAATTAAATCAAAATGTCAAAGATATGCATGGATCCTCAGCAGAAACAAAAGAAGAAAGAAATACAAATAGGTCAGCATAAATCATACTCCCAACGATTCATCTGTGTTGAGGTTAAGTAGTATCCGTCAGATCTCGTGAAAGAGCTCATAAAGAACTACATGGTAAATCCGCCGCCACCACATTTTTCAATGTGGCCGACTGATGGCGCTATTGTAAAGTTACGATACTGAAGATCAACATCCTGAATGCATTCATATGATGATCTTTGTAATTAAACAGCTAATTATTTGTTGTTTTTTCAGACAAGACGCATTTTAATTTTAATGCATTCACTGTTATGTAGATTTGTTTTATTTGTGACTATGTGGAAATAAATTTATCTTTTTCAAAAAAAATGATTGCGCTTGTAATTTTAACGCATTCAGAGTTATGTAGATTTGTTTTATTTGCGACTATGTTGAAATAAATTTATCTTTTTCAAAAAAAAAAGATCAACATAGGTCGTCTTAATTCAACGGGAATTGTTAGCAATTCAATAAATGATTTAAATTGGAAGATTTTCCATAGAGGCCTAGTCACAGGCAGTTTGGCCAAAACTTTCAATTTAAGTGATGGGAAATGCCATATTTGTGGCCAAGAAGAAGCATTTGAGTGTAAATATGTAAAAGAAATTTGGGAGAAATGTATTTCTTTCTTTGTCAGAAAATACAACTGTGATAAAAATATCAATATCAACAGAGAAGCAATTGCAGGAATCGAAAATGATAATAACGCAACATCTGACATTATTTATTGTATTACTTCCTTTGTAAAATACACAGTGTGGAATATTCGAAATTCAGTTACTCTTGATGGGATTAAAGTTTCCCTTCAATCCTATGTTATGCAATTAAAATGTTATCTTTCCTCGTAGATGAAAACGTTATATTTCACTTATAAGATGATGAACAAAACTGAGGATTTCATCGCAAAGTTTTCAAGCCTTGTAAGACTTGAAGGAGAAGAATGCATCTTGAATGCATTCATATGATGATCTTTGTAATTACACAGCTAATTATTTTTTTGTTTCTTTTTTGTTTCAGACAAGATGCATTGTAATTTTTATGCATTCACAGTTATGTAGATTTGTTTTATTTGCGACCATGTTGAAATAAATTTATCTTTTTCAAAAAAAAAAAAAAAAGATCAACATAGGGAAACCATTCGGCTTGAATAACCAGAAAAAATATCAGAAAAGTTATTTGAGGGAAATGCACTTGGGGTAATCTTTTCCCAAAGGGAGAATTACAACTGGCAAAATAATGTTTCAATTCAACGACCAGAAATATATTGCTTTTTTTTCTTGTGAAATAAAAATAAGTTAATGTTCCTGGCTTTGTCCAACGTCGTTTGTTCTGCACCACATCTTGGGCTTCAGCAAAATCGCAAAGTACAAAATGACAGCCGCAATCACGAGTGAAAACGTCGAAGCTTCCACGATCAGAACGATTACAAGTGGTGAAAGACCTCTCTCATAGCGCGGACTCACAGCAGGGGTGACCCAGTCAACTGTCCTAATCGAAGTTACTCCGATATCGGTTGTTTTTGGTGATGTGTAAATTGTTTGCACTTTAGAGGGGCGCACGCGCAGCTTGGCGAATGCGCGCGCATTGCCTACAGAATTGCTGACATCACATGACACCGACGCATTATCGTCCTGCGGCTGCGTGTCGAAAATTGTCAAAGTCGAGCCATCGTTGGAAAATCTTAGTGGCAAGCTATTATTGGCAACTTCCATGTTATTTACCGACCAGGAGTACAATGACGGTGATGGGTTCCAGTCGCCTTTTACTTTGAACACAGCCGGTTCGCCGACAATAACTTCTACGATCGCAGACACCATCGCCGGTCTGGGCTTGAAATAAATCTCCACTGGTCCAACATCGCATGTCAAGGTTTCGTTTGCCACACACGTTATCTTTGCGCCGTTGTCGGCAGCGGTCAACGGCCATTGATAAGTGACATCAGCAAGATAGCTGTACGCACGATTCCCGCTCAGGAGTATCCCAGATTTATACCATTGCAAATCCAGCGTTTTGTTTGTTTTTCGAAATATGCATTTTGCCTTCAGCGTGTCCCCTTCTAGATAATAGTTTTTCAATGTCGACGGACGACACTTGGGATAATATCCAGTTGGAGGAGAGTCTACTTTAAGCTGTGCTTTCGATGTCGTAGATACAGGGTGACCTAATATCGTGTCAAAAATTGCACACATGTATTGATCATCATCTGTTACATCAACACCTTCAATTTGTAAATTGAATTCACCGACCGTGCTATCCCCGACGATACTGTACCTGGATGGTTCCACCCTGTCTTTCAGATGTTTTCCTAAAACAGTCCTGTTCGTCGACAAAGTGAAATTTCGGTCACTCTCCCATTGCACTTCGAATCCTGCACGTAGGTTAGCCACGCTGCACATAAGGACCGCTGTGTCTCCTTCCATCACCACTGTATCGTTTGGTTCTTTCACAAACGCCGGCGTTGTAGTCACCAAGGATGCGGTCATCAGAGTTCCCAAAAACACGCTTAACTGTCCAAATACACACCGAGCCATGTTTGTGGAGGCCTAAAGGTGTGGTATCACCGTCAGTTTTACTCAAAATGTTTCAAAGTATATGACTCTCCCTAAGTGAAAGTGACTCGCTCGCAGCGCGTGTTGAAAACTTAAAAGTTATCATGATACTTAATGATAAGACTGCTGTAATAATAATGACGACGACAATGATTAAATTATATTCACAACAATTATCTGTTTTATAGATTTGACCTATGACACTGATGGTCTATTATTAGCACAGAACATGATTGACCTGAATCCTTTTGATGAGAATAATGAGACGCCGCCGCAAAGAGATTTCTTACAAAAGTTAAATTGCAAATAAGGGACACGCACAGAATCGCTGTGTACTAGATACATGTAGGTTCTACGATCGGAATTTTCAGAATTTTGATTTTTGTCGCTGAAAAATAATACAGGTTTCACGGAGAAGTTTCATCAGGGTTGTAGTTTGCGTAGGCCCACTTTACCTTGAAATGAGCTGATAAACGTGACAATACAGGATGTAGTCACTTCCACGTCTTATGTCAGACTAGATTACGACATGGTGTGTAAATCTAAAACACAAACTTATAGGCTATACCCGAACAATGAGCCGAGGTGAACTCCTTCTCCACTCTCTTTCCCCTCGAATCGACAGCCTTCCTCGCTCTCATATATCAGCATGATTGTCTGTGAAATGTCTCTCTTTGATTTTGTTTGTTTGTCAGTCTATCCGTGTGTCATTACTTGAATGCCTCTCCTCTCCCTCCTGCCCTTCCTAAACACACTTTGTCTGTCTGCCCGTCTAATTGTCTGTCTGTCTGTTTCTGCCTCTGTCTATCTGTCTGTCTGTACCCCCATCTCTCATGATTACGTCAGCATATTAAACTAGAACAAAATTAAAGGCAAGAAAGAAACTGAATTTCCAAACCTAATCGATGCCTTTATATGTAAATTTTGTTATAGTAGTTGACCATATTTTGAAATAATGCTACTACAGTCCTGTGCATAAAAAAGGTTCCCTTGCAAACAATACACCGAAACATAAATGGCATTACAATATGACGAAAAAAGACAAACAACCTGATCAGGAGAGCCATGTTCTCGCGATAAGGACCGAAACTTGTCATAAAATGAAATTACATTGTTTTAAACACATGCCAAAGAAAATACATGTCAATGGGAGCATTTACGCGTTTTATTGTTACTGAAAATTCCAGTTAATGTTTTCCTTTACACATAAATTGTCAAAACAGAGCATGAACCTCGTTATTGACCAATAAAATTGAAGGCATTTGTTGTCATCGTGTTACATTTTTTGTTTCAACATTGCAAGTCCTACAAAATCTTTAAACTTATTATTGGCCTTCCCTGATGTCATATCTTTGAAAATATCGTAATTTCACAGCGTCTCCTTTCAAGTAAATAAGGCGATATTGATCGAGCATTGAGTGTATTTGAATCATGTTTAAAATGTGAGGAAGTCAAATATTTTCTCGCAGGTGGATAGAGCTGATAACGTAACCTTTCAGAGTTTTATGAATATAGGCGCAATAAAAACAGTATCGAAACAAATTTATTAGCAGCAGTTCAACTGCTCTCTTTAATTTAAAATGTTTTCAATGACATCGGTCACTGCTGAGCTATTTATATGAAGAGATATCGTTTCATCGATATGCATATCTCTTTGCCCAATTAGATAGTCATGCCGGGGAGACGGGATACAGAACATAAAACTCACTTTCATCTGTGTGTATTTTCAAGTCGGGTTTGATGAAAAAAGACTGAAATCGATATATCAATGATATGCTTGGATTCACAGGAGAAACACATGGAAAAAGAAATGTAAATATGTCTGCATATATCATAACTCTCAATGATTCCTTTGTGCTGGGTTTTATAACCACATTGGTCCACTATCTGTCAGATCTCGGGATAGAGCCAAGAGGAAATATCAGGACGTACATTACGTAAATCTTTCAATGTCGCCGACTGGTGGCGCTATTGTCAAGTTACGATACTGAACATCGACGTCGGGAAACCGTCTGGCTCGAATGACAAGAAAAAACTCACAAATGTTATGGGAGGATAATACACGGTGTATCTTTTTTTTTTCACAAAGGAAGAATTACAATTGGAAAAATAATGTTAACAATAATCAAGTTCAATAACCACTGGCAAATATTACAATTTTCAGGAAATGGCATTTTTTTCTCAATACAAGCCTTCAAAGTGGTAAGCTTACTTATACATTTACGATGTCCGATATGATTATTGACAAATGAATTCGAGTCAAGATTATATCCCCTTTAAATCAAAACTGTTGACATCACAAATATTACACTGTCTCTGCATCTGGCATTAAGAGGAGATATTTTGACGTTGAACATGAAATTTTGATTTAAACAAAGAACAAAAATAATTGAAAATACATCAAAACCTGCATCTAATTGAAATGCAGCTTTAACGACAATTATTGTTATTTTTATCCCTAAGGGCAAATATCACTGCATATGGGCACTTCATTGCTCGGTGGGATTCTAGATTATTGTCTGCTTGTGAGATTCAAAAAATGTTAATTTTTTGTATCTCAGGGTAGAGATATCGGCGTCTGGAACGAATCTACTGATTATCTGTCAAAATGATAAATATTTTTGACGGTGTAAATATTGATCCTGTAACATAATGTGGTAAAAGACTCACGAAGCCACTCCCTGTAGTCAGTGTGTACGCTTGTTCGGCCGCAACTAAAGTATTATATATCGTATGAAGGTTAGCTGCAAAGCGTCATTTTATGATAAATCCGCTTGTTTGTGAGCGAAAAATTAAATCAGACATAATTAGTGAATATGAATAGTCTTCGAGTGAAAGGACATCTGATGTGTCGTTTCTACAAGAGCGCCCTCAGTGACGGATTTCTTAATATCATTTTCACTGCTGACAACAAATTTCGATTTGCTCCTGGGTATGTGAGAAGTGTCATGAAAAGTTGTGAATTAATTTCTATAGTCCTCGCTTCGTTCAACCGCGCCTGTTCTGTTGTCTGTGCAAGCAAAAGAGTAGTTATCGCCATTTCAAGCTCTCCACACAGAGATGAATCAAGGAATGAAACGAACGTTAACGATGTAGGCCGATTAGAATGTGAAGGACACTATACCAGCGTAACGAAAAGCGTGTTGACGCCATGCTAAGTTTCATGTCTGAGGCGATTGAGCACGCACAATCCATACAATTAGACCGCATTAGTGTCCCTTTGCGTAGCAGCAATCGCGAGTCAAAAAATCAAATCTCCCGTAGCAACCGCAACGATTACAATCAAGGACAGAGGTTTGTCATTCAGCGGACTCACAGCGGAGGTATCGGTTGTTTTTGTCGTTGTGTAAATTGTCTGCACGGGAGCAGGGCGCACGCGCAGCTTGGCTATTGCACGCGCACTGCCTACAGAATTTGTGACAACACATGACACCGACGCATTGTCGTCCTGCAGCTGTGTTTCCAAAATTGTCAAAATTGAGCCACTGTTGGAAAATCTTGGTTGCAAGCTATTACCCACTTCCACGTCATTTACCGACCAGGAGTACTGTGAACGTATCGGGTTCCAATCGCCGATAACTTCGAACACAGCCGGTTCGCCAACAATGACTTCGACAATCGCAGACACCATCGCCGGTCTGGGCTTGAAATAAATCCCCACGGGCCCAACATCGCATGTCGAGGTTTCGTTGGCGACACACGTTAACGTTGCGCCGTTGTCGGCAGCGCTCAGCGACCATTGATAAGTAACATCAGCGAGAGAGCTGTACGAACGATTCCCGCTCAGCAACATCCCAGATTGATACCATTGCAAGTCTGGCATTTGTTGTGAGTTTCGAAATATGCATTTTGCCTCAAGCGTGTCTCCCTCTAGGTAGTAGCTTCTTAATGTCGACGGACGACACTTGGGATAATATCCAGTTGGAGAAGAGTCTACTGTAAGCTGTACCTTCGGCGTCGAAGACAGAGTGCGATCTAACAGGCCGCTGGTTTCAAAAATCGCGCACATGTATCGATCATCGTCGGTTACATCAGCACCTTCAATTTGAAAATTGAATTCACCGACCGTGCTATTCCCGACTATACTGTACCTGGATGGTTCCACTCTCTTTACCATACTCTCCTAAAACAGTTCTGTTCGTCGTGAAAGCGCCCTCTCGGTCACTTTTCCATCGTACTTCGAGTCCTTCGCGTAGGCACAGATAGAGGGACTGTGGCGTAGGTTAGCCACGCTGCACATCAGGACCGCTGTGTCTCCTTCCATCACCACTGTATCGTTCGGTTCTTTCACAAACACCGGCGTTGAAGCCACCAGGGATGCGATCATAGGTGCCAAAAATACGCTGAACTGTAATAACAGAAGCTGAGCCATGTCTCCGTAAAGGCGAGGTATAACCATCAAGTCAAACTACACAATACATAGGTGTTTTGACGAAAGCGTAAGCTTAAGCCTTTCCCTGCGACAAAATGACTAAGTCACTGCTAGTGTTGAACAGGTAAAAGATAACTTGATACTTAATAATAATATTATAATGATGATAATAATAAAACAATGTTATCATTTCCATATGGAAACGGATTGTCACACATCCTTTGCAAAGACTCGTGCATAAATGAAAGCGCGCAATTTATATACAGACATATTTAGTTGTTGACCATTTTCTGAAATGCTTCCGTACACACGAGCCTGATCGGAAAGCATGTCCTAGTCGCGATATGGACCGATACTCGTGCTAAAATTAAATTCGTTGTTTACAAATATTGTTTTTGAAAGTTCGAGCTATTTCATTTGGATAGATTTTTATAATTTTGTATGTTGGTTTCTGAACTCTTAACAATCAGCTCAGGAAAGCTGCCAGGAATGTCCATGACGCTACACAGATTTTAAATATAGTAACAGCTGGTTCAGGTACATTGCCTTCGGAACAATGTTGTTTGCGTAGGCAAATTTCTTCAGAAATAGCAATATCAAGAGTCACGCAAACAAAAGATCACGGCTCCCAGTTATAATTATCATTTATTACATTTTCTGTTCTGCCCAAATCAACCCGAAATAAAAGCTTTTGTGGAATTTAAAAGTGTTCATATCTGAGATAGAATTATTGAAGGATCGTATACCATCAGGGCCACCATATTTAGGACAAGAACGGTATATAACTGTTTATGATTTAAAGGAGCAATACTGTAATTTTTGGTAAGTTACATAAATTATGTTGAAATATATGAAGTATCGGACTTACATAGTTTGAACACAACAGTGTGTATATTACGCAATACTGTTGTTGACAAGTGAATTCTTGTCCAATAAAAATTAAGCTTGCCACGATTTATACAACATTTGGCATGACACGCATACATACCCTTTTGACCAATTGCATTTTCATGAAGACATTTTCATCATGGATTTTCCGCCAAAACTCGCTCCAGACATCTTCAGCTTTGTTTTACACACGTTAAAGTTATATCGGCAGTGATTTGATACAACAAGACTGGCACCGATTAACATTGATACCGAAGTAAACTTACTGATTCACTCTTCAGGAAAGAGATTTCCCGATCTCTTCGTGTACAGCAACATGATTCTTGGTTTATCCGTTCTCTTGGGTGACTTTGATTTATATTACGACTGCCCTTACGATCCTAATATATTAAGAATTATGGAGCAGCATTCTATACATAGTGCCGTAATCACTAGGTTACACAAGCCATTCATATGAAAGTCACATTCTGGCTTAGTTATAGCACAAAACTTACAGCAATCTTACACACTCCACCATCGTTCCCAGAGCTATTACACCTGATCATCTCTGCATTATCGGCCATCTCTATGCAACTTTGTAGCAACCTTGCATGTTCAAGCATGTCGTTTTGAAAGTTTCAACACTTCACAGTATAGCTAGGGTTCAATATTCAATCGAGTTCTGATTAAAATACTTCAATATTTGGCCACAGTGAAATGCTTAGTATGTGCAAATGAAGCTTGTGCCAAGTAACATATGGAAGATAACGAAATATTCCAAAGTGCATATTCAAAATATGCACAAATGTATCAAACTAAAGCGGCCAGTCGATTTAAGATGTCATGAAAGCCTGTGCAACAATTTGATTGACACGAAAGAAGTACATTTCAAAAATATTTAAACAATCTAAACAGTCCGGCATTTTTAGTTGGCTCGCATTTTCAATATAAACTATTTCCAATAATTTAACTTAGAGCAGGTATTCTATCCAAATATGTAGACAAAAATGACCAAAATGTACTGTGTAGCGGTTGGAATTTTACCGCTTTACAACAATTTTGACAGGGAAATGTTATAAAAATTTTCGGCTGCTTGGTCGCTATCAGCAATTCTTGTATTTATGCGTTGTCATAGTAGTGAACAAGTTAATACAATCTCAATAACAAATCTGACGTAATTTTTTAAAGAATTTACGATTTTGTTTAATTTAGGCATGTTTTTTGCTACAGGTGGACCGTGTCTTACACGGAGCTCGATATAACCGTTTGCATGTAACCCGGGTTCTTGTAATTTGCCAGAACGTCCATGTTTTAAGGTAGTTTAAATCGGAAAGTAATTTTCAAGGCATATTTTGGGTGAAACAACGCATAAATAAATGGCAATCGTGACTATTCGCCATTTTTTCTGCTAACAGCCTATTTCGTCGGTATTTCTGAGGTTATTGATGAATTTGGTCATTTTTAGGCCCTCTTTGATATTTTCGTGCCAAATCGCGCTTACATGGCAGTATCCGCATCTCTTTTATTTTCACATTTAACAGGTCAGTTGTTTGTTAGCGATAGTTTTTGACAGCCTGTGTTCCTCCTGCCAAACAAACACGGTTTACAATTGAAAGAGTAGGTCTTCGAAACAGATCGATGGCTAAAACTTTAGAGTTCGTGGTTTTCAGAAGAATTTGAAAACCAAATTTTCACAGTGAAACAAAAGTGAATACACTAAGATCAAAGTTACTTACTCAATTTTACTCTTGTGTGTGTTTTCTATCGTAAAGAGTGTTCTGATCGAGAATATTCCATTTTATATTTTTAATAAAGAATGCATATAATAATTATAATAATATTTATTTCTTATAGAGCGCATTACATTTTAAAAATCTCAATGCGCTTTACACAACACTAAAAAAAAAAGGTAAAATTATAAATAAAAATTACGAGAAAACACCAATAAAATGCAAGGAGACAAAATTTTAAAAAATGTCTAGGAATAAAATGAGCTAAAAAGATAAGTTTTTAACTGACTTCTAAAATTGTTATAATAATTAGCAAGCCTTATCACAAATGGTAAAGCATTCCACAAATGGGGAGCACATACAGAAAAGGCTCTATTGCCATAAAAAGCCGTGTTGCAAACAGGCTGATGCAAAATGATCGCACCACTAGACTGGGACCTAAGTGTACGACCAGTATGACGTACTGTAAGCATTTCTGCTAGATAGTCAGGGGCTTGGCCTGTAAGAATTTTATAAGTGAAACAAAGAATTTTAAAATCAATTCGTTTCTGGACTGGAAGCCAATGTAAATTTTGCAGTACTGGTGTTATGTGGTCCCTTTTCTTCTTTCTGCTAACAAGCCGAGCGGCTGAATTTTGAATAGCCTGGAGTTTACGTATTTCAAAGTTCGGAAGACCAAAAAGAAGACTGTTGCAATAATCTAAACGTGATGTAATGAAGGCATGAACAAGTTTCTCCGTGGTACGTTGGTCAAGAAGATCACGAATCTTTCCTAACCTCCAAATCGCATGTGATGCTGATCTACAAACATTTGTAACATGGTCTGACATGGTGCAGGCAGAGTCCATTGTAACACCCAGATATGCGAGTATGTCTAGTTGAGCTCAGAAATGTAACTGAAATCAACTACATGTAAGTTGGAATTCTACTTAAAGATGATTTCAACTACTTATAGATGTTTTCAACGATATCACTTGTATATTATTTGTGTATCTTGGCCGTGTCACACACACATAGAAACTCTCAGATAATTTTTATGAATGACATCACACTCTGAGAACACAAACGTGATAATGATGATCTCACCATAAACTGTGATCGATCTCAAGATGACAATGTGAGTTTAAATCCAAAGAAATGTAAGCAGATTACATGTTGTTGTTTTTTTTAAATGTAAAGCTTCTGTGATATTTCTATAATTCTGCTTTGCTGGTATTGATTCATTTTCTAAATTTTCAAGGTTTCGCTATACATTAGCATACTTGGATGCGATAAATGTATTGGTACTGAATTTGGGCCACGAAACGTAGTCAACACCCCGACGCTCCACCATGTAAAATTATGAAAATATGGCACTCAACTCATTCACAATTATTGATGGCTCAGTTTTTGAGGTTGTGCTTGAGACTTAACATTAACCAAAACTTAAAAAGAGATGAACACACTAATGAAATTATTGTAAAGTTTCTAGAGCTCAGGCTACATATCACGAAAATGCTACGTTTTCTTTATTTCAATGATGGCAAAATCAAAACCATCAGGGCTAATCTTGACTGCAAACCCTCCAAACCACGTTGACGCGCTGCAACTTGTTAAGATTACCGACCAATTATGACGAGACTGTCACCATTTTAGATATTCTCCCACAGCCTTAGATCTCGATGTTAAGCCCGCTGAGATAGTTTTGGATTGTTTGAACACACTACTACCCTACACTACAAGTAACATCAATTAATCAATTATTTCTTCCACGTTTCCGTCAGTTTTCACAAATACCCTTACTTCCCGTTTCCGTTAACCATCACTGAGTCAAATGACCTCAAAAACTATCGCCCAGTCTCTAATCTTCCGTTTTTGTCAAAGATCACTGAGAGGGTCACCCTGAGCAAATAAATTATCATAATGTGTCCAATAATTTTCTCAGTCCCAATAAATTCAAATACAGACCTCATCACAGTCCAGACCGTAACACTACTCTGCTGATTTTTTATCTTTTGACTTCTCGAGATAACGGTCAAATTACAATAATTCTCCCTCAGTTGGATTTCTCCGCAGCACTCACTAGTATAGATTATAGAATTGTCCCTCTAGGCTCGCCGTTTTGTACACACATTCAGTATTACTGAATCCGCTCTGCTCTGGTTCAAATCTTATCCCTCCAGTAGAACCCAAGCTTAGGCCAATGATATCCTCTGTCTTCGTCACTAATTATTCTCAAGTTTCGAAGACACACGGACATTTGTTTGAGTATTTGTTGTTTTTCGATTGAACTAGAAAAAAATACAAGTAATAAATTCTGCTACCCATCTTGTCTCGTTTTGCTGTTCTGTACTCCCCTAGACAGGGACAGAATGTAACAAGTTTGTTATTGCGCCATATGGCCATACCGCCTTGTGTTATGACAGGGTTCGCAGTATTCACCGTTGGTGGCGCACTTGTGTAGACGGTGGCTTGTTTGCCACATCCTTAGCTCGGTTATTGAACCAATCTTTTTGAGATTGGGGATTTAGCCGGGCGGTTCTGTTTGCGGCCTCTGCTGCTAGGTAATTGGGTACCGTGCGTTGTGGGTTCGAGCCCGATTGAAAACCATCGTATTCTCCAT
The DNA here is from genome assembly GCF_041260155.1 of Ptychodera flava. Lineage (NCBI taxonomy): Eukaryota > Metazoa > Hemichordata > Enteropneusta > Ptychoderidae > Ptychodera > Ptychodera flava. The sequence goes on from NC_091937.1 coordinate 13,828,399, forward strand.
TTCCACAGTGTGCCTTCAAAAACGGGCATGAAATCTGGTTTATGCGTGTAATTTTTTTATCGGAGAGGAAAAAATAATACGCAGATAAAAGCGACAAAATGACGTATCCTTTATGTTAACTGAAAAGGATTCTTCTTATCCATGAAAAACAAATCAAGGAAAGATCTCTAGCAAACCATGTACAATGAAACATTCTAATGGCGTATTGTCTCTGAAAATCCTTGAAGACGGACAGTGACTCGAATACGTAATATCAATATCGATACCACCTTCTTCCATTTGTTCATATATCTCCCTTCCGACCATATATATGCTCCTGTTCAATCATAAATGAGCATTCTCATTTATTTTTCAAATGTAAATTCATCGGTTATTCCGCCATAATGTTGAATAGCACTTTTTTTAGTCAATCAGCACCATCAAACGAAGTGATTAATTGTTTTGAACTTTCGGCACCACAGCAGCATCTCACAATCATTTCCTCTTGATCAAATAGCGCCACGGCACATGCGAAGTGAGTGATCGCGAGGATAATCGAGACATTTGCTTATAAAGCCAGCTTACTGGGGAAAGAATATATATCTTAAACGATAATAAGGTTTATAAGTTCGCACTAACTGTGTGTGCTACAGCGAAGTAATGGAAAACGTATCTAAGCTAGACACACAATCGCGTATGGATCTTGTTTTGAAATATTTGTCGTTCAAAAAGCCTGTGAGCAGTTTAAAATTCCAACAACAAATTTCAACAATTGATTGCATATCGGAGGAAGTTCATAATCATGATGTCAGTTTTGGCACATCAAAATTCTTGCTCAGGGAGGGGTTTATAGGGCAAACGTTTGCAATGTGCGTGTCTGATTGTATAAATGGCCTCTTACACATCTAGCATGTAGTGACAGAAATAGTTAATGATTAGAGATTCGTCTATCACCATGGAAAGCGCTGCCTCTTTTAAACGAGTGTTTATTTTGCGTATCGCATGCACGGTGAACTCTTTGCTGGTTGCTATGGTATCGTCTTTCGCTCCCTATCCAACCGATTTAAATAGAACTCATAGAAAAGATTTCCAATTTCCCATTTGATATTTCCACTTAAGTATGCAACATTGTATCTCGCACACTATATGCTAGCGTAGATTAGAAGTACTATAAAACACGGACGTGCCGGATAAGTATTTGTCGACCTTCGTCTGTGGCTCGGAGGCCCTGAAAGGTTGCGGCCTTTCCGCCACGCACCTTTGGTCGACAGACGCCCCGGTAATAAGCTAAAAGACAAGCACTAGATATGTTTAATCGCGTAACTTGTTGTGTTTTACCTTTCCGCCGCATTACCGGTTTGTTGAAAACCGTTTTATATCAAAATGACTGTTCAACGGAAAAGGCCTGGTCGAGATAACGATACTTCTATTTAATTCGCCTATTGCGCGCTCATATTCATACCATATATACTACATGAAAACAATATTTTTCTGTTTACTTATTTATTGTTTAAAAGCTTTATGAAAGTTTGACATTATCACTTTTAACAAAATTAATATTCATCCTGTACAAATTCTTTCCCTTTTGAAAAACAGGTTACCTTGCATTAGTTCTGACAAAGCAGAAATCTTCATTGAGTAAGTAAATAAATAAACAAATAAATAAATAAATACAAGACTGGTTGTAGTTGAGTGTGAACATAGACAATAATATTCCACTCTACTCCAGAGATACTCTCGTTCGTTTTATAAAACCACATCAAACGACCCTTACTTATGGAAGCATACAATTCGAAGAACGTATGTTTAAAAATGTTTAAAATAATACTTATCGTTCATTTTATAAAACCAAATCAAACGACCCTTACTTATGGAAGCATAGAATTCGACGAACATATGTTTAAAAATGTTTAAAATATATATTATTAAAACAAAATAATTGAAAAAGGAGCACACAGTACTGTTGCAAACCACTGTATATACAATTTAAAGAATGAAATAAATTTATATGAGAATTGCAATTGAGAATTTTTGTGTGATATCAGTGATTTTGCAATTTGTTCTTTTCTTTTACAATTTATTTTTTTTGTTCTAATGTTACTCAGGTATATTGTATATTTCAAATACAGAAAATATTTAAATTGCAGAATCTACAATGTGCCCCATTCAATGAGGGGTGTAGGAAGGGAGCTGGGATGCTGCACTGAGAGATGGGTTAGCACAAAGAGACACGCAGGCAGCCAGGAATATTTGCCAAACAGTGTGCGCTTTGCATTTCTTTGTTCGTGTATGTAGGCTTTAACGCATACATAGTTGGGTTGCCAAGTTATTGGCACAATAACTGTATGATTTGACATTTTTTTATTATTAATGGTCACATAGCAAAGGGGAAATTATTCTCACTCTTAAGCTTCTTCCCCGACTTTTGCCGAAATACTCGGCATAGGCCTTCAAAATATTATACATTGCCTACAATATCCGATATGATAATTGACAAATGAATTCAAGTTCGAGTCAAGATCAGCATTAATTAGAACTCCGTTTAAAAAATAAAATTTGACATAACATATATTACACTTTCTCGGCATCTGGGCATTTAGGTGAGATATTCTTGCGTAGAACACGACATTTTGATTACACAAAGAACAAAAATGATTGAAAATTCATCAAAACGTACACCTAATGCAGCTTTAGCGACACTTTTTTATTATTTTTGTTCCTCAATGCGAATATGGGCGATTGATTGCTCGAGGGGATTCTAGATTATTGTCTGCTTGTGTGATTCAAAAATGTAAAATTTTTGTATCTCGGGGTACAGATGTCAACGTCTGGAATGAATCAACTGATTATCTGCTAAAAGTATTAAATTTAATATAAGCATAAAATTTAAATGACAAATATTATTTGAACGGTATAAATATTTCTCTTGTAACATAATATGCTAAATGACTCACGGAGCCACTCCCTGCAGTCAGTGTGTACGATTTTGAACGGTTCGGCCGCTGATTAAATTATCAGATACCATTGTGAAGGTTATCTGCAAAACGTCATTCTATGATAAATCTGCTCGACTGTGAGCGAAAAATTGAATCAGGCATAATTACTGCATATAAATAGTCTTCTGACCCTTGGTTTTCATAAGAACTGTTAAAACCTGACATCTTGATTTTGCTATTTTGACATTACTGCAGAACATGTGCTGTTTGGATTTCGCTTTGCAGAAGGTGACTTCTACTGCAGAATAAAATCAATCTACACCCTAAAATATCCTCTTGCAGCTGTTTAATTCTCCATTGCATAATGGCAAGAAGAGAAATCACATTGGGTGTGTCGTTTCTGCAAGGGCGCCCTCAATGACGGATTCCGCATGTTTTCTGTTATCATTTTCACTGTCTCACAACGTGTTTTGTTTTGCTCCTGAGTAATATAAGATGTTTCATGATGAAAAGTTGCCTCTTCTTCTGTTGATTCATACAAATGACACATGTTGATAGTGAGTTAATGTCTACAGTCCTCGCTTCGTACAACCGCGCCCTTTCTGTTATCCGTGCAAACAAAAGATTAGTAATGGCTATTTCAAGACTCCACACAGAGATGAATCCAGGAATGAATCGAACGTGAACGATGCGGGCTGATTTGATTGTAAAGGACACTTCATGCGCCATACATACCAGCAAAACGACAGGCGTGTACGTTGCTTCCATCCAAGCTAAGTTTCATGTCTGTTGCGATTGAGCACGCACAATCCATACAATTAGACCGCATTGGTGCGGATGGGACCCGGGGTATGGTACGCCGAGCCGCGCATGTTCCGCTTTTTGTCCCTGCGCGTGGATGCGAAATAGAAAATTAAGACCGCAATCGCCAGTAAAAACATCGAACCTCCCGTAACAACCACAATGATAACAATCAAGGACAGAGGTCTCTCATTCAGTGGACTCACAGCGGAGGTGACCCAGTCAACCCTCCTTATTTGAGTTACTCCGATATCGGTTGTTTTTGTCGATGTGTAAATTGTCTGTACCGGAGAAGGGCGCACGCGCAGCTTGGCTATTGCACGTGCGTTGCCTACAGAATTTGTGACAACACATGACACCGACGCATTGTCGTCCTGCAGCTGCGTTTCCAAAATTGTCAAAATTGAGCCATTGTTGGAAAATCTTGGCTGCAAGCTGTTACCAACTTCCACGTTATTTACCGACCAGGAGTACTGTGAAGGTATCGGGTTCCAATCGCCGTTAACTTCGAACACAGCCGGTTCGCCAACAATGACTTCGACAATCGCAGACACCATCGCCGGTCTGGGCTTGAAATAAATCTCCACTGGTCCAACATCGCATGTCGAGGTTTCGTTGGCGACACACGTTATCTTTGCGCCGTTGTCGGCAGCGCTCAACCGCCACTCGTAAGTAACATCAGCGAGAGAGCTGTACGGGCGATTCCCGCTCAGCAACATCCCAGATTTATACCATTGCAAGTCTGGCATTTGGTCTGCGTTTCGAAATATGCATTTTGCCTCAAGCGTGTCTCCCTCTAGATAATAGTTTTTCAATGTCGACGGACGACACTTGGGATAATATCCAGTCGGAGAAGAATCCACCGTAAGTTTTACTTTCGAGGTCGACGATACTGTGCGAGAAAATCGGCCACTGGCAAAAATCGTGCACATGTACTGATCAGCGTCTGTTAAATCAGCACCCTTTATTTGTAAATTGAATTCACCGACCGTGCTATCCCCGACTATACTGTACCTGGATGGTTCCACTCTGTCTCCTAGAAACTCCCAATAGACCGTTGTGTTCGCTGTGAACGTGCCAACTCCGTCACTTTCCCATCGCACTTCGAATCCTTCACGTAGGTTAGCCACGCCACACATCAGGACCGCTGTGTCTCCTTCCATCACCACTGTATCGTTCGGTTCTTTCACGAACGCCGGCGTTGCTGTTGTTGCCACCACGGATGCGATCATAGGTGCCAAAAATATGCTGAACTGTAATAACACACACTGAGCCATGTCTCCGATAGGGCGAGGTAGTACCATCAATTTCCCTTCAAACTACAGAACACACACTATACTACTAGTATACACTATGCCTTTCCCTGCGATGAAATGACTAACTCGCTGTTGAACAGTTAAAAGATAACTTGAGACTTGATAATAATATTATAATGATGATAATACAACAATTTTATCATTTCCACATGGAAACGGATTTTCACACGTCATGTGCAAAGATCTGGGTGTAAATTAAAACGCGCAATGTATATACAGACATATTAAGTTGTTGACCATTTTCTGAAATGCAACTGTTTGTACATAAAACAGCTTCCGTACAAACGAGCCCGATCGGAAAGCATGTCCAAGTCGCGATATGGACCGACAGTTTTGCTAAAATCAAATTCATTGTTTAAATGCTTCCAACGGAAAAGTGTCAAATATCGTATCTGAAAGTTCGAGTCATTGTTTGCTCTTTATAATTTCGCATGTTAACTAGTTTCCGAACTCCAGCCTAGGAAAGCTGCCAGAAATGTCCATGGCGCATGATACAGCTGGTTCAACTACACTGCCTTCAGAACGTTGATGTTTGGGAAGGCACATTTCTTAAGAAATAGCAATATTGAGAGTCACACAAAGAAAAGATCACGGTTACTAGTTTTAATTACCATATTATTATTTTCTGTTCTTCCCTCATTAACCAAAAATAAAAGCTTTTGCGGAAATTAAGGGTGTTCATATATGAGATAGAATTATTGAAGAATTGTATACCAATCAGGGCCACCATATTTAGGACAAGAACGGTAGTTGTTTATGATTTTAAAGGAGCAATACTGTAATTTTTGGTAAGTTACAGAAATTATGTTGAAATGCGAAGTACTAGACTTACATAGTTTGAATACAACAGACGTATGTGTATTACTCAATACTTCTTGTCCGGTAAAAATTCGGCTGTCGACGATGTACAATATTTGGCATGACACACATACACGCCGTATTGACCAATGGCATTTTCATAAAGAAATTGTCCTGGATTTTCCACCAAAACTCTCTCAAGACATCTTCAGCATTGTTTTACACACGTTAAATCGGCAGAGATTTGATACAACGAGACTGGCACTGATTAACATTGATACCGAAATAAACTTACAGATCCACTCTCAAGGAAAGAGATTTCCCGATCTCTTCGTGTACAGCAACATGTTGCTTTGTTCATCAGTTGTCTTTGATTTATATTTGATTTATATTACGACTGCCTTTACGATCCTAATCGGTCTAGAATTATGGAGCAGCATTCTATACATAGTGCCGTAATCACTAGGTTACAAAAGCCATTCATATGAAGGCCACATTCTGGCTTAGTTATAGCACAAAACTTACAGCAATCTTACACACTCCACCATCGTTCCCAGTGCTATTACACCTGATCATCTCTGCATTATCGGCCATCTCTATGGAACTTTGTAGCAACCTTGCATGTTCAAGCATGTCGTTTTGAAAGTGTCAACACTTCACAGTATAGCTAGGGGTCAATATTCAATCAAGTTCTGATTAAAATATTTCAACATTTGGCCACAGTGAAATGCTTAGCATGTGCAAATATTCCAAATTCCATATTCCAAATATGCACAAATGTTTCAAACTAAAGCAGGTAGATGGCATTGATTCATTTTCTAAATTTTCAAGGTTTCACTAAAATTAGCGTACTTTGACGCGATAAATACCGCGTATTGCTAATGCACTGGGGCCACGAAACGTGGTCAATGACCCGACACTCCACCATGTACAATTATGAAAATATGGCACTCAACTCATTCACAATTATTCAGGGCTCAGTTTTGGAGGTTGTGCTTGGGACTTTGCATTAGCCATAACTTAAAAAGAGATGAACACACTAATGAAATTATTGTAAAGTTTCTGGAGCTCAGGCTACAAATCACGAGAATGCTACCACAACGTTTTCTTGATTTCAATGATGGCAAAATCAAAGCCATCAGGGCTAATCTTGACTGCAAACCCTCCAAACCACGTTTACTCGCTGCAGTTTGTTTAGATTGCCAACCCCTAAATCATCCCCAATATGGCGAGACTGTCGAACGCACCATTTTAAAGTATGTTCCCACAGTCTTCTATCTCGATGTTAAGCCCGTTGAGGTACATGGTTTTGGATTGTTTAAACGCACTACTACCCTACACTACAAGTGACATCAATTAATCATTGTTTCCAGTTTCCGTCAGTTTTTACAAATGCGCTTTCCTCCCGTTTCCGTTAACCATCACTGAGTCAAATGACCTCAAAAACGATCGTCCAGCATCTAATCTTCCGTTTTTGTCAATGATCACTGAGAGGGTCACCCCTAAGTAACTAAATTATCATGTGTCCAATGATTTTCTCAGTTCCAATCCAATTCAAAGACAGACCTCATCATAGTCAAGACGCTACTCTGCTGAATGTTTGTTATCTTTTGACTATTAGTGATAACGGTCAAATTACCATAATTCTCCCTCTGCCCTCTGTTGTACCTCTCCGGAGCACTCACTATTACAGATCATGGAATTTTGCCTAGGCTCGCCGTTTTGTACACACTTTCGGTATCTCTGCTCTGGTTCAAGTTTTATCCCTCCGGTGGGACCCAAGCCATCCATGTGAAATTCGTTATCACCTTTCTTTTTGAGTCCCCAAGGTTACCAGGTTACGTTCTCCGACTTACTTACTGTCTTGCTCACTGGACTTCCCTTAGATATTGTTAGGAAACATTCAGTTGAACGCAATGACTTTGCTGAAGCACGGTCCCTCCACCGTGGCTGAAGACAACCAGCTTTACAGAGTAAGCAATAACAAATTCAATTATCAATCACAATCATGTGTTTTCCTGTATTGTTCAGTAGAATAGATATGAGAGACCATATGCACCGTCCATTTATATGGCATCTCTGTCGTATAGCATTTTACAAGATTGGTAGTAAACTATCAGTGTGATCAAAATCTCCGTTCCATAAGGTTTAATGTTTTTTTTTTTTTTTGTGAATTTATCGAATTCCTCGTCCCCTATTGCAAAGATTGTAACTTTCCTACAGAATTTGGAACGGTAAATGGAAAGGATGTCTTACGGTAAGGTTCGTGGTAAAATGAAAGACATTAACTTAACCATTTATATAATTTCCATTAAAGTAACGTAATGATTAAAAGGACCAATCATACAATCATGCAAAACGACATCGCTGATATCAAGTCCTGAATGACCGGCAACAAAGTTCAACTAAGTGACAGTAAAAACTAGGATGTTTTAGTAATGTCCACAACATCATCTTCGAAATCGAGGGACAGAATGTAGCAAAGTTTGTCATTGTGCCATATGGCTATTCGCCTTGTGCTATGACATAGTTTGCAGTATTCACCGTTGGCGGCGCACTTGTGTAGACGGTGGCTTGTTTTCAAGATTTTTCTCCACTTCCACAGTGTGCCTTCAAAACCGGTCACGAAATCTGGTTTATGCGTATGATTTTGCATCGGAGAGGAAATAAATAATACGCAGATACAAGCGACAAAATAACGCATCCTTTATGTTAACAGAAAAGGATTTTTCTTCTTATCCATGTAAACACAAAAAGGAAAGATCACCAACAACCACGCAAAATGAAACCACGTAAAATGAAACATTCTAATGACCAAAAATTAGAAGCGTTACGTTTCTGAAAATCCATGATGACGGACGATGACTCGAATACGTGATACCGATATCGATACCACCTTCTTCTTCCATTTGTTCATATATCTCACTTCCGACCAGATGTTAAGATATGCTGTAACCAAGGAATTGCAAAGAGTCACGCGAGGTATGAGAGACAGAGGGGAAGCTGGGAGAAAGAGTACAAAAATTATTTATATCTTAAAGACAATACAAGCGAAGGAAACAGATTTAGGACAAGCATTATGATTGACAAATATCTTACGTAACTACTGCAAATTACTTAACAGTCTCATGCCAATAAGTTGAATGTCAGATTCTCTGAGTCACCAACTCTTTAGAAATTTAATCTGATTATATCCATCTCTTATCAACACGATTGGAACTAATTTGGGATAATTGGATCTTCATATTTTTCAAATTTCTCAAAAGTATTAGGTGCCCTATAGCTGAATGTTGCAATATTGCAAATTATTTATAAAAACAAGTGAGTAACTTAAAAAGAAAAGCAGATGAGATAACATTTGTAGATTAAATCAACATAACTGCACCATCCAATTATCCCAAATTAGTTCCAATCGTGTTTATCGGTCTTTTCTGAGTCACACAGAGCAACCTAAGGCCTATTGCGGGGTCCGAATGATTATGAAAACAACGTTAAATATAGAAGTAAAGCTTACATACAGGAACAACGACACAGAAGAAATCTCCTTCAATTGTGTCATTTAAGATTTTCTTAATAACGTAGTTGAATCCGGTCAAAACAGCTCAGCAACTTACCTAACGTACAAGTCTTGAGCTGCATAGACCGTTCGGTTTGCATGAAACTACTGTGGATAAGCCATGGGGCGTACAACCGTATCCAAGAGCTGCTTGTGGAAAGAGATTTCGTTGTATTTTGTTTTTAGCTACACCGGACAGTTTTATCGTTGGCGTTCGGAGAAAACAGTTACGCTTGCTCAGAAGACAGACCAGGGTCTGACTGTGGTTGTTAAGGGATATTGACTGGTAAGGTTATATCATGTGATGAGGGAGAACGATAATGGGAGACCAAATGTCGGGATTTCCTCTCCATGTGGAGTGGAGAAAATTTGTTGGCAGGTTTGCATGGGAAGCACGGTCGCAGTGACAACACATTTGCAAATTACCTTCAATGTGTTTATATATATATATATATATATATATATATATATATATATATATATATATATATATATATATATATATATATATATATATATTGAATTTTAATTTTCTCGCAATACAAAGGGATAGTATAATGTAAAAAACGCCTAAAAACCGGCTAGTTGACTTTCCCTGCGAACAAGTGAGTAAATGTTACCCTCAGATCCTTCCGGGTTTCTTTTAAATATCTACGTGATTCTGATAATTGTATAAGATACAATTCTCGATCACGACAGTCATCCGGTTTGAGTGTAGTAAACTCATTTGAACAAAATTTTCTTACCGCTCCTGTTCAATCACATGTAAACATTCTCATTTATTTTTCGAATGTCAATTCATCGGTTATTCCGCCATATTGTGGAATTGCACTTTTTTAGTCAATCAGCACCATAAAACGAATTGATTAATTGTTTTGAACTTTCGACACCACAGTAGCATCTCACAATCATTTCCTCTCGATCAAATAGCGCCCTCCCTGTGCCCGGGCATGCGCACCACAGCACATGCACTATTTGATAACTTTGTCTATTTTTTTGTCCTTTATTGTATGTACAATGCACTGAGACGTATGTGTAGTGCGTTTGTTAAGAATTAATAATAATAATAATAATAATGCGAAGTGAGAGATCGCGTGGATAACCGAAACATTCGCTGATAAAGCCAGCTTACTGGTTTTAGGGGAAAGGATATATTTCTTAAACGATAATAAGGTTTATAAGTTCGCACTGTGTGTGCCACAGCGAAGTAATACAAAACGTATCTAAGCTAGACACACAATCACCGTATGGATCTTGTTTTGAAATATTTGTCGTTCAAAAAGCCTGTGAGCATTTTAAAATTCCAACAACAAATTTCAACAATGTACCGCGTATCGGAGGAACTTCACAATCATGATGTCGATTTCGGCACATCAAAATTCTTGCTCAGGGAGGGGTTTATAAGGCAAACGTTTGCAATGCGCGTGTCTGATTTTATCCATGGCCTCTTACACATCTGGCATGTAGTAACAGAAATAGTTAATGATCTGAGATTCGTCTATCACCATGGAGACAGCGCTGCCTCTTTTAAACGAGTGTTTATTTTGCGTATCGCATGTATGGTGAACTCCTCGCTGGTTGCTATGGTATCGTCTTTCGCTCCCTATCCAACCGATTTAAATAGAACTCATAGAAAAGATTTCCAATTTCCCATTGGATATTTCCACTTAAGCATGCAACATTGTATCTCGCACACTATATGCTAGCGTAGATTAGAAGTAATATAAAACACGGACGTGCCGGATAAGTATTTGTCGACCTTCGCCTGTGGCTCAGAGGCCCTCCAAGGTTGCGGCCTTTCCACCACGCACCTTTCATCGACAGACGCCACGGTAATAAGCTAAAGGAGAAGCACTAGATATGTTTAATGGCGTTACTTGTTGTGTTTTACCTCTCCGCCGCATTACTGGTTTGTTGAATACCGTTTTATATCAAAATGACTGTTGAACGGAAAACCTTAGGCCTGGTCGAGATAGCGATACTTCTATAAATTTTAATTCGCCTATTGCGCGCTCATATTCATACCATACTACATGGAAACAATGTTTCTCTGTTTACTTATTTATTGTTTAAAAGCTTTATGAAAGTTTTACACAATCATTTGTAACAAAATTAATAATCATCCTGTACAAATTCTTTCCCTTTAGAAAACAGGTTACCTTGCATTAGTTCTGACAAATAAGAAATCTTCATTGAGTAAGTAAATAAATAAACAAATAAATAAATAAATACAAGACTGGTTGTAGTTGAGTGTGAACATAGACATTGGTATTCCACTCCACTCCAGAGTTACTCTCATTCGTTTTATAAAACCAAATCAAACGACCCTTACTTATGGAAGCATACAATTCGAAGAACGTATGTTTAAAAATGTTTAAAATACATACTTATCGTTCATTTTATAAAACCAAATCAAACGACCCTTACTTATGGAAGCATAGAATTCGACGAACATATGTTTAAAAATGTTTAAAATATATATTATTAAAACAAAATAATTGAAAAAGGAGCACACAGTACTGTTGCAAACCACTGTATATACAATTTAAAGAATGGAATAAATTTATATGAGAATTGCAATTGAGAATTTTTGTGTGATATCAGTGATTTTACAATTTGTTCTTTTCTAATGTTACTCAGGTATATTGTATATTTCAAATACAGAAAATATTTAAATTGCAGAATCTACAATGTGCCCCATTCAATGAGGGGTGTAGGAAGGGAGCTGGGATGCTGCACTGAGAGATGGGTTAGCACAAAGGGACACGCAGGCAGCCAGGAATATTTGCCAAGCAATGTGCGCTGTGTATTGGTTTCTTTGTTCGTGTATGTAGCCTCTAACGCATACATAGTTGGGTTGCCAAGCTAAAGGCACAGTAGCTGTATGATTTGACATTTTTTTATAATTTGTGGTCATAGCAAATGGAAAATTATTCTCGCTCTTCTTCCCCGATTTTTTCCCACATACTCGGCATAAGCCTTCAAAATATTATACATTGTCTACAATACCCGATATGATAATTGACAAATGAATTCAAGTTCGAGTTAAGATCAGCATTAATTAGAACTCCGTTTAAAAAATAAAATTTGACATAACATATATTTCACTGTGTCGGCATCTGGGCATTTAGGTGAGATATTCTTGCGTAGAACATGAAATTTTGATTTACACAAAGAACAAAAATGATTGAAAATTCATCAAAACGTAACACCTAATGCAGCTTTAGCGACACTTTTTTATTATTTTTGTTCCTCAATGCGAATATCATATCATGGGCGATTGATTGTTCGATGGGACTCTAGATTATTGTGTGCTTGTGTGATTCAAAAATGTAATTTTTTGGTATCTCGGGGTACAGATGTCAACGTCTGGAATGAATCAACCGATTATCTACTAAAAGCATTTGATTTAATATAAGCATAAAATTTAAATGACAAATATTATTTGAACGGTATAAATATTTCTCTGGTAAGATAATATGCTAAATGACTCACGGAGCCACTCCCTGCAGTCAGTGTGTACGATTTTGAACGGTTCGACCGCTGATTAAATTATCAGATACCATTGTGAAGGTTATCTGTAAAACGTCATTCTATGATAAATCTGCTCGACTGTGAGCGAAAAATTGAATCAGGCATAATTACTGCATATAAATAGTCTTCTGACCCTTGGTTTTCATAAGAACTGTTAAAACCTGACATCTTGATTTTTTCTATTTTGACATTACTGCAGAACATGTGCTGTTTGGATTTTATTTGCAGAAGGTGACTTCTTCTGTAGAATAAAATCAATCTACACCCTAAAATATTCTCTTGCAGCTGTTTAATTCTCCACAGCATTATGGCAAGAAGAGAAAGCCAATTGGGTGTGTCGTTTCTAGAAGAGCGCCCTCAATGACGGATTCCTTGTGTTTCTGTTTATCATTTTCACCGTCTCACAACGTGTTTTGTTTTGCTCCTGAGTAATATAAGATGTTTCATGATGAAAAGTTGCCTCTTCTTCTGTTGATTCATACAAATGGCAGATGCTGATAGTGAATTTTCTGCTACAGTCCTCGCTTCGTCCAACCGCGCCCTTTCTGTTATCCGTGCAAACAAAAGATTAGTAATGGCTATTTCAAGACTCCACACAGAGATGAATCCAGGAATGAATCGAACGTGAACGATGCGGGCTGATTTGATTGTAAAGGACACTTCATGCGCCATACATACCAGCATAACGACAGGCGTGTTGCTTCCAAGCTAAGTTTCATGTCTGTGGCGATTGAGCACGCACAATCCATACAATTAGACCGCATTGGTGCGGATGGGACCCGGGGTATGGTACGCCGAGCCGCGCATGTTCCGCTTTTTGTCCCTGCGCGTGGATGCGAAATAGAAAATTAAGACCGCAATCGCCAGTAAAACATCGAACCTCCCGTAACAACCACAATGATAACAATCAAGGACAGAGGTCTCTCATTCAGTGGACTCACAGCGGAGGTGACCCAGTCAACCCTCCTTATTTGAGTTACCCCGATATCGGTTGTTTTTGTCGATGTGTAAATTGTCTGTACCGGAGAGGGGCGCACGCGCAGCTTGGCTATTGCACGTGCGTTGCCTACAGAATTTGTGACAACACATGACACCGACGCATTGTCGTCCTGCAGCTGCGTTTCCAAAATTGTCAAAATTGAGCCATTGTTGGAAAATCTTGGCTGCAAGCTGTTACCAACTTCCACGTTATTTACCGACCAGGAGTACTGTGAAGGTATCGGGTTCCAATCGCCGTTAACTTCGAACACAGCCGGTTCGCCAACAATGACTTCGACAACCGCAGACACCATCGCTGGTCTGGGCTTGAAATAAATCTCCACTGGTCCAACATCGCATGTCGAGGTTTCGTTGGCGACACACGTTATCTTTGCGCCGTTGTCGGCAGCGCTCAACCGCCACTGATAAGTAACATCAGCGAGAGAGCTGTACGGACGATTCCCGCTCAGTAACATGCCAGATTTATACCATTGCAACTCTAGCGTTTGGTCTGTGTTTCGAAATATGCATTTTGCCTCAAGCGTGTCTCCCTCTAGGTAATAGTTTTTCAATGTCGACGGACGACACTTGGGATAATATCCAATCGGAGTAGAATCCACAGTAAGTTTCACTTTCGAGGTCGACGATACTGTGCGAGAAAATCGGCCACTGGCAAAAATCGTGCACATGTACTGATCAGCATCTGTTAAATCAGCACCCTTTATTTGTAAATTGAATTCACCGACCGTGCTATCCCCGACTACACTGTACCTGGATGGTTCCACTCTGTCTCCTAGAAACTCCCCATAGACCGTTGTGTTCGCTGTGAACGTGCCCTCTCCGTCGCTCTCCCATCGCACTTCGTATCCTTCACGTAGGTCAGCCACGCTGCACATCAGGACCGCTGTGTCTCCTTCCATCACCACTGTATCGTTCGGTTCTCTCACAAACGCCGGCGTTGTTGTCGCCACCGCGGAGGCGATCAGAGTTGCCAAAATTAGGCCGAACTGCAATAACACACACTGAGCCATGTCTCTGTAAAGGCGAGGTAGTACCATCAATTTCCCTTCAAACTACAGAACACAATAGGTGTTTGACGATAGCATACGCTCATACCGTTCCCTGCGGGAAAAATGACTCACTCTCTGCGCGTGTTGAACAGTTAAAAGATAACTTGATACTTAATAATAATATTATAATGATGGTGATTAAAGCATATTGGTAACGCTAGGGTCTTTTTATAGACTTGACCTATGACTCTGATAGTTCATTATTATCAGACCATGATTGGTCTAAATACTTTTGACGAGATAAGTGAGATGGAGCCGTTTAATGAAAGGCAAAAGCGACTTGTACAAAAGTTATTTTTCTGATAAGTGACACGCATAGAATCGCTGTGTAATAAATGAGCCCTGCAATCAGACATTTTGATTTGCGTCTTTCGCTGAGAGGCGGTTCCATCAGGGTCGCAGCTTGCATATGCCCACTTCCCCCTTGAAATGAGAAAATAAACATTAAAATACCGGAAGCGCTCACTTCCACGTCTGACGACAGAACTTAAAACCAAGATGCAAAATCTAAATCACAAATGCAACCACACTTGAGAATGGAGCGATATGGATATGGACCCCATCTCCGTTCTCTTTCCCTGCTGACTGACTGTCTTCCTGGGCCGTATATTTCTGTATTGTCTGTGTCTCTGTGTTTTCTTTATTAATCTCTCTCTCTCTCTCTCTCTCTCTCTCTCTCTCTCTCTCTCTCTCTCTCTCTCTCTCTCTCTCTCTCTCTCTGAGAAATTAACCAGCACACAGAGAAAAAAAACAAGAATTAAACAACACAATGTTATCATTTCCATATGGTAACTGATTGCGTGTATCCTGTTCGTACATGACAGCGCGCAATCATGTATACACAGACATATTTAGTTGTTGACCATATTTTGAAATGTAACCGTATTTTCATAAAAGAGTTTCCGTGCAAACGATCTACCGAAACAATAAATATCATTAGAACGAGCCTGATCGGAAAGCGTGTCCTCGCGATATGGACCGAAAGTCGTGCTAAAATTAAATCCGATGTTTACAACACTTGCAGAAGTAAAGTGACAAATATTGTTTCTGAAAGACCGAGTCATTTTTTTTTGCTCTTTGCATGTTATTAGTTTCTGAACTCCCAGCAATCAGCCCAGGAAAGCAGCCAGAAATGTCCATGACGCCACACAGATGGCAAATATAGTAACAGCTGGTTCAGCTACATTACCTTCGAATGTTGTTGTGTTTGCGTAGGCAAATTTCTTCAGATATAGCAATATCGGGAATCATAACGCAAACAAAAGATCACGGCTTCCATTTATAATTATCATTTTTTACAGTTTCTGTTCTGCCCTAATCAACAAGAAATAACAGCTTTTGTGGAAGTTAAAAGTGTTCATATCTGTCATGGAATTATTGAAGGATTATACACCAATTAGGGCCACGGAATATGTAGGACAATAACGGTAAATGTTTATGATTTTAAAGAAGCAATACGGCACATTTTGATAACTGAAATTATGTTGAAATTCAGGGTACTATAGATTTACATGGTTTGAGCACAACAGAGTGTGTATATTACACAATACTGATATTGACAAGTGAATTGTCCGATTTAATTTCAGCTGTCCACGATACGCAATATTAAGCATGACACATATACACGTCCCGTTGACAAATTATACGCCCGGAATTTTAGAATGATTCAATAAGACAATAAACTGTGTACTATAAAAACAACCTTACAGTGTAGTCAAGCCATTATTACTTGGGTAACTCTGCTCAGCCAAGTATGACGAACAGAAAACGAAAAAATTCGTAACATGTGTCACGTTTTTCGGTTGAATGTCAGCACTCACTGGCACGCTGTCGTTTACGTCAGGTTTTACAATATAGTTATAGAGAGATTGCCCCGGCCGGTGACACAGCCAATTATGTTGCTAACAGTTATGAATCCATATCGTCACAACAACAACAACAGCTCTGCGCGTTGATTGGAGAGAGAGAGAGAGAGAGAGAGAGAGAGAGAGAGAGAGAGAGAGAGGAGAGAGAGAGAGAGAGAGAGAGAGAGAGATTTTGTATAAGTGATAAGTGAGACAGAAGGCGGAGGGAGGGGGAGCATTGAGGGTTATCGTTGGTGGCGCCCACCAAAGTTTAAGACACTTCCTGTCGATGAGGTTCGATATATCAATCAATCGCGCCACATGAAGTGCCTCCGCCTCCTGAACCGACATCGCTGCTTCATTGGTACGGCCATAATACAGCAACACTGAGATAACCTTTGAATTTTCCAATTAACGTTTGAGAGACGATCTTGTCATAGTAGAAATTCGGTTTAATGAGTGAATGTATTCTTACTTCAGTAAGGAGTTACCGATTTTCCGAAACCTTTCTATGAGACTTGCCCGAGCCTATTGCTTTTATAATGTCATAATAATCTAAATAAATTTAAGAAAAAAAAATTCTTGAGTTAATTTTGCGTGAGTAGAGTGATCCATTTATATTTATATTTGAGTGACGGCGCTTGATGGCGTTGGCCCCTTGTGATCGCATACTTTGGTCCAAGGCTATTAGCACATACCTAAGCAAAGACTTCTAAGACAAACACACAAAATATCGAATATAAAGATGGTTAATACACATAGGAGACGGGGTAATGAAATTGAGAACCTTTTATTGAGGCATAAAAACCGCCAAGCCACTAGCAGGCTGGTCTAGCTTTGTATATAAAAAATATTATGACGAATACACGAAAATCTATGGGAATCAAATTTTTAAGAGAAAAACACGAACAAGCAGTTGAAAAATGCCCATTGCTTTTTAACCATCTCCGAATAGTCTGATAGTCACCTTAAGCAAGAGATATCAATGACGTCATAGCTCTGTATAACGTTTTCAAACACCCTTGGGTAACGATGGTTCGAGCGCGATGACGTCATAGCTCTGTATAGCGTTTTTTAACAGCCTTGGCTAACGATGATTCGAGCGCGTTCTTGCAAAAAAACATTGCGAAACGAGTGCATTGGACAACAAGGCAAATGAAAAATTTGATAGCAGAGTCGAGCATGATGTGGTAAATTTATCATCTCAGGAAACGGCATGATAAATCCAAGGTTCAATCGGTCATTAGGAGCGAATTTTTCAGCGTAATGATACGTATCACACGCGTAACGCACTCCATTGTAATGCTGTGACTAGATAGGGGCGCTCTCCGCCGCTGAGCGATTAGTTTTCACATCACGTCCCCGGCAAACGTCACCGCACAGGCATTCACCAGACTGCATGCATGGGCCGATATCGGTTGACCCACTTTCCCTTTCCGTTGCTATGCGCGTTGTTATTTTTACACGCTCCAGTCACAAATAAATCATCACAAAGCGATCGTGGCGGAAAACAAGCGCGTTGTGGCTTTGTTTGCCGGAATCGAAGCAAACCTATCGCGTATCGAGTTCTCAGTTTGCACCGTGCTGCGGAAGAGGGAAGGTGAAGCTGGAAGACAAGAAATGACGTCACAGTGTATTCTAATCAGTAAGATGACTCACGGCTTGGTGCATGCCCGATGCACTCCCATCTAGCCAGTCGTGATGTCTGGTATTCATATCACTCGTCAACACACAGAGGAAAGTCTGAATGCAAGAGATGAGGCCATGAATTAGTATGCCTCATCATTTTACAAACACAACTTATATTGAGGCCGATCAAACACTCTATTTGTGCAATTTCAACTACGTCAAGTGTGTATATATATATATATATATATATATATATATATATATATATATATATATATATATATATATATATATATAAGTGTATATATATATATATATATATATATATATATATATATATATATATATATATATATATATATATATCACCCTCTGCCTCTGCCCTCCATCCTTCCCCCTCTCTTTCTCCCATTGTCTCACTTTTCCATCATTTAATAGCGATTTTGCTACAACAAATTAATGCACTTATAATATTTCTCATGTAGGCTACATGTCAACTGAATACAATTTATTGTAAAGAAAACACCGCCATTCATGACAAATTGTTACGTGAACACGATCAGAACTAATTTCGGGAAATTGGATCTTTTATTTGTCAACTTATCAAAAGTGTCAGGTGCCCTATAGCTGAAGGTTGCAATATTACAAATTACCCATAAAAACAAGTGAATTGCAAAAAACGAAAAGTAGATGAGCTTAAGTTTGCTTATTAAACAAATATTATTACAATATCCTATTTTCTAAATTAGTTCAAATCGTGTTCGTGAGAAAGGGACTGAAAAATAGTTGCCATAGGCACTAATCGATTTCAGCTTCATACTCAGAAATATATTGATCTACAGTCTGTATATAAAATTGCGACCATACCATGATATCACAAAAAATGGAATTATAAAAAATTAATGCAGCAAGCACGGGGACATGTTAGATAGTGCTTAATTTACGTAGAGATCACAACATACGTAATGTAGGCATGTGTTATACTATGGTCTGTCGATCGCCGTCTACAGTACCTTTTCATTCCAATCAGTAACTTCCCATGTTAGTGCCTCCCTAGACGCTTGTCCTTGAGCAAGCAGCGGCGCTCTAGTATTGATATTCTTTTCTGAGCGCTCTTGTTTCCGATAAAAAACCCTGTCACGATAAAGCGATTGATTCAAGTGGGACTAACACTACACTCTCGACTTCGCAAGGAGACGGGGAGCTCGACATATTGACGATAAATGTGTGATGCAGTCTGGATCTTGCTCTAACTCGACCGTATCTTAATACACTGGCGTTTGGATCGTAGAAATGTAAGGAGGTTAAATATAAAGTTTTCAGAATCTTGGCACAATGGGTTGTTTCTCATTGGCTGACTGTTAGAGAACGCTCAATTGCTCTTTGTCCGGACACCAATCTATAATCGAGCGATATAACAATTTATTTATCCATTCATTTATCTCCCGATCTGTCAGTCTGTCTGTCTGTCTGTCTGTCTGTCTGTCTGTCTGTCTGTCTACAGTGTCTAGTATTTGTCTATCTGTGTGTCTTTCTACTCTTCTTACGGGAGTCAACAAGGAGAAGGTTTACATCGGCCTCACTAATAACACCTGCAATACGCGCTTCTCTAATGACATGCAATCGTTCCGTAACAAAACATATGGGAACAGTACAGAGTTTTCAAAGTTCATTTGGTTTCTAAAAGACAATTTTGTGGTCAATTACTGACAAAGCATCGCGAGCTACTCCAACATCAGCAAGCGATGCAAGTTTTGTATATCAGAAAAGCTGCACATAATCAATACTGACAAATCTACGCTGTCAAAAAACGCTCTGAGTTGGTTTCAAAACGTCACCATCAAAACAAAGTTATATTTATCAGATGTAAACACCACTTAGTACGGCCACAACCATATAAGTGGGAGTGTAGAGCTAACAATCCTTTCAGTTCTGTCTGAAGATTGCAGGATACGTGAAACTCAAGTAAGAGATATTATCACTTTGTACTTGAAGTAATTTGTGTCATTATGATAATTATATAATTATATATAATATATGTGTGTGTTTGTGTGTGTTTTCAAGTGCAAATTTGCGAGAGCGATATATTCTGGGAGAAAATAAGACTTTTTAACTGACACCTCGACCAGTTTTTGACCATTGATGTGACTATTCGAGATGTTTGCCTGGTAGGGGCGCTATACACCGAATGGTCAGAGGTTTAACTGAAAACAAAACTGTATGTTTTCAGTCCTTGCATTGTGTTTCTAAACCTTGGAATGCACTCCTAATCTTTCTCTCTGCAGATATTACCTTTAATTGAAAAAAAAAACTTCTGTAAAACAAAAATACGATTTCACTTGTGAATATTTTAATTCCCCCTTGTTGACTCAAAATGTACAATCCATATATTACAATAAAACTACAAAAATATAAACATCCATGACTGTGAATATGAAAATGGAGTATGCCAAAACTCCATCGTCGCCCTACAAAATCTCCCTAAGGTCATCCGAGATGCCGATGTATCAAATCTAAACATTCAATGAGCCCAAAATACATGTAGATGACGACAATTTTTTATATTGCATAGTGGTTCTGTAAATTTTATCTGACAGTAAGACGACAAAACATGTGTTGTTTTGAGGAGATATTTGGTTGAAAAGAGAAAATTCCATTTCATATTGACGCAGATTTATATACATACATAAGTTCATATATATACATATACATAATGCATTTGTATATATATATATATATATATATATATATATATATATATATATATATATATATATATATATATATATATATATATATATATATATATATATATATATATTAGTTAGATCAAGTACAGATTTAGTCATAACTCAGGGTTTCATAGATTTCACCAATCGTCTAATGACAACCAGATTACTAAGTTTGGTTTCTTCACACATACATATATTTATATATATATATATATATATATATATATATATATATATAATAATATATATATATATATATATATATATATATAAATATACAATTAAGTTTAGCAGTGTGCATGACTTTGTGACAAAAAAACAAGAAACAAACAAATATATGAGCAATTCGGGAATAGCTTAAAGATTGTTGTTTATATCCGTTACCAAGGTTAAAAATACTCAGTATACTGTTTGTTTATACAAATGACACGACATTGTGAATAAGATTTTGATTTGTCGTCAAAAGAATAATATATAGCCAATCGAAGATATTGACTTTGAAAACTACACAGACTTGACAGTGAGTGTTGGTGTTCACTTCCCTATCGTTGGGAGATTGTATTTTGATGTTGTGAAAGTTTTCTTCACATTGCTTGCGGATGGTCGTTTTGAGTTGTCTTGTCATGTCTAATT
Source organism: Ptychodera flava (assembly GCF_041260155.1). Lineage (NCBI taxonomy): Eukaryota > Metazoa > Hemichordata > Enteropneusta > Ptychoderidae > Ptychodera > Ptychodera flava. Next base: position 13,850,205 of record NC_091937.1, read on the forward strand.
TTATACAACTGTCATAGTAAATGAGTTGACTTAATATGTCTGGAGCGTAATCGACGATTTTTGATTTCTTCGGAAAATGTAAATAATTTATGAAAACAGCATTTGCTATCGAATAGGGTTTACTAAGCATGTTCCAGATCGATTCGTTTTGTGAGCACAACTTCTTTCTGAGAAGGTCGAGCTGAACTGACATGTTGTGAGTTGTGAAACTTCGAGGAGCATTGTCACAATAGCACTTCAGCTTTTCAGTGGCCAACCAGTAGCAAAAGGCCATTGTGATATCGGAGGTTACGGGTAGCCAACCCATTAGCAGCGTCAACACACTCTCTACTGACAGAGCGGTGCATCTACATTGTTACCTAAGCAGGTGTGCTTGAAAGGGGGCGCCATTATGTACATCGGCCACGAAAAAAAATCATGAAGGATTGTTATCAACGCAATACACTAACGTCAACATTATAACAATTTTCTGACTATATTGACACTCCATATTCATTAGATGAGCCGGGTACCGGAAATGCTCGTATTGCTACCACTCTTTGCGAAAGGCAGTCTTGTTATGCAGGTTAAACTATTATTTCCGTAAACTGGAATTCAGCTTTAAATATGTCAACTACAATACTGAAAATTGCAGGGCTCCCCTTCCGTCGATAAGCAGTTGAATTGTAATTTTCAATAAGTCGATACCGGAGTGCGCATGCCCGGTATATGCCACTTAACAAATCGCTGTAGATCAACAAAGCATATAGGTTTCGTGCTTAGATAGAGTCGGCGGGTTCAAAGTGGTTTAACAACTACCGGGCAATTTCTCAGACTTGTTAATGCCACTTATGGGAATATTACCGGGCGGACGTTTTGTTTACTGTCTGATTTCAAATGCATAGAAAAACTTATGGCACGGAACAACCACACCCAACTTTATTACTTGTTACTGAGTAACAATCGCCGGGCAGCGCAACAGGTTGCCACGAAAAAAAATCACGATTTGACGTTGCATTTTGGGTGTCTATAAAAGCTGTTCAACCAGCTCTACTCCAAAACTGCACATTAAGGCGATGTGTTTACAAAATGGAGGGCGATCCAATTTGGATAACAAAAAAAATCATTGTCCTGGGGCATACCAGTGACTCAACTGGTCAATGGAACAATATGGCTACCTGTATACACTCACTTGGTCCGAGCATGGAGGTAGGTACTTTAGAGGTGTTAGTACCCCATTCATGACGTTAGTAAAAATGTGAAAGTCTATACCCAGCCACTGCCACTTCTGTCGATGTACTTTGGTTTTACATTGTGAAAGAACTCGCTGAACGTTTATGTGGCCGATTTCTTTTCTATCTAAAGGGTCGGTGACCCAAATCAAACTTTATTGACAAAAAAGTGGAGGGCTTTGTTGTCAAGTTGGTCCACCCTTCTAGCCAATTGACGCAAGAAAGCAGTATCATCTTACGAAAATGGTGGTGCGCTTCCCTTTGCAGTGCCACAGACTCGTGATGCATTGGGAACTAAAATCACTATGGGCCTTTCTCGATCGAGTGGCATAAATTTGACACCTTTCTAGAAGCTGTTAGTTTTGGCGTTCTTTCACCACACCGATCCGGCACTGGTGAAATCGTTCTCGGCCATTAAATTTCGACGACTCCACTTCTCTATTGTTCTCCTCATCACTCTTTTCATGTGTTAATCACCGAATAAATCGAGGGATTTGTAAAACAATGAAATTGTGCCTTCTGAAGCTCTATGATGCTGCTATAAGCAATCTCAATAATTTGAAAGTATATAATATTGCATAATATATCATTGATACTCGAATATCGAGTCCCCTTACTCTTTAAGCTTACACATTTACAGGGTTAAGACAAGAGAGTTGAACCCAAATTGAATAAATTGACTGATTTATACTCAAAGGAAGTTGCGGCAGAATATGGTATTTTATACCAGAACAGCATGATAATGATAATCAGCCCCGATTGAGGTCGTGCCTTTGTCTTTCGTTATATACTCTGAAAATATTAAGTTTGTAATGCGGCACGAGAGACCTCAACGACAAAAGCTAACCAAGGAAACTTCTGTATTCTTTTAGGAAATGATAACGATGGGGAAATTCAAGTTCTGTCGATATCGGCTTACATTCAGGCATAAAAACTGCTTCAAAACTACCAATTATAGGTTATCGATTGACGATTATGGCATGATCACGCCACGGTGAGAAGAAACACTATATATGTTTTGCAGATCGATGGAAACTTTATAAATGGCATAATATCTTTATGTTTCAAGATTTCACCATTATGATAATAATTCAACGATAAAATAAAAAGTTATACATCGATATACATTACGCTTTCTCCTGGTGTTGAAAGTCTATGTTGTCAACGTTACTGCTATAGTTTTCCATGGCAACGTTATTACAGTTCGTGTTGTTCGGGTTTTCTTCCACAGGCGACGGGTAATTTAAATACTCGGGCATATCAAGCCCGTCAATTCCGACTAGATTGTTTTCGTCCTCCGAGTGGCCATCTGTGCTGCTGTCGTCGGATATAAAATGAAAGTGGGGAATTATTTCCGCGAGAACGTCGTCAACGGCAGACGACTGGGAGCGTCGTTTGTTGCCACTTTCGCTACTCGAGTCGATTTCGGACTTTTCCTGTGTGTGCTGAATGATGTCGGGGTCGGGAGTTGGCGAGTATTCTTTGGCGTTGGGATTTTCAAAGAAAAGGTCTTGGAATTCGTGTTCTCTTTCACTGTCCCTCTGCTCGTTGTCTTCATTTTGTTTCCCGTCTGTCTCGGTCTCGTAACCGTCATTGTCGTGGGAAAAGATGTTTCGCACGTGCACGCGTCGATTTGAGCCGAAGTACAATTTCCCGCTGTTATTGTCGGGCGGTGCGTCCGTGTTCGGGTCCTGCCGTGGCGGTAGCTGCGCACGCACCTGTAACTCCCCATCTTGTCTGAACAGGTTGGCCTGGATGTGGCCGACTCCCTCATTGGCGCGTGAATTTCTCCTCCTTTTCTCTCTGCATGACGAAACAAAGACAGAAACAGCGACCACGACAGCGACAAAAAATATAACCGCCCCTCCCGCGGTAACTCCAATCACAAGAGCGGGGAACTCTTCTTTTTGCTGGGGACCCACTTTCAGTGACGTCGTACTACCTGTGGTTGTCTCCCTGCCATCCGCGCCATCTGTTGTCTGGATGGTCGTAATTTTGGTCGTGTGGGCTGGCGTAGTTGGGATGGGTAGAACGCTCAGGGTTGCTGTGGCCGTCGTGTTTCCCGCGATGTTAGCAACGACGCACGACAACCTGGTTCCGTCGTCGTCAAGGTGTGTGTTGAAAATTGTGATGGTGGACCCGTTGACAGAAAACCTCGCGGGCCAGCTGCTGTCAACTTCATTACCATTCACTGACCAAGCATACAAAGAAGGGGGTGGGTTGGAATTCGACCGAACTTCAAATACAGCCGCTTCGCCGGCGAATAACTTCGACGAACGCGGATACCATGGACGATCTTGGCTTGAAATAAACCTCAACTGGCCCCACATCACACGTGAGGGTCTCGTTGGCAACACACGTTATTTTTGCCCCGTTGTCGGAAGCGTAAAGAGGCCATTGATAGGCTACGTCAGCGAGAGAGCTGAACGAACGGTTTTCAGACAACAGAATGCCCGATTTAAACCATTGTAGTTCCGGTAGTGGGTCGGCGTTTCTGAATATGCAATTTACATCGAGTTTTTCCCCTTCCAAGTAATAGTCTTGCAGTGTTGTCGGAAAGCATTGAGGATATTGTCCGGCTGGGAATGTATCGATCGTAAGCAGTGCCTTAGACGATGCTATAAGTTGTCCCAAAAACGGACTCAATTCAAACACAATGCACCAATACAGACCAGCGTCCGTTGCCAGTGTATTCATGATTTGTAAACTGAATTCACCTTCCGAGTTCTGCCCGACGATTGTGTATCTCGACGGTTCGATGCTGTTTATTCGCGCCTCGTAAACAGTGTCGTTGTTCGTAAATGTGGCATCTTCCTTCACCCACTGGACAACGTACCTGTCGTTCAGATTGCCGACGGTGCACCTCAGTACGGCTGCCCCACCTTCCGTCACCGCAGTGTCATTTGGCTCGATCACAAATACGGGCTGCGTAGCCATCGCCGCTGTCAAAATCGCCCAAAATATGCATAGCTGCACCAGCGCATACCGAGCCATAGTTGCTTGTTGTCACAGCGCTTGTTATTAATTCGTAATTTCCAAATCAGCCATCGAGTTGTTTTTAGCGAGAGTGTGTCATCGCAGTTGTATACGTGAGCGGGTCAGCTCGCACCTACGCCCATTGAATTGTTCTATCGGGAGAAAGTGGCCTCTCTTTTTGTGTATGCACACCTATTACTTAACCAGAGATCAGCGTTGAACCTACAACCGCATCTATTCATATGCAAAGCTCTCACCGACGTGTTTTGTGTCGCTGGACAATGGATGGGGCGATTTCACTGCGATTTGAATATGCCTCACCACAAATCAGAACCGAAGTGTTTTGACCCGCTATTATTCAAAACTGCAATAGTATTGAAAAAACTCTAAATTTTTCGGGTAAAATTGCATTCTAAGTACTTTCTGGAGGCTGATATTTCTCATGCAACACCTGTTGCTAGGTGCAAGATTTCGCCCGCGAAGTTCATGGTTCCTCTGAATGAAAGTGGGCCCATTTGCGGAGCACGCGAATGCCCTCCCTGGGGCCAAAGGTCACTATGCGGATGGACTGATCCAAAAGAAAGGTACCGCAAGCGCTCACTGCAAGGCCATTGAAGTCAATTTGTTGTCAAGTGGGATACATAAATCATGTATATATGTTACAACTGTAGCTTGCAAATTATTCCGACCCAATTGGCCAGGTTTAGTCGTAGACCGCTCAACTGTGTTGACCCTGCAGTCATGAGGTCGGCATCATAGAAAGCAACTTTATCCAAGTGTTTGAAAATGAGCACCATACACAACAATATATAAACGACGGGTAATATATAAATATTTTTATCATATACCCATGCCCATATTGCTACATTCTAGTGACGTTCAACGTAAAATATCAGCCGTGATATTTCACGGTAAACGTCGAGATATGCACGATGAACGTCATCAGTTTTAGAGTTTTCCCGAACTACATTAGCAGTTTGTTGGTAAACAACGTAAACAACAAAATGGCTGCCGCTCCCCGCCTGCGAAGCGATGTCGCCGACGTAAAAACTTGAAGGGCCCTGTGCAGATTGCTGAGAATAAAGTTAAACGGAATACGGAATCGAGGGTCCTACTAATTACTGCCCGTCACTGCCCGTCACTGCCCGTCAGGAAATTAGCCTTCCAATTACTGTAATCAGTCGATATTTCAATACCAAAGACCACTACTCTTTGTAAAAACGAACGAAATATATTCCAAGATCCGAAAAATGTTGATTTTCGAACGAGTAGCAACGCTAATCGTGTGATCGTACATGCATCACCATTGGCCATACATACTGCCCGTCGACGTCCGACCACTGCCCGTCACTGCCGTCGGGAAATTTACCTTTCAACGACTGTAATCAGTTGATATCTCATATCAAAAACATTACTTACTATACAACCAAACAAAATTGTCGTCCCAGACCCCAACAACGTTGATT